>NC_083358.1:52009311-52350978 GCF_030254825.1 Meriones unguiculatus | reverse complement strand
ATTTCCATTTCTCCCCTGTCAAATACTGTTATTCCACATTGTGGGTAGTCTTTCTGTTTTTAAATTTTGAAGTACTTACAGAGTCATTGCCTTTAAGCTTTTAATATCTTAACAATGGACATTTATGGAAAGGAGTACATACATAGAGGCTTGATTATTAATTAAAGTACACATGTAAAAGCTTATATTCTTTACCAGTCAAATTATTAACAACATCTCCAAATGTGACCTGAGATGATAAAAGCTAGAAACTTGTGTTAATGACTGAATTATTCATTTTTTCCCTTTCTGTGTAGTTGATTAAGATAGATGGATTCTCTCTTTCTCTCTCTCTCTTTTGTGTGTGTGAAGATAAATGGATTTTGGCTTCACCATTTTTCTTTGTTAAAAGTCTGTGAGGTCATTTCAGATATATCTTTTGTGTGCTCCTGTCCCCTCCAGGTCTTTCTCTCTCCCCCTTCTTTCATAAGATTCCCTGCACTCTGCCCACAGCACTCTGCTTTAATACCCTGCTGGGTAGTCTTTCAAAGAGCCTACCCTTTATGGTAGGCTCCTGTCCTGTTCCCTGTTTTCTCCCTCTTCTGATGTCCATCCCGTTTGCCTTTCTGAGTGAGTATTGATCATCTTACTCAGGGTCCTCCTTCTTGCTTAGCTTCTTTAGGTGTACAGATTTTAGTAGGTTATATTTCTAATATCCACTTATAAGTGAGTATATATCATGTGTGTCTTTCTGCTTCTGGGACACCTCACTCAGGATGATCTTTTCTAGTTCCCACCATTTACCTGCAAATTTCATAATTTCCTTGTTTTTAATTGCAAAGTAGTATTCCATTGTGTAAATGTCCTACAATTAATTTCTGCATCTATTCCTCCATTGAGGGACATCTGGGTTGTTTCCAGATTCCGGCTATTATGAATAAAGCTGCTATGAACATGGTCCTTGTTGTATAATTGAGCATATTTTGGATATATGCCCAGGAGTAGTATAGCTGGATCTTGAGGTAACACTATTCCTAATTTTCTGAGAGAGCACCAGATTGGTTTCCAAAGTGGTTGTTCAAGTTCACATTCTCACCAGCAATGGAAAAAGGTTCCCCTTTCACTACATCCTCTCCAGCATGTGTTGTCACTTGCGTTTTTGAACTTAGCCATTCTGATGAGTGTAAGGTGAAATCTCAGAGTTGTTTTGATTTGAATTTCCCTGATGACTAAGGGTGTTGAACATTTCTTTAACTGTTTCTCTGCCATTCAGTATTCCTCTATTGAGAAATTCTCTGTTTAGCTCTGTATCCCAAGGATTACTTGATTTATTGCTGTTGAACTTCTTGAATTCTTTATATATCCTGGATATTAGCCCTCTATCAGATACAGGGTTGGTGAAGATCCTTTCCTAGTCTGTAGGCTGTCCTTTTGTTCTGACGACAGTGTCCCTTGCTTTACAGAAGCTTTTCAGTTTCGTGAGCTGCTGTGGTAAATGTATATATCCTGACTGGATCCAGCTGAGTAGTCAAGGAGTTGAGACCTTTCCTCCAGTAACCTGATGGCCATAATTCAGAGCCCATTTTATTTTTGAGTGAAGACTACTCCTCTGAGCAATTTAAACTGTGGATTTAATTCCTTTATTCATAAACTTAAAAAATATTTGTTTATTATTTATACAGTATTCTACCTGCAAATCTGTCTGCATACTAGAAGAGGGTATCAGATCCTGTTATAGAATGTTGTGAGCCACCATGTGGTTTCTGGGAATTGAACTCAGGACCTTTGAAAGAGCATCCAGTGCTCTTAACCTCTGAACCATCTCACCAGCCCTAATTCCTTTATTTATAACATTTAAATAAATATTTTATAACATTTAAAGCCTATTTTAATTAGCATGCTACCATATTTTATTTATTTTCATGTGTGTGGAGGCCTGAGGTTGAAAGCTGAGCGTCTGCCTCAGTTGATCTTTACTTACTTATTTATTAGACACAGGGTCTTATGTATCTCAGGCTGTCCTTAAACATGTCATGTAGCTGAAGCAGTCCTTGAATCCTGATAATCCTGCCTTCCATCCTAAACACTGTGATTACAGGTGCATGCCACCGCTGCCCAGCACCATGCTTATTTTTTAAGAATAAACCTTTCATTGAAGTGAGAGTTCACTGATTTGTGGAAACTAGCTGGTCAGTGAAGAGCAGGGATCTGTCTCCATTCTTCCATCCCCAGACCTCCAATGCTAGGTTACATGTATGTGCCATCATGCCCATATTTTTAAAAAGATATGTTTATAATACATTTTGGCCATATTCATTCCCCCCAACTTCTCTCACATCCTGCATACCTCTCTGATCCCTACCAGCTTTATCCTCCTTCCCTCCATCCCCTACCTCTCTCTATTTTTCTGTTTCTCTATCTTTTCATAGCCCCTCAGTTTAGTTTGTGCTGTGTGTATACTAATGGGTGTGGGACCATCCACTGGAGCAAGGGTGACTTGTGTTTATAACAGCAACTTACATCTTAGGAAAAAAACCACAAGTCTTTCCTTCACCCTCTCCCGGAAGCCACCCACTGTCCATAGATCTTTGAGACCCCTCCCCACACCATGCAGGAATGCTGGCTGGCTGGATCTTGTGCAGGTCTTTTGAAGACGACCTCAGGCTCATGGATGCTGGGCTCCTGCCTTGTCCAGAAGACACTGATCCTCTCTGACTTTCCTGAGGGTCCCTGGACTTTGGGGACGACAGGGAGTGGGATATAGAAGTCTCATTTGTGGCTGTGTAATCCATAGACACTTCTCTGCACAATGAACAATTGTGAGTTTCTGGATTAGCTGCTATCTTGTGAACAAAGATGAGGTTGGAGAGTTGTTTTAGTTTATTATTATAGCTGTGAAGTTAGAGGGTAATTTGATACTATATCCATTTAGCAAAACAATAGTAGTAGGCTTACCCCAGGAGCCTCTGACCTTTGTAATCATGGGTTCTTGGCCAGTTTTACAGTACCAGTATGTGTTTCCTCCTGTGGCTAGATTCTCAAATCCAATTAGAAAGTGGTTGGTTACCTTTGTAACATTTGTGCCACCATTGCACGCTTGTGGGTCTCTTATCACTTCAGTCACTACTGCCATTCACAAAGTTCGCAGCTCTGTAAGGCTGTGGCTGACTTTTCCCATAGCAGTCTGCACAGCACCATTTATTACTAGGAAAGCTAGCCAGCAGGGAGGAAACCTCTTGGTTGGTACCAACTTGATTTCTTCATGTCCTAAGACCAAAGGGAACAGTATTTTCAGTGCTAGATGAGGCATCAGTGACTCAAAAGGTCCTGATCCATTGCACACAGTATTGATCTACTAGGGACTCCTAGCACACTAGTGAAGTCTCAAAATGGATCCGAGGCTGGGGTTGTGACTGCTTCTCCCTTCTTTATGGAATTCTCCAGAGGTGACCTTGTACTCTGCACCCCCCCCATTTCCTTATAGTTGCACCCACCTGACTGATTGTTACTGGTGCTTGAGGCTAGTATGGGCTGGTCTGATTGACCTCTCAATCATTTAAAGGCTGTTGCACTGGAAAATTAAGTTAGATCTGCACCTAACTGGTCTCTGGACCAGGATTCTGCTGGGCTCTGTCACCACTCAGCACCCTTCCCCTCCATTCCTGATCCCCACAAATAAGGTCATCCTGTCATGTTTTGGTGGGCAACCAAGAACAGTGGCAGTAGGCTCTATTATTTTCGGGGTTTCCAGAACACCCTGTCCAACAATTTTGGGGGAAACATTGCATGCCCTGCTTTTCTGTGGGCCCTGGGTATCGGAACTCAGATTTTCCAACTGAGCTATCTCTGCGATGACCTTCCACTTTTACATTAATTTTAAAGTTAGCACACAAAGTAATGAATTTCATTTGGAATGTTGATAAAATGAGCCCCATGCTTTATTTGACTTCATCTCTCCTGATATGTAACTATTGATCAGAATTTTCAAACTGTTTTATCTTAGGAAATATGGTAGATTTTTTTATCCTAATGTTTTCATTTCAAATGCCCCAAATCTGACAATGTAAACAGTTTTTAAATTGATAAATATGAATTGAGTACATTTACCATGCACAGCGTGATGATTTGATGTGTGTAAATGTTTGAAATAATAAAACATGCTAGGTAACAAATCTATCACCTTGAATATTGTTTTCTGGTGAGAATGTTTAGCATTTAGTCCTCTAGGAAGCTTTCTGGTGTATAGTCTTGCTGCATAAGCAGAGCTGACACTTCAGGTGAAACTGAAGCTCAGAAGGCTTTGATCATCAGCCCCAGCTCGTGGCCCCTGATCACTTCTGTTCTCGCTTCTGCTCTGAGTCTTTTTCCTTATTATACAGAGTACTGAAATCATGCTCATTTGTGCTGGCTTGCTTCACCTTGTACGACCATGTTTAAGCAATGTCGGAAATGGCAGGATTGCCTTCTTTTTTAGGACTGAAGGGAGGGCTGGGGCAATGGCTGAGGTGGTAAAGCAATTACCCTGCAAATCATCCCATCCTCGGAATCATATACAAAGGTCAGAACTGTGGCCCATGCTCATCATCCTGCATTGGGTAGGTGGAGACCAAAGAGTCCGCAGGGCTTGCAGGCCAGCTCGTCCAGCCCAGCTGATGAGCTGCAGGCCAATGGGAGGCTTTGTCTCATAAAAGGTGGGTGGCCTTTATCAGGGAACAACACCCAACGTTGGCCTTTGACATGCTCCCCACATGTGCACCTGCATGCAGAAACATGCACACACATGTCCAAAATTAGGAAATAAAGACTTGTAGCTGAGTACAGTGGCACAGTCCTATAATCCCAGTCCTCAGGGAGGCAGAGGCAGGCAGATCTCTGTGCGTTTGAAGCCAGCCTGTTCTAGAAAGTAAGTCCAGGACAGCTAAGGATACACAGAGAAACCCTGTCTTGGAAAAAAAAAAAAAAACCCAAACTACCAAACAAACAATAATAACCAAAACATAAAAAAAAAAAAGACTGGCTTACTTATTGATTTCATTGTGTGTGTGCTAACACAGCACATTTTCTTAATCCATTCTTTTGTCAATGTATGCTTAGGTCAGTTCTGTATCATCATCATCATCATCATCATCATCATGAACATCATTAAATCATCGTTTTAAGACAAGGCCTTAGCCCAAGCTAACACAGAGCTCACCATTTGGCCCAGGACAGCCCTAAACTGGCTGCAGTTATTCTGGCTAAGGCTTCCCGAGGCTGTAATTGTGTTGTGTGTTTTCATGCCTCGCTTGGTTCTGTACCTTGGTGGATATCTGTGCAGTAACCATGAGAGCACACACTGACACTCACTTTCTTACCCAGCAGTAGGGCAGCACAGTAGTACTCAATCTCTGAGACAGTACTATACTGCCCTCTCTCACGCCTGTGTCATTTTCTTGTTCCTACCAACAGTCTACAGCATTCCCTTTTCCTTATTCTGCATCCTAACAGACATATGAGAATAGCTCATGGAGCAGTTACTTTCATTTTTTGTTTCTGAGCCTTTTTTTTTCATTAATTTATTTATTCAATCACTTTAAAGCCTGATCCCGGCCTTCTTTCTTCTTCTTCCTAGTCTCCCACCCACACCTTACCCCAACCCTCAATCCTGCATACATACTCTGGTTGGTGTTTTAGTCTCTGCGAGCCCACATGGGCCTACGTTAGTTGACTCTGTAGGTCGTCTTGTGGTATTCCTGTCCCCTCTGGCTCCCTCAACCCTTCCCTCAACTCTTTCACAAGACTCCCCAAGCTCAGCCTATTAGCCCTGGGTCTCTGCATATGTTTCCATCGGCTAATGGATGAAGCTGGTCAGAAGACAGTTATGCTAGGCTCCTGTCTGCAGTACCATGAATAGTGTCAGAGGTTTCTCCCATGAGGTGGGTCTCAAGTTGGGCCAGTGATAGGTTAGAGTTTCCATCAATCTCTGCTTGATCTTTATCCCTACATTTCTCACAGGCAGGACGAAATCCGGGTAGACGGTTTTAATGGGTGGGTTGGTTGGTGTCCCCTCCGCTGGAAGTCCCACCTGGCTGCAGGCAGTAGTGACTTCAGGCCATTACCCTCGGCTGGTGGGAGTCTCAGCTCGTCTCTCCTCCTGAAGGCAATGGCACAAGAGACCACTTCTTGAACAGAGCCAACAGCTCAGGGTCCAAGAGTAACAACTAATAAATGGGACCTCATGGAACTGAAAAGCTTCTGCAAGGCAAAGGACACCATCAATAAGACAAAATGGCAGTCTATAGAATGGGAAAAGATCTTCACCAACCCTACATCCAACAGAGGGCTAATTATCCAAACTATATAAAGAACTCAAAAAATTAAATGCCAATAAATCACATAACCCAATTAAAAAGTGGGGTACAGAGCTAAACAGAATTCTCAACTGAGGAATCTCTAATGGCTGAGAAACCCTTAAAGATATGCTCAACATCCTTACTCATCAGGGAAATACAAATCAAAGTGATTCTGAGATTCCATTTTATACTCGTCAGAATGGCTAAGCTCGTGGTACATTTATACGCTGCTCTCTGATGGGTTATGATCATGAACATGTTCTCATACCCCTGTTGGCCATCTATAGGCCTTCTTTTTGAGAAACATCTCACGGTCACCAACTTTAAAGTTACTTTTTTGTAATTGTTTGTGTTCTTTCCAATTTGAGACTTTGATGTCTTACCAAATGTGTGGTTTACAGATGCTTCCCCCATCAATGGGGTGTTTGCTCCATTTTTCTTCCTTTATCATGTGCATGCTTTTTGATTTGTCTGGTTTTGTATTCACTGACTCTGCCCTTAGGCTTTGCAACAGCCCATTGTTCAGGTCACAGACAATATTTTTTGTTGGAATATCAAAGTATTGTGCAGAAACTTGTATGACATATCTCTGTGGTTGATTAGTTAGGGGGATGGGGTACTTGGTTAAAATTTATTAATTGAAGATTGTTCTGTGGGTATTATAAGCTAATAGCTGACCTATGCAAAATTATGATACAATAAAATGCCCACACCACTTAAAGTATGCAAAAATAATTCAGGCTTTCTAATAATAATCACTACAGACATTGTATACCTTTGTGCAGATAAACAGTGATGCTAATCAAAACAGCATGAGTTACATTGGATTACAAAGAGCCCCTGAATACTGTTCAATATTTTACTTATGGTCCAGTTATATATGAAATAAAAAAATTGGGAATGATACTGGAATACTAGTTTTTAAATTTCTGTAATTTACTATAGTGCTTGAATGAAATCCAATCAACTGTTTAAGCCTGTTTGCTAATAATTTTAAAGAAATAATAGAAAACAAATAGTGATCTGCAAATTATACGTTTGTAAGAATTTCTGTAATTCTTACTTAAGATACACTTAGGGAGAATGTGAGGAATATAAAAAATATATTTGAAAGCTCTCTGAGCCAAGTTTCTAAAAGGTCACGCTTGTGGGGAATTCTTTGAAGATTTTTGGTCATGTGTTTTTAAAATATATTTATATATGTCCATGGCTGTTTTGCCTGCTTGTACGTCTGCACACCAGAAGAGGACATCAGATCCCATGGACTGCAGTTACAGACAGCTGTGAGCACCATGTGGGGGCTGGGAATTGAACTGGGGTCCTCTGGAAGGGCAGCCAGTGCTCTCACTTGCTGAGCCACCTCCAGCTCTTGGTTATGCCGTTTTGATGGTGGAACTATTGCATATTGCAAACAAGGTACAAAGAGAAGCATCAAGAAACAACGAATTGCCCTGACGCTGCCGCACCTTCTGCTGAACGTGTGTACTGCGGAGACTTAGAAAGTGTGGCTGATTTTGTGAATGCCCCTCCCCTCACAAGGAAGCGACGGGAAACGCTTACTGTCCGCTTATGTGTTTCCCACAGTGTCCAGTGTTTGATTCTCACTAACTTATTCAACTCTATTGCTTGATACACACTCATAGTTTCTGTGCGCTGTGATGGATATTCGTTTGACCTCTGGATGTGTACAGTAGGACACAAAACAGAAGAATAGTTCTGCCTTTCAAGCACTTTATACTGCAGCTGAAGAAGGCACACACTCAAGTCTAGCCAGCATTAGCAAGTAAAACACATAATGTGTGAGATACAGTCGTCATACCCTTCAGGGGAGAAGTGGAGAGAGAAGGGGAGTGTGCCTGAACGAAGAGTCCTTTTATTTTCAGGCAGGGTTTTAGCTCAGACTGGCTTTCAACTTGCTTTGTACTCCAGCATGACTTTCAGCTTGGAATCCCCCTGCCTCAGCCTCTCATGCAGAGCCTGCACTCCCGGCTGCAGTGTCGCAGTGACTCTCTTTCTCAGGGAAGGACATTCCTGAAGCTGGAAAAGCAGTCCGCACTCCATAGTGTGGTACCTCCATTCTCAAACCTCCCTTAGCATCTCCCTCTGGGCATAAATCCCACATCTCCAGATCATCACTCCCCCCCCCCATTTTTTTTTACTCTCCTTCTAGCCCTGGCTCTCTGCTAAACTTGGAACTATTGTGCAGACTTGTTCCTGCCTTGGGGACTTTACTCTTATAGTCTTTGTTTTTTTTTTCCAGGTGTTTTTACATCCCTCTTTCAGACCTCTGCTCAAGAGTCCCCATCTCAGGGAGGTCGCCTCAGACTAAGCTGGGGTTCAACATTCTCCCGTGCCATCAGTCATGGTTTTGATGGCTGAGGTAGCCCATGGCTGCCCAGGTTGCAGTAAACCCAGCCACCCAGGTGCAGCCAGCCAGCAGCTATTGTCCCATGCACACTTCAACTCCGCATGATGCATTGCTGCAATTCCAGTGTATACTTCTGGCACTAAGTGCGCTAACTGTATGGACCGCTGTAAATCACTTGTCTCCACAGTTAGAGAGTTCAAAAGTTATCTGCTTTGTAAAGGAGTGCATGTGATACGTTTCCCAGTTGCCACACATAAATACACATTTGTAAACGAATGCTGATGTGCCGTTACTTTGAGTAACACACTCCTCACGTCAGCATACACAGTCTACAGTCAACGGCATGATTCATTTACCTCTCGGCGGCTGGTCCCAGCAGAATGAGGACAGCAGAAAAATCTATTTTTTCATGAACACAGCCAGAAAGTACCATTTCATTTTGGTTTTCTCTTACCCTGGCTTTTACAATCTTCCTGTCCTTTTCCCCACAATAGTTCATAAGTCTTGGGGTGGGGGTTGTGACATAAATGCTCTTGTGGTTGAGAACTCACAGACACTCTCTGCACTTTGACCAGTTGTGAGTCTCTGTATAGACTACCATTCTATGAACCCAGAGACTTCTGACAAGTGCTGGGAACCTCACTAATATATGGGTAGAGAACTGGGAACCTAGGGAACACTTTGACACTATATCTGTTTAGCAAAATAATAATAGTAGGTTTGCCCCTGAGACCCAGCTCTATCATGCTAGAAGACCACAAACCCAGGAGTAACGGGATGGCACAAATTAGAGTCAATAGGGTATTAAAAAAAAAAAAGACTTAGCAGGCTGGGCAGTGCTGGGTCATGCCCAGTACTTGGGAGGCAGAGATGGGCAGATTTCTGAGTTCGAGGCCAGCCTGGTTTACAGAATGAGTTCCAGGACAGCCAGGGCTGCCCAAAGAAACCCTATCAGAGAAAAAGAAAACCTAAAGGACAAGAAGTTGGGGGGCTTTAGGGAGGTTGGGGTGTGCCTGGAGGGTTAGGTGGAGAAGCTGAGAGTGACTATGGTGAAATACATTGCATGAAATTTTCAATAATTAATACAAATATATCTAAAGCTATTTTTCTCCATTGTGTACTGAATTTAGGCTTTATAAAGTATTAAAGTCTAAACTTGTTTATTTCATTGTTCAAATACTAATATATGTGCTTAGGAGCATATAGAGTAACAGTGTAATCTGTAGAGGAAATTTAACGAGCACTGCCTAGAAGGCATTGCACAACAGAGTTAACGTTAATTAATGAAACTGTGCAGGCTGGGTGTGGCTGTAGACACCTTTAACCCTAGCGCACAGGAGGCAGAGGCAGAAGAATCTCAGTGGGTTCAAGGTTTCTAGAGTGAGTTAAAAGTCAGCCAGCGTTACCTAGTGAGATCCTGTCTCAAAGCAGAACAAAACAAACTGTAAACCAACCAACCAACCAACCAACCAACCAACCAACCAACCAACCAATAAACATCCTGTGAGAGTAAAGGTGCACTTGGTGGAGTGCTTGCCTAGTTTGTGTGGGGACCTAGGTTCCGTTCGCAGCACTTCAACAAACAGCAAATAAAAAACAAAACTATGGGCCATCTATAAGTTCAACATCTTTTAGAATTTACTGATTTTACTTTTTGTCTATTTTTTCTAAAAGTAGGGGTAACCGTATCCCCCTTCACCCAATACCTGCTTTCCTCAGTTGTCATAGTTCTTGCTCACGTTCCCAGAGGGCCATGCACAGCTGTCCTTCGCTTACACACCCAGCCCGCTCTCCTGTTATATCCTGAAGCATATGTCTTGTAAACGTTTGTATGTGGATAATCAGTCTCTTCTGTCCCATCTATTGTTTAATTTTCCTCTGTCACCTGAATTCCTACAGTATGGGGAAGGATAGAGCCCCATTCGTGAGAGGTGTGCTGGGCTGATTTGGAGGCACAGGTGCTGGGTTCTCTGTGATGCTAGGAGAGAGTCTGGGCCACTGGTGCCAACTTACCAGGTGCTTCGCTTCAAAGGCAGATCAGTTCCTGCATTTCCAGCATTAAGCAGTTTCCTTTCTCAGCACTTCCAGGGCACAGATAAGTACCCGGAGTACTTATTATTTTTCAATATTTAATAGGATTCATACTTTCTTTACAACCTCAAACATTTTCAGGTTGCAGAAGAAGAAAAGGTTTGCAATTTAGTGACAGAATAATTTACTGCTAAGACATCCTGAGGTGTGTACTGGTGAGATGGCTGGGCAAACGCTCGGCCGTGCAAGAATGAGGATCTTAGTTTAAACCCCCAGCACTCACGGAAACGATGGGTGCGGGCGCGTGTTGTGGTGTGGTGTGCATCTGTCGCCCAAATGCTGGAATTATGTCCCCAGCCCCTGGTTTGTGTGTGCGTGAGTGTGTGTGCATGCACATCTAGTGCTCACTGAGGTCAGAAGAGGGTGTCACAGTTTTGGAACTGGAGTTACTGGTGGTTTGAGTCACCAAGAAGGTGCTGGGAACTGAACCCAGGTTCTGAGCAATCTCTCCAGGCCTAAGGCCTGATTATTATTTGTTTTAGCAGAAGATGCCATGGGACACACATTGTCATTTTGCCTTTTAGCACCATGGTTGATTTACTTCACGTAACACAAGGTGTAGACTTTGATATCCCCTCTCTCTCCTCCTTCCCTCCCTCCTTTCCTTCCTTTTTCCATTTTAGATAGGGTCTCTCTACATAGCCCTGGCTATCCTGACACTGACCATGTAGCTGAAGAACTCCTGGTCCTTCCATGTGCTTAACTGCAGACATGTGCCATCACTTCTGGCTTTGTATTTTAATGGTCTGTATTCTGGAAAATTTGCTTGGTTTTATCTTGTGAGATGTTAAGTCATCTATATCTAAACTAACAACATTCTTATTTACTCATATTTATTCTCCATCATATCTTCATCCTGTTTATGGAGTAAATATCTTCTGAAGATTTTTGTCTAAGAATATTAACTTGAATTTATGTAAATGCCGCATGTTCTTATTGTGTCTTGGGTGTTATTTTTTCTTCATGATCATGCATATCACACACACACACACACATATGATCATGTATATATTGCATGCTTTAGCAAAGTGGGTTAGGCAATTTTTGGAGTGAAACCAGGGGCTCTGAGAGTTTTGTAATTGATATCCCTTGCTTGTTGTTTCATGGATGGGACACTAGCTATTAATCTTGGGGATCCCTTATAACCAGGCCAAAGCAGACTTTAATTTTCTCATTATTTTACCTTTTCCTAGCACTATATATATGGTATTTATGTGTGTAGAGTGTGCAGGGTTTAGTGCTTTGCCTCAGGCAGTCACACCAATAGAGATGAAACAAGGCTCCTGTGTGTTGGCCTCCCTGTCAACTAGGCTCAGACACTGTTTTTTGTGATAGCTTGGTGGTAAGTTTAGGTTTTGTGCATTATACATTCATTTTCAAAAGACAAGTGAAAAAGTGCTTTGGACTGGGGTTGTCTCTCAGCGATATGTTGGTGTGGCAGCCTTGAGGACCTGGGCTCCATTACTGAACATCACAAAATCGAACCAGGAGGAAAAAACCAGGATAGGCACCTTTCAAATATGTGAAGATGTACATAGACAGATGTTACAACCTCTGTATTAATTCCTGTTTCACTTTCGAGTAGAGTCTCAGTTGGGACTTTGTAAATTGAACTGGGTCTCTTTCCCTACAGTTTGCACCCTTCCTGGCTCCTTCCTTCCTTTATTCTGAGCTGCTGAGTATAGTGGCTTTCTGCGCCACTGCTCTTCCGTTTGCCTTCTGTCTTCCACCACTCTGCTGCAAGGCTGTCCTCTTGTGGCAGGCACCTTCTTCACCCCATGGGAGAACTGTGTGTCCTCTTCATTGAATTCTTCCCAGCACCCATGCTGCTTTCTGGATGCCAACATCTCCACTTTTACCCAAAAGCCTCGATCTTATTTAGGAGGCTGTTGTACTTACCTGACAGGACAGCTTTGCGGAGCCTGAGAATGGGCCTTATCCAAGGTTAGCGGGAACCGGTAAGCAACCCTGGCTTTGTCACCTCTGTTGAAGAATGCTAAAGCCATTAAGCCCAGGTATCCAAGGGACACTGCTTGCTAAGGGACCCTATGTTGATAGTCCACATCTCATTTTCCTTTTTCTGACAGTGTTTCCAGGGTCAGCGCTCAAATAAACGCTTTTATTCAAGATCCCTTATCTCAGGGTCCTGCTTCTGGAGAACTCAGATGAAGATGCCTTAGATTAAATCTCTTCTTTATTATCATTTAACGAAGTTCAGGGAGAAAAATGAATTTAAGAACTCCTTTTGTGATGTGGTCTCTGGATCCTCATAACCATCAGCATCCTGTTGGGCACTTCCTGTGGGCCTGTGGTGTTTTGTGGGGGAGGGCAGAGCTAGACATGAATGGGGCCTGTCAGGAGGTTGTGTGCCTGGCAGAGGCTTGTATCACGGGCTTCACAGGTCTGAGAAATGATCTGCAGATGGTGGCTTCAGTGGGAGCTGATAGTTGAGATTGGTAAAGGAATGGATTTAAAAACAAAGTTATTGAGCTAAGCACTTCTTAAAAGCAGGCTGAATACAGACCTGCCAGTGGCCGAGAGCAGGAGTGGTTGGCTCTAGAGAAGCCTCCTCCCCTGCCCTCACAGGAGGAAACAATTCTGTGAAATAATTTGAAGTAAGTACTAAAACCCAGAGACATACACAGGACTAACTGAAACTGTAGGAGCTGTTCCTATGAATACGGATAAATGAGTCATGTAATTAGGGATGCATTTGACAGGAAGCAAGCACTCATTCTGAGTGGAGATTCAAAGCAGGTTTGAAGGGCGAGTGCTGTAGAGCAAAATGCTTCGTCCTGTGGGAAGAGGCTATTGCAGGCAGCTGGTGAGTTTCATTTTTTATCCTGGTGCCAGACTGCTTTAGGAAACACGCTGGATAAAGCTCAGTTATCAGGAGAAAAAGACTCTAGAAGTGTGGAGAATGGGCAAACAAGGAAGAACTCAAAGGAAGGGCCCAGGAGGTGGCCCAGCGAGGGCCACTAGCAGGAAGGCCTGACCTTGCATCTCATTAGCCACTGGGATGCTTTGGGGAGAGGGATCTGGCCAGTTTATTCTACATGGGGAACTCAATATTCACTAAGAGACCGTGTCTAAAAAGATTAATTGGAGAGCAATCAATCTCTGGCCTCCACATGCACATGAATGCAAGAGCACACCTGTGCAATATAAACACACACGGATACACACAGAAACACACCCACAGAGACACACACAGAAACACAGATACACATAGGCACTCTCTCTCTCTCTTTCTCTCCAGAGAAAGAGGCCAAGCAAGCAAACAAACTGTAACTCTCCGTAGGAATTGCTTGTTTACTGCAAAAAGCAGCATCTCTGATGAGTCAAACCCTAAATGTTAAGCACTTGTGTCACTCTGTGTCTCTTCAGGGTCTTCTCCCACTGTCTCTGCTGTCTGCAGCAGGTGCAAGGCTGTCCGATTCTTCCAGTCATCTGCCTTTCTACTTTAGAACTCTTATCCAGTAATGCAGAAGCAGGCGACTTCATGGGGATTCTGCTCTCAGGATCTGGAAATAGGAATTACTCAAAAGATTCTGGATGCTTTAATCTCAGGCTCGTGACATGCTGCTGCCCACCGTCTGTAGTTATAGAATCAGGCTTCTGCTGCTTGGCTACTGGCAGACATTTCTGATTAGAAACTTATGCAAAAGGTTCTAATTCCAGACAATACATTTTTCTGGGAAGCTTCTGAGGTTGTCACACATGATGTAGCTGTAGTTAAGAAGGTAGCCCTGGCTTTTTTTTTTTTTTTTTGTATGCTCTAGATATAGTTGCAGAAAAAAAAAATCTACGTGTTATCATGGAGGATAACCTGCAGAAATCATGGCTGTACACAAACTCACCCACTTCTCGGTCCCATACCTATGAGGCTAGGGCGTCAGAGCAGGACTGGGAGCATCAAGTGCCTGCCACTGCTGCCAGTCAGCGCCCCATCGTTGAGTACCAACCGTGAAAATGTGATGTAGAGACGGACTCGGGTAATAGAGTAGCTGAAGAGTAGTGTCTGGAGCCAGCGATCTCAGCATTCAGGCACGTCTGTGTAAGTGTGGAAAGGTTGCTGCATCCCTTTTTCCATTAATTTTTTTCCACATTGAAAGAGAAATAGCAACAAGATCCACTCTATAGAACCAAGGGGATAAGGATGTCTTTACATTACAGAGATGTAAAATGTTATTTATTACTTTGGAGCATGTGAAAATACTTCTTTATGTTTATTCTGAAACCCTTTCCTGGCTGTAGTTAAAGTTGTCACCCCAACTGGCAGTGTCTTTTGTGTCTTTTCTGTGTTGTATAGCATTTCCAGCCAATGTGATAAGGTGATTTGACCTCATTGAATACATAGACATACTTGAGAGTTTTTTAAAACCTAGCTGTATTCTCACAAAGATCTCAATGAAAGGTTGTTACAGATGATAAAAGCACCATCTCCCAACTTGATTTATTTTGAAGCTGGTATTGGAATCCAGGGGGCTGTGCTATCCTGCATGGCTGCTTAAAATGGCTGCCTAACAGGATGTGAGCAAAGCGGAAGAGCTGCCCCAGACCCCGGGCATGGTGTGCGCAAACTAAGTGCAGCAACATTAGCACCAAGTACGCGGCTCCGCAAAGTATTTTCTGAATCATGTGGGCTTAGGTTGGCTCCAGGAGACAGCCCTGTGTCTTTTCATCCCAACCTACTGCTCGTTGTCTTAGTCACGGTTCTATTGCTGCGAAGAGACACCATGACCAAGGTAACTGTTATAAAGAAAAGCATCTAACTGGGAATTTGCTTACAGTTTCAGAGGCTTAGTCCACTATCATCAGACTGGGAGCATGGTGGCAACCGTGACATTGGGGCAGTGGCTTTACATCCCGCTCCTTAAGTAGAAGGCGGAGAGAGAGCGTGGGCCTGGCATGGGCTTTTGAAGCCTCACAGGCCACGCCTGCTGACATGCTTCGTATAACAAGGCCACGCCTCCTAATCCTTCTAAAATTGTGAAAGAGTTCCACTCCCTGGCCACCAAGCATTCAAATACGTGAGCCTTTGGGGGACATTCTTACTCCAATCACTACACCGGTACTGGAGCTCCTCATTATCCCTTCTAATTGTTTGTAAGTCAGAGTGGTAATCATCAGGGGTGGTTTCTGGTTCTGCGGCACTCTGCTCCTTCAGGTTCTCACAGCTCAGACACTGATTTCAGAGCTGTCTCATTACTGCATAATGTTCCAGGCTCATTGTCATGAACAGATGTACCTGATGGAGAACTCATGCTATTTAAAGATGGGGCTGGTTTTTAATTATTTTTTTAACATTTGAATAATGTGTTGGTGTGAAAAGTAGCACCTTCTACATTAATAAGTTTTAGATGCCAAATTAAAGCCCAAGAATTTATGACTAAAATGCTACTTTGCAATTTCTAAGGTTGTATCTGTTTTTGGTAAGAAAAGAATTTCTAATTCAGTTAGTCGTTTTCTGGTGCCAGGCATAAATTGCAGTCTCTGACTCTCATGATAGCTCCTCATGTAGGAATTGTTTTCATTTTGATAGAGAAGTTGCTCTGGCAAGGCCTGGGGAAGGAGTTCGGTTGGTCGAGTGCTTATTGAGCATGCCTGAGGCCCTGAGTTCAGTCCCCAACACTACAAAATTGGGCATGGTGGCACATGCCTGTTATCCCAACCCTTGGAGGTGGAGACAGGATGATCAGAGTTGAAGAACATCCTTGAGTACATAGCAAATTCAAGGCCAACCTGGGCTATATAAGACCCCATCTCAAAAAGAAAAGCCAGCAAAATTAGTAAGTGAAAAGCTGAGCCAACACTGGAACATAGAGCTAACACCAAAGAGAATTCGTTCGTTCTACTCTCCCTCCAGGAGGGACAGATAGAGAAACTGTATAGATTGAATGTCAAATTAGCTCTGGCAATCTGGAGAGTCTGCCGAGTTCTAATATGAAAAGTGATCCACCTGTCCTGACAAACATTAACACCGTTTCAACCTTCTACAGGAGAATCCCAATCCCATAAAATAGTGGATAGAAATGCATTTTTTTTTTTTTTTTTTTTTTTTTTAGCATTTATTCCATACCAATGGGGAGGCTTTGGCTATAGTGGTTGCTGTCGTTTGCTTATCAATGGCAGGTCTGTGAGTTGAAGGGAATGTTCTCAGTAGATGTCCATAGTCTCCTGCTGGGATCTGGTTAAACATTTTCAGTGTTTTGCATCCTTTCAGTGATGTGAATGGCCTAGCATTTCAGTATAATTTAATGTGAAGGTATTCAGAGAGAGAAGTAGAGAAGCTGCCCTCACCAGAGAGGATCTGAAAAGCCAGGTCTGTTGAGCGAGCCTGGTGGGTACGGGCTTCAGCAAAGCTTACTCTTGCTGAAACCTCCCCAAGGTCTCCATCTTAGGCAGACTTTTGCAAAGGGCAATAACGTAGACATAAAATCTCCCATCTTGTTATTCTTAAAGGGTTCTAAGAACCCTCGGGCCGTTTGAAGAACCCGAGCTTCCTTTGGATACTTGAGGAAGCTAATCCATCTACAGACTCCTCACTGCCGTGTCCAGAGCTTTTGATAACATCCGTTGGTGCCTGGAAATCCAATTTGCCCTTTCCTCACCCCAGTGGATCACTTCAGCAGAAAGTCAGAATAGTTAATCAGGAAGTAAATCTCCTGAATGGAGACTCAGTTTCATCTCCCAGACGCAGTTCTTCAGGGTTAGGGTTGGTGGTCTGCATAGCTGCCTGTGCTCTCCTTTGAGTTAGATGTGTGTGTGTGTGTGTGTGTGTGTGTGTGTGTATGCCATATCAAGTATGTGGAGGTCAGAGGACTTGCAGGGGTTGGTTTTCTCCTCCCACCAAGTGGGTCCTAGGAATTAAACTCAGATCACTGGGTTTGGTAGTGAGTGACCTTACTTGTTCAGCCATATTGCCAGTCCTGATTTTGCTCTGACTTTACACACATTTTGTTGTTTTTTATTTTGAGACAGGGTCTCACTATGTAGCACTGGCAGGCCTGAAATGTGGTATGTAAAGAAAGTTGGTTTTGAACTCTCAGAAAGCTCCGTGCTTCTGCCGCCTAAGATGGGATTGAAGATGTGGGCCTGGCCTTACTGTCACCTTATTTAGCTAGTGATTGTAGGATTATTCAGGGCTTCCTCAGTGCAGGAGAGACTGCTGCATGACCTGGGGGCCAGCCTTCCTGGCACAGTGAGTTTCTACATAAGAAGCATGGCAGATCATGCTCCTGAAGTCGGAATGCTGAATTCTGAGGTAGTTTGAGGAGCCAGTAGCTGCCTGCAGGTGAGTCTGTGCCCTCCCTCTCTCTTTTAAGTTCTTCTGCACAGAGCTCCTAGTGGTGCCAGTGCTCACTCTCCAATCCCAGGTGATGTGCTGCCAATCACAGTCAATAGGCTTCAGCTTAGGTAAGTGGTTGTGCGCATGCTCTAAAGCAGACACTGTTCCCAGACATTGTCTCCAGAGTGGCTTATCTCCACACCCCTTACCAACCTACAGCCATCGCTGTCTTGTTGGGGGAAGTTCTGGCGACTAGACACCTTGGTGTTAAACTCACCGATACTTTAATGATTAAGGTGTTGAGATATTGAGCATGTACAGCAGTGTTTGTAGGTGCTTGAGACACAGTAGCAAAAGCTACCTGAACCTGGCCGCACTCATTGACGTTCTGGGAGAAGACAGACAAGAATATCATTGTTGAAAGATCAGTGCGTATAAAGTATGCCAGTTATAATTAAATGCTGTTGAAAATAATAAAGCAGGGAAAGAGTAATTTGTACAATTATCTGAGCACAGCTCATTTATAACTAATATTTCTATTCTTGCCTTTCTTTTGCCAAGAAATTCACTACTAATAAGAAAATATGAAAGTATGCTGTGAAATCCATGTATAATCACACATAATTGATTTATCCAGTTTTCTATATTACAAAGGACACATTATGATTCAGTAGATTTGGATCATGCTGGAAAAAGGTTTCAGATAAAAGTGATCCGTGGAAATTGAGATTGACACGTGTGCTGTTGGAAGCCGTAGCTAGGCAGCTTGCAGCGTGGCACCAGCCCAGGGAGGCATGCACAGGGAGCTTGAGAGAGCAGCTTTTAATCAGAGTAATTTCAGCCCCGTCAGAATTCGTACATCAAGGATAGCTAGCTAAGAATGAGTGCATAAGTTGTCGGCTTAATTTATGTGTTGGTTACTGCACATGAATCATGCATAGAAGCGGAATCAAATTAGAAATCCCAGAAAGATGCCAGTTTGCTTGTTGATATAATAGGTGGTCGATAAACATCTTCTTCAGTGACCTGTCTGCATGGAATGGAGGTGCCTCTGTTTCTTGAGGTTATTTCTCGGGCTTAGGCTTAAAAGAGTGGCTTAAAACTGTGACTACTACAGACACAGTTTTGTGCACAAAGAGAAACCAGCTAAAACCCATAGATGTTAACTTGTAGGAAAACTGATTTTAAAGCTATAATTAGCATATTGTGGCACTCACCTATTTAAAGAGTCCAATTTAATCGCTCATTTGGGATAGTCACAGGCTGCTGAAACCATCAACACTATGGAATTTTATAACATTTCATATTTCCTGTGTAGAGAGACCCAGTCTTAAAACAACAACAAAGTAAATACAGAAGTTGGAGTGGTGGTTTGGTGACTAAAAGCACTGGCTTCTTTTGCAGAAGACTAGGGTTCAGTTTCTAGCAGCCATATGGCCTCTCATAACTGTAACTCCAGTTGCGGGTGGTCCAGTGCCTTTGCCTGTCTTCCACAAGCTCTTCTCTTTACACACACAATGCAGACACTTATCTGGAGGCAAAACACTCATAATATAAAAGAGGCAGTTTATTCTGGACTCATTCTGAGTGACCATGGCTCAGGGATACAGGTTTTGGTTACCCCAAATTTCATGTTTCAATGCAGAAGCAGTTTCATGAAGTTTAAAAGAGCAAATAAAGTCACAGATCAAGGCAAGTTTAAAATATATTGGTGGGAGGAGCAGAAAGGCAGTTACACAGACACTGGGGGAGCTATTCCACAGGCTTGAGATGCTCTCTGCTGATATGCGTAGTTCTTGGACTGCTGGAAGCTGGTGTCCTGCTAAGTTCATAGCTTCTAAGAGGTTTTTATTTATTATCATGAGATGTCAGTTCAGATACAGAGTGGGGCAAGGACTGGCTGTTCCAGATGCCTATCACTAGCCCAAGATAAAGTAATCAGCCTCTGACCCTGCCAAATTCCAGTGTCGTCTCAGTACTGAGAGTCCAATCAGTCCATCAGTCTCTGTGGACACAGACTTCTTCCAGGAGCTTCATTCTCAGCCAGACACAGCTTTGTCTCAGGAACTTTTGTTCACAGTATTTTGAGCTTATTCCTCCTTTGTTCCCATTTCTCTTATTGTTTGTTCCCTTAGTTGCTACAGATATTTTAATTTCTACTTTCTTGTCACATACATGTACCTATCTTATGGATGTATATAAAATCTAGAATTCACAAACGAGAGAAAACTTATGGAACCTGTCTTTCTGAGATTGATTTGTTTTGCCTAATATGACAGTCTGCAGATGCATCCAGTTGGTTTGCAGCCGACATAATTTCTTTTTTTTTGTGTGTGTGTGGCTGAATACACCTCCATTGTGTGTGTATATCACATTTTCACCCATCACCTCACCCCATCCCCCGTTTTTATGAGACAGGGTTTCTCTGTGTAGCCTTGGCTGTTCTGGACTCACTTTGTAGGCCAAGCTGGCCTTGAACTCAAAGAGATCCTCCTGCCTTTGCATCCCAGAATTCTGGGACCATAGGCATGTGCCACTGTGCCAGACTTCCATTCCTCTCTTGAAGGACACTGAAGTTGGCATCATAACTTAGTCACTGTAATAGGGCTAAAATAAGCATTGCTATGTGTGTATCTCTGTGATATGCTGATTCAGAGTCCTTTGAGCAAATAGCACGAATATCATTGCTGGGCCATATGGTAGTTCTGTTTTGAGGTTTTTGAGAAAATTCTCCACTGGTCTTCGCTGTGGCTGAGATAGTTTACACGCCCAGCAGTGTGTAGACATTCCTTTTGTCTACATCTTATGCTGTGTTACTTGTTTTCTTAATAACTACAATTCAGACAGGCGAGGATATCAGGGTAGTTTTAATTCATAATTCTCTGATGGTGAGTGAAGTTGAATTTTAAAAATATGTTTATGTTTATTGGAGATTTTAATTTCATCTTTTGCAAACTTTCTGCTCATTCATTACCCTATTTATTGACCAGGTTGTTTGATTTTATTATGTAGATTTTTAGTGTAACCTAGATATCGATCCTCCATCACATGAATAGGTAACAAAGATTTTCTGCCATTTGTTAGGCTGCCTCCTTACTCAGTTAATTCATTTTCTGTGCATAGATTTTTAATTTTGTGAAATACTGTTTGTCGAGTATGTCATTATCTTCTGTGTGACTGGAGTGTCCAGAGCATTCTTGCCTATGCTTGTGTCTTCAGGTGCTTGTTTCAATGTCTCCTCAGCAGGCTTCATTGGAATTTCAGGTTTCATCTAAAGGTTTTGATGCATTCAGAGTAGATTTATGCATGAGAGGATGATAGGGGCCTGGTCTCATTCTTCTAATGCAGATATAACATTCTCCAGCACCATTTATTGGAGAACCATTCTCCAAAATATTTCTTTAGCATCTACCTTGAAAATCAAGTGGTGTAGTATGCAGGTTTGTATTTTTTCTTCATTTCTACTTCACTGACAAAGCTTGGTGTTTGTTGGGTGCTTTTTGGGACACCCAGGCCTCTCAAGCACAAATTGGGAAGTGTACACTCTGGTGGAAAAAGGTGAAGTCAAAGGAGCTCAGAGCTCCTGAGCTAGGTGGCAATGAAGGCCTGGGATGACTTGGACAAGTCAGTGGCTGCTTTGTGAGTGGCTGGTAACAGAGGCTTGCTCGGAGAGGCAAGAGAGGCAGAACCAAGAGAGGCAGAGGCTGGAGGGAGCCTGGTTTTGTCCAGGGGGACCAAATGGAAACAGCCAGCTCCATGCTCCTGCAGATGGGCACTGTGGTGTTTGGACCAGCACTGAAAAGATGGAGGCATGGATCCATCAGACACCCTGATGAATGGCAGAGGCGTGGATCTGTGCTGACACATGCTGGCGAACAGCAGAGGCTCGTGGCAGCATGTGGCTGACTGACCACCAGCCAAGCCCCAGGGATTAATTCTTCTGGAGGAAGGGGAGCCTGTCTTTTCCCAGAATAAATGACAAGTATCAGACGATCTCTGATGAAACAGAGGATGCCAGCCTATTTTTTTCATGTGAAACAAAGACTTATAAACCTTGGGCAGTGGGAAGGGTTTTGAGGGCAAATGTGTTTGAGTCCCTGGGGCTAGGGGTGCCAGGGATACTTGATTTACATACAGTAACACAGTCCTATAATAAAGAGGGGGAACACAGTACTGACTTATCCTATGGATGGGGGAAGAATTTCAGATACAGTTAAAAGTCATTGGTTGAGAGCCAAGACACCAAGATATCTCATTAGCATAGGATGGGTGATTTTAGGAATTCCCCAGGTACTTGCTGAAGCCATTTCTAATCAGGAAAGGGTTGTGCTTGCAATCTTCCCTGAGGACTATGTGAAGCTCCTCAGAGGATCTGGGGTTCCCCAGATCAGGCAGAGAGGGAACCCAGCCTAGAAAAGGAGTCTGTTGTCTTATACTGAGCTCAGTGGCTATGCAGAAATGCCAGACTTTGACCTTAACAGGGTCTCACAAGTGTATCTATTTTATACCAGGCTGTTTTTGTTATTATGGCTCTGCAGCATAACTTGAAATCTGGTATGGTGATATCTTGAGCATTTAAATTAACATTGATATTATTGCTATCTTAAATTGTGTGTGTATGTGTGTGTGTGTGTGTGTGTGCATGTGTGGGTGTGTCTGTGTGTCTGTGTGTGGGTGTGGACATACAAGTGCCTGTGGAAGCCAGAGGTATCTGATCCCCCTCCAGATGGAGGCTTCTTACATGAGTGCTAGGGACTGAACTTGGCTCTTTTACAAGAGCAGCAAACATTCACCCTGTTCTCCTCTCTTCAGTCAGGATTGCTTTGGTTACCTGGAGTCTTTTATGCTTCCTTATAAATTTTATGATTACTTTTTCTTTGCTGTGAAGAATCATATTATAGTTTTGTTGGGAATTGCATTGAATATATAGATTTTTTTTAATGATGTAATATTAAGACTGTCAACTCATGGACATAGGAAAGGTCTTTCTTCTAGAGTCTTCTTCACTTTTTTGGCATTTTAAAATTAATTGTAGTCACATTTGTTTTCCTGAGTTAGGTGTATCCCAAGGGATCATGTATTGTTTGAGGCTATTATGGATGGCGTTGTTTTCTTGATTTCTTTCTCAGCATATTTTTGAAGGTTAACTTTTTATCCTCTCTTTTTTTTTTTAAATAAAAGTGCAGATCAGCTCTGTGAGTGTTCTGTGGACTTCAGTGTCTTTTAAGTATAGAATCCTATCATCTGCATATAAAGAATAGGTTGAAATCTTCCTTTCCTCTTTGTGTGACTTTAAATTCTTTCTCTTATTTCTTTAGCTAAGAATTCAAGCTCTGTGTTGATTAAGAGTGGAGAGAGTAGGCATCCTTGTCTTGCTCCTGACCTTAGGGGAAGTGTTCGAGATTTCCCATATTATGGTGTACATAGGTTTCTCATGTAGAGCTTTTATTATGCTGATATATGTGAACTTTTATTACTACCTCCTTCAGAGCGTTTGTCATGAAGGAATGTTGGGGTTTGTCAAAGTCTTTTCTATATCCATTGAACTGATCATATGATTTCTGATCCTGAGTCCATTTATGTGATGTATGACATTTACTGATTTGAGTGTGTTAAGCTGTCTTGAATGCCTGGAATGAAGCAAATATCATAGTGTTTTTTTTTTTTGTGCAGTTAAATTCATTGTATAAATCTTATAATTATTTTTATTGAGAAATTTTACATCTATAATTAGTCAGAGATTGCCTATTATTTTTTCTAGCTATGGAATTATCTGATTTCGGTATTAGAGTCCTGATATTGGCCTCATTAAATGAGTTTTGTAGCATTCCTAGTCTTATTCTTTTGTGGAAGAGTTTGATAAGTTCTACCATTCCTCTGTGAAGGTCTGACCGAGTTCAGTCTGTCTGGTCTGGATTTTTACTGCTGGACAATGCTTTTTCTTTACTGCTTCAGTCTCCTCACTTATCATGAATCTGTTCAAGTTGTTTGTCTCCACTTAATTTTTCTTGGTCATTTCTGTCTACAAATTTATTTATTTATTTTAGATTTTTCAGTTTATTGGTTCATAAACTTTTTAAGAAGATCTATTTACTTTTATTTTATGTAAATTAGTGCTTTACCTTCATGTATATGTGTTCACCATGTTGGGGTCTGTTATCCAGGAGTTACTGATCTTGTAAGTGGGGCCATATGGTTTCTGAGAACTGAATTTGGGTCCTCTATAAGAGCACCAAATGCTCTTAACCACTAAGGTATCTTTCCATCCCTGGGATGTAACTTTTTATGGCATGTCATAGTGATTTGTGGATTTCATTGGTATCTGCTGTAATGTCTCCATTTTCATCTCTGATTTATTAATTAGGGTGCCCCCTCTCTCCCTATCCCTCCTCTCTCTCTTGGTTAAACAATCCAAGAGTTTGCCAGTGTTCAGTGAAATGTTCAGGATGGAAATAGCCTCTTGATGGATGTCACCTTAAACAAAGACAGATTGTGTCTGTCTTTGTTGGGGAGGTGTTTTATTGGAGGCAGCAAACTGATTGAGCTGCTTTTAAAATCAAACTTGCTAGTCTGTGTCTCTTGAATGGTGGACTGGGACCAGTCACATTCAAAGCTTTTACTGATAGGTGTGCATAAATTCCTGTAATTTTGTAGTGTTTGGTGTTTTTCTCTTATTTGTTTTACAGCTCTTCTATCATGATCTACTGTTTAGTACAGCATCATGAATATATTCAGCTTTCTTTTAAGTGCTGAGGATCCCTTCAAATATCTTCTGCAGTGCTGCCTTGGTGGTCATGAATTGTGTTTACCATGGAAGGTTGTTCATTGTCCTTAAATTGTGATGGATAGTTTGGCTAGATATAATAATATAGATTGACAGTTATTGTTTTCAGAGCCTGAAATACATAATTTCATACTATTCTTGTTTTCAGGGTTTCTGTTGAGAACTCTAATGTAATTTTGATAGCTTGCTTTTTGTATGTGGCTTAGCGTCTCTTTTTAATTGTTTTCTAACTTTTTTATTGTTCTCTATTCTTAGAGAACAATTCTCTATTCTTATTGTTTTAACTACAATATGGCACAGGGAAGTTTTTTTCTGGACTTGGCTGATGTTCTAAATGCCTCCTACTTCAGGGTGGTCATCTTCTTTAATAGATTTGGGGGCTTGTCTGATTTTATTGAATATAATTTATGTCTTCAGCCCAAAGGTCCTCCCTGTTGTGTGACCAAACTTCCTGGGGAAATGTCACACATGTTTGTTCATGCTGGGTTGGGAGCCCATGACAGACCAAAGTAAGGATACCACCAAAATCCAACTTGAATCAGTGAGTTTTATTACAGAACCCCAACCCTAACCCTCGATTCAAAGGCAGCTGCATCACCAGAGTCCACCCCAGCTCATGAAAGCTGGGAGCCTGAAACACATGCAGTTTAATAGGTAGAAGTGTTCTTTCCAAGGGACATGGTCCGTCTAAACCTCTTCAAGGCAGTTCAGCTGGTTTCTGCTTTTTTTTCAGGTAGCTGGTCTGGCATTAGAGTCTTTTGTGCATGGTGGTTGGTCAGACTCTGTGCAGCTTGGTTCATTTGAAATTCCTTTTTGCAGCTTGGATCTCTGAGTGTGACTCTCAGCAACTAGTTTATTTACTCTGGGAGTGAGAATCCTAATGAATGTTCAGTTGCAGGGACTTCCTGAAACTCTTTTGATTAGTTTACTCTTCTGATTAGTTCCTACTTAAGGATCTTCCCCGTGGAACCTAATGTTTCAATATTGAAGGAAACTGTTAAGCAATACTTTCCTTCTGTTATAATATGTAAATTTGATCTTTCAGTGGTGTCCTGTAGAGCTCATATGTCTGTTCATACTTATTTTGTCTGTGTCACTGTCTGAATATTCTTATTCATCTTTTTTTTCTTACAAGTACTCTCAGTTTTATTAATGCATTCAAAATTAAACCCTACAATTATAGGGCAGGTTTTATTTATTTTTTTATTTTTTTGTCTTTTTTTAAATTTTTTTAAGTTTTCTTTTTTTTTTTCAATGCAGTTTATTTAGGAACCTTGAACAATCATCGGAACCTGGGGAAAGCCAGCCCACAGCTTAAATAGCCTCTGGGTAGCCAACCCCAGCGTGCCACGTGGGCAATGCAGATAGGTCCACATACATGGAAGCAAGCCAGATCCTCAGCCTTAGCCAAATGTGGAGTTGTTTCTGACAGAGAGCACTCACCATCGGGAAGGTGGAAGGCGGAAACCAGCTCCATCTTTAAGGCGCGGCATTACGCAGCTCTCTACAGTTCCCCCTTTTTGTTTTAGACACATCAGGCAAGAGTAGAGGTCTGATCTCTGATATTAGAAATAAATTGGGACTTTGTACCGATGTTCATTTAGGTGTCATCCACCCAAAGAGCATCAGATCTGTCCGATACCTTTTTCTCAGAGGCGGGACCTGGGGCATCAACCCGCATGCAATCAGACATGCTCTTCTCTGGGTCCAAAGTGGCTGACCCTGAGTGCAGTGCTTAGCCTCGCATCCTGAGCATAACATTTTAGCTTTTTATGGTAGCCAACCATGCTTGGGGAGACTGTCCTGCTTCAATGGCTGTAAAGGCCTGAATGGTCATGGCTGCATTACGCTGTTGTGAGACTCTAATCTTGCATATAGACCACAGGCAAACCAACGTGACCAACACCAGAAGGCCTGCTAACGCTCCCATGCCCGCCCATTCCTTCAGATAATTCATGGCTGCAGCAATCCATGATGATAATCCTGTGGCTAGTCCTGCGTCCACTCTAGTAGAATTTACCGTGATAATGGCCACTCTCAGCTGCTCCATCGTAGTATCGAATTCTCCAGTCCAATTACCTAAAATATAGCTAGACAATTGTTTAGACAGATTTGCAGCACAGGGAAAATTCTCATGTTGTATGCTAGTGACTCAAAGTCCAGCATACTTTCATTGACAGCCAGGTTGAGCGATTTGCCATGGGGTATCAATTTGCTCCTGCACGAGGTCAATCCTCTGATTGAACACCATCAAGTCTCCTTTTAGTTGAGCATTAATTCCTTTTTGTACATCTAAGGCATGAGCTACATTGGCTAAAAGATTATTCAGGGTCTGAGCAGTCTGCACAGTTTGACTCATGGCTAATGCCGCGGTGGTAGCTCCAACAGCCGCCAATGAGATGGCAGTAACAATGGCGGCTGTAGTTCCAAGATCCCTTTTCTGTCTGAAGAGAGTCATAGCGTGAGGGCATCAATGGGCACAGGCACCCAGCGAGGCATGCGAGTAACCAGGGCATACCTAAATTCACTAGCATTCCAGCATTGGGCTAAAAAGCAAGTATCATCACCACAATTACTTGGCTCTATCTGGCTAATAATGAATAAAAATGGGGGATATAAACAAACAGGTGTGGGCTTATAGGAAATATTATGAGAAGCCTTAACTCCCTCGTTGGAACATCTTGCATCAGTTCTAGAACTAGCAGTGGTGGTGTCCGAGGTCTGAGTAGGTTCAGGAGACCATTACCCCCAGGGGCGAGACGTGCTCCATGTAAATTGACTAACTCCATGTTTTCCTCCATTTTTGAAAGTCATTTAAGGTTCTTAAATTATTTTTTCCTTTTTTTTAAAATTTTTCCTCAATTACACTTTATTCATTCTGCATCCCCCTATATGCCCCTCCCTCCTCCCCTCCCAATCCCATCCCCCCTCCTCCCTCTGCATGCATGCCACTCCCCAAGTCCACTGATAGGGGAGGTTCTCCTCTCCTTTCTGATCTTAGTCCATCAGTTCACATCAAAAGTGGCTGCACTGTCCTCTACTATGGCCTGGTAAGGCTGCTCCCCACCAGGGGGAGGTGATCAAAGAGCAGGCCAATCAGAATATGTCAGAGGCAGTCCCTCTTCACATTACTATGTAACCCAATTGGACTCTGAACTGCCCTGGGCTACATCTGTGCAGGGGTTCTGGGTTATCTCCATGAATAGTCCTTGGATGGAGTATGAGTCTCTGGGAAGTTCCCTGTGTTCAAATTTTCTTGTTTTGTTGCTCTCCTTGTGGAGACCCTGTCCTCTCCAGCTCTTACTATTTCCCAGTTCTTACATAAAATTTAATTCACTCTGCCCAACAGTTGCCCATCAGGCTCAGCATCTGCTTTGATAGTCTGTAGGGCAGAGGGTTTCAGAGGCCCTCTGTGGTAGGTTCCTAGGTTGTTTCCTGTTTTCTTCTTCTTCTGATGTCTATCCTCTTTGCCTTTCTGGATGGGGATTGGACATTTTAGTTAGGGTCCTCTCTCTTGCTTAGTTTCTTTAGATGAACAGATTTTAGTGGGTTTGTCCTATGTTGTATGTCTATATGAGTGAGTATATACTGTGTGTGTCTTTTTGCTTCTGGGACAACTCACTCAGGATGATCCTTTCCAGATCCCACCATTTACCTGCAAATTTCATGATTTCCTTATTTTTCATTGCTGAGTAATATTCCATTGTGTAGATGTACCACAATTTCTGCATCCATTCTTCAGTTGAGGGGCATCTGGGTTGTTTCCAGCTTCTGGCTATTACAAATAAAGCTGCTACAAACATGGTTGAGAAAATGTCCTTTTTGTGTACTTGAGCCTCTTTTGGATATATGCCTAGGAGTGGTATGGCTGGATCATGGGGAAGCACTATTCCTAGTTGTCTGAGAAAACGCCAGATTGATTTCCAGAGTGGTTGTACAAGTTTACATTCCCACCAGCAGTGGAGAAGGGTTCCTCTTTCTCCACAACCTCTCCAGCATGTGTTGTCACTTGAGTTTTTGATCTTGGCCATTCTCATGGGTGTAAGGTGAAATCTCAGGGTTGTTTTGATTTGCATTTCCCTAATGGCTAGTGAGGTTGAGCATTTCTTTAAGTGCTTCTCTGCCATTCGGTATTCCTCTACAGAGAATTCTCTGTTTAGCTCTGTTCCCCATTTTTTAAGTGGATTACTTGGTTTGCTGCTTTTCAGCTTCTTTAGTTCTTTATATATACTGGATATGAGTCCTCTGTCAGATAAAGTGTTGGTGAAGATTCTTTCCCAATCTGTAGGCAGTCGCTTTGTTTTGGTGATGGTCTCCTTTGCTTTGCAGAAGCTTTTCAGTTTCATGAGGTCCCATTTATTGATTGTTTCTCTTAGAGCCTGTGCTGTTGGTATTCTGTTCAGGAAGTTTTCCCCTGTACCAATGAGTTCTAGGGTATTCCCCACTTTTTTTTCTAGCCGATTTAATGTGTCAGGTTTTATGTTGAGGTCTTTGATCCACTTGGACTTCAGTTTTGTGCAGGGTGATAAGTATGGATCTATTTTCATTTTTCTACATGTAGACATCCAGTTGGACCAGCACCATTTGTTGAAGATGCTATCTTTTTTCCATTGTATGGTTTTGGTGCCTTTGTTAAAGATAAGGTGTCCATAAGTGTGTGGGTTTATTTCTGGGTCTTCTGTTCGGTTCCATTGATCCACTATTCTGCTATTATGCCAGTACCATGCAGTTTTTAAAACTGTTGCTCTATAGTACAACTTAAGATCACGGATGGAGATACCTCCAGAAGATCTTTTATTGTAGAGGATTGTTTTAGCAATTCTGGGTTTCTTGTTATTCCATATGAAGTTGAGAATTTTTCTTTCCAGGTCTGTAAAGAATTGTGTTGGTAATTTGATGGGCATTGCATTGAATCTGTATATTGCTTTTGGTAAAATGGCCATTTTTACTATGTTAATCCTACCAAGCCATGAGCATGGGAGATCTTTCCATCTTCTCATATCTTCTTCTAGTTCTTTCTTCAGAGATTTGAAATTTTTTTCATACAAGTCTTTGACTTCCTTGGTTAGGGTTACTCCGAGGTACCTTATGTCATTTGTGGCTATTGTGAAGGGTGTTGTTTCCCTAATTTCTTTCTCAGCCTTTTTGTCTTTTGTATACAGGAGGGCTACTGATTTTTTTGAGTTAATTTTGTATCTGGCCACTTTGCTGAAGGTGTTTATCAGCTGTAGAAGTTCCCTGGTAGAGTTTTTGGGGTTACTCACGTGTACTATCATATCATCTGCAAATAGTGATAATTTGACTTCTTCCTTTCCAATTTGTATCCCCTTGATCTCCTTCAACTGTCTTATTTGCTCTAGCAAGGACTTCCAGAACTATGTTGAAGAGATATGGAGAGAGTGGGCAGCCTTGTCTTGTCCCTGATTTCAGTGGGATTGCTTTAAGTTTCTCTCCGTTCAGTTTGATGTTGGCTACAGGTTTGCTGTATATTGCCTTTACTATGTTTAGATATGTGCCTTGTATCCCTGATCTATCCAAGACTTTAAACATGAATGGATGTTGGATTTTGTCAAATGCTTTTTCAGCATCTAGGGAGATTATCATGTGGTTTTTTTCTTTCTGTTTGTTAATATGGTGGATCACATTGATGGATTTCCCTATATTGAACCCTGCATACCTTGGATGAAGCCTACTTGGTCATGGTGGATGATATCTTTGATGTGTTCTTGTATTCGGTTTGCGAGTATTTTGTTGAGTATTTTTGCATCAATGTTCATAAGGGAGATTGGCCTGAAGTTCTCTTTTTTTGTTGGGTCTTTGTGAGGTTTAAGTACCAAGGTGACTGTGGCTTCATAGAATGAGTTTGGTAATGTTGCTTCTGTTTCTATTTTGTGGAATAGTTTGAAGAGAACTGGAGTTAGCTCTTTTTTGAATGTTTGGTAGAATTCTGCACTGAAACCATCAGGTCCTGGGCTTTTTTTGGATGGGAGACTTTCGATGACTGCTTCTATTTCCTTGGGAGATATAGGACTATTTAATTGATTTACCTGGTCCTGATTTAGCTTTGGTAAGTGGAATCGATGAAGAAAATTGTCCATTTCATTTATATTTTCAAATTTTGTTGCATATAGACTTTTGAAGTAAGTCCTAATGATTGCTTGGATTTCCTCAGTGTCTGTAGTTATGTCCCCCTTTTCATTTCTGATTTTGTTGATTTGGATGGTGTCTTGCTGCCTTTTAGTTAGCTTGGCTAAGGGTTTGTCTATCTTGTTGATTTTCTCAAAGAAGCAGCTCTTGGTTTTATTGATTCTTTGAATTGTTTTATTTGTTTCTAATTGATTGATTTCAGCCCTGAGTTTGATTATTTCCAGCCATCTGCTCCTTCTTGGTGTGTCTGCTTCTTCTTTTTCTAGGGTTTTTAAGTGAGCCATTAAGCTGCTTGAATGCGCTGTCTCAAATTTCTTCTTGAAGGCACTTAGTGCTATGAACTTTCCTCTTAGCACTGCTTTCATTGTGTCCCACAAGTTTGGGTATGTTGTGTCTTCATTTTCATTGAGTTCTAGGAAGATTTTAATTTCTTTCTTTATTTCTTCCCTGACCCAGCTGTCTTTTAGTAGCAAGTTGTTCAGTTTCCATGTATGTGTAGGCTTTTTGCTATTTTTGTTGTTACTGAGGTCCAGCTTTATTCCATGGTGATCAGACAGGATACAAGGGATTATTTCAATCTTCTTGTATCTGTTGAGGCTTGCTTTGTGACCAACTATGTGGTCTATTTTGGAGAAGGTTCCATGAGGTGCTGAGAAGAAGGTAAATCATTTTGTGTTTGGATGTAAGGTTCTGTAAATGCCTGTTAAGTCCATTTGATTCATGACCTCTGTTAGAGATACTGTTTCTTTGTTTAATTTCTGTTTAGTTGACCTGTCCTTTGTTGAGAGTGGGGTGTTGAAGTCTCCCACTATTAGTGTGTGGGGATCTATGTGTGGTTTAAGTTTTATCAATGTTTCTTTCACAAATGTGGGTGCCCTTGTATTTGGGGCATAGATGTTCAGGATTGTGATGTCTTCTTGGTGGAATTTTCCCTTGATGAGTATAAAGTGTCCTTCCCCATCTCTTTTGATTAATTTTGGTTGAAAGACTATTTTATCAGATATTAGAATGGCTGCTCTTGCTTGCTTCTTGGGTCCATTTGCTTGAAAAGCCGTCTTCCATCCCTTTACCCTCAGGTAATGTCTATCTTTGTGACTTAGGTGTGTTTCTTGTATACAACAGATTGCTGGGTTTTGTTTACGCATCCATTCTGTTAGTCTGTGTCTTTTTATTGGAGAATTAAGTCCATTGATATTCAGAGAGATTAATGACCAGTGGCTGTTAGATCCTTTGAATTTGATGTTGGCTGTGGTCATATGGTTGTGTGCTTGGTTGCTTTTAGTTTTACTGTAGTGGGGTTATTTATTTTCTGTGTTTTCTTGAATGTAGCTAGCTTTCTTGGGTTGTATTTTCCCTTCCAGCGTCTTCTGTAATGCTGGATTTGTTTGTAGGTGTTGTTTAAATTTGTTTTTGTCATTGAATATCTTGTTTTCTCCGTCTATGAGGACTGAGAGTTTTGCAGGGTATAGTAGCCTGGGCTGACATCTGTGTTCTCTTAGGGTCTGCATGATATCAGTCCAGGCCCTTCTGGCTTTCATAGCCTCTGTTGAAAAGTCAGCTGTGATTCTAATGGGTTTGCCATTATATGTTACTTGGCCTTTTTCTCTTGCAGCTTTTAGTATTTTTTTCTTTGTTCTGTATACTTACGGTTTTGATTATTATGTGGCGGGAGGATTTTCTTTTCTGGTCTAATTTATTGGGTGTTCTATAGGCTTCTTGTATTCTTATTGGTCTCTCCTTTAAGTTGGGGAAATTTTCTTCAATGATTTTGTTGAAAATATTTCCTGGGCCTTGGTGCAGGGAATCTTCTTTTTCCTCTATCCCTATTATTCTTAGGTTTTGTCTTTTTATGTTGTCTTGAATTTCTTGGACGGTCTGTGTCAGGAATTTTTTAGATTTACCATTTTCTTTGACAGATACATCTATTTCTTCCATTGTATCTTCCACACCTGAGATTCTTTCTTCCATTTCTTGTAGCCTATTGGTTATGCTAACCTCTGTAGTTCCTGCTTTCTTCCCTAAGTTCTTTCTCTCCACAATTTCTTCCATTTGTGTTTTTTTTTTAAATTTTTCCAATTCTATCTTCAGGTCTTGAGCTATTTTGTTGGTTTCCTTCCCCTGTCTGACTGTATTTTCATGTTTTTACGTCAATTCCTTCAGCTGTTTGTTTGAACAATCCACTGTTTCTTTTATTTCATTCAGTGATTTAAGCATTTCCTCTGTAAAGGCCACAGACTGTTTGGCTGCAGCTTCCCGTATTTCTTCATGGATGGCCATAATCTCCTTGTCTTTAATTTCCTCCATTTCTTTACGGATAGCCATGATCTGTTTGTTTTTATCTTCCTCTAATTCTTTTCGTATTTTATTTGTTTCCTCTGTTATCTTCTTCATGAGCATAGATGTTAGGTCATCTCCTTGAATTTAATTTATGCTGGGGTGTCTAGGGCTATTTGCCCCTGGATAACTGGGTTCTGGAGATGCCATATTGCTCTGGCTTTTGTTGGTTGAACTTTTACACTGTCCTCTACCCATTGGGCTATCTTAGTTGTTTGAATTTAGTTTCTGGTTGTTCCTGGACTCTTGTAGTGGAGTGAATCCCTTCGGCAGGAAGATGGTTTTTCCTGAAGGAAGCCTTTCCAGCTTTTTGGGTATAGTCACTGGATGTCCGGTGTTTTTCAGGAGTTGCTACAGCTCACCTCAGGCATAGAGACCTGGGTAGTAACTGTGGTCCTGATTAGTTGAGAGGGCTCTCCTCTCACTGGGAGAAGTCCTGGAGACAGCTGCCCTCCTTCTGGGTTTCTTGCTGTAAATTTTATGATCAACTGCTGTGACCTGTGTGTCCCGTGGTTTGGTCGGTTTTGTTAGTGATAACTGGTTGCCCCTTGGAGCAGTATCTGGTGGGTTGATTTCAGGGTTCCCGGTCTTTTGTAGGTCTGAAGTTGGGGCTCTGTGCCCCAGAACCCAAGAGGTAATCTGTGGCGGGTGAGTACTGCTCTGGTGTCTTGGGGCGCATAGTTCTGCCTGTAAGGTGTATTTGGTACAATGCAGGCCTCTGGGCTGGTGGAGGGTGCGCCTGCCTGCTAGTCTGCGGGAGCTGAGTTTCCAATCACTCTGTGCTCCCTGTTTGGGCCCAGATCTGTGATGGCTGGGCGTACTCACCTGTCTGCGATCTGCAGGCTGCTAGACTTTCCCTAGGTGACCCCGCAGCACGGTTTCTTCCTTCCCTGTGGAGTCCTCTCTGGACAGGGGTTCCCAGTCCCTGTTGTACTGGGGCACGCAGCTTGTCTGTACAGCTGAGCTGAGCGCACAGCTCTCTGCGTGGCAGGAGCTCAGTTGTGTTGGTGGTGGGTACCCGCCGTCCTAGAGACCTTCCGGGGAAAGACTGGGTGACCCGTGATCAGTCTGGCAACTTTGCTTCCCAGTGGGGTCCCCCCGCGACTGGGACTCCCAGCCTCAGGCACCCTTGTGCTCACGGATCAGCCTGGGAAAGTGATTGGGACACGGATGCTTGCGGCTCCAGCCCGGAGACACAAAGCCCGCGTTACCCGGGATTTCTTCCGGGTTCTGGCTGGGTAGCCGTGAGTGGACCCGACCGATTCCCATGCTGTGGGAGCCTCCCCTCACCTGGGAAACACGATCCATGTAGTTTCAGGGCCCAGAGTTCAGTCTCCTGGTCTCTGCACGGCGAGTGTTGTCCTGCTTCTCAAACGCGGTGCTCTCCCAGCGCCGCCATCTTGGCTCCCCCCCTTATTCATCTTTCTTGTTTTCCTTCCCTCATGTTCAGTCTTCCCGTTGATCTGCTCTATTGGCAAGGCTTTTTAGAGAGTGTTTTGCTTGGCTTAATGGGCTTTTCATTTCTAGAATTTCAATTTGGTCTTTTTGGTTGTTTATCTTTTATTGAATTATTCTTTTATATTTTGTATTGACTTCCTTCTGTTATTTAGCTATTTATTTGTAGTCATTTCACCTTCAGTTACAAGTTGAATTGTATCCTGTTTGATTTCATTAACCCTTTTTATCTTATGCTTTTGAATCCTCTGGCATTTCATGTGATCGTTTTCATTGGAAATTGCTATTGTGGCATTCTCTTTTATCTGTTTTTTTTTTCTTTTTTTGGAGGGGAAAATTACAATATTTTTATTTTGAAATGCATTTCAATTATCTGGATTTTTTAAAGAAATGTTTTTTCTTTTGTCTGTATTTGGACTTGTTCATCTGGGATAACTAAATTGGTTAAATTTTTAAAATAATTTTATTTTTTATGTGACTGTATCTATGTTTGTGTATACCTCATGTGAGCTGAGGCCAGAAGAGAGTATTGGGTGGCTGTATCTGGAAGTTGTTGTGAGCAGTCTGACATGGGTAGTGAACCTCCTTTGTGAAAGTGCTGAGCACTCCTAACCACTGAGTGTCACTCCTGCAAACACTTGAATTCTTTTAAAATTAGATATTCTCTTTCACTTGCATATTTGCAGTATTCAATGTGACTAGATTGTGGCAAGTTCAGATGTGCAAATCAGTAACTAAGCATTCAGCCCTCATTGTAGGGTAAAAGGTCGAGCCCACTTCCAGGTTTGAAAATTTATCAAAACCCACCAATCCCTGAGCCTCCAAACCTACCAATCTCTGAGCCTGAATTCCCACCAGTCTTTGAGCTTGCCTTGAAATCCCACCAATCTCCACACTAGAAAACTCTGCCCCCAAGAATCCCTAAATAAAGCCCGCATCCTGCCCAGTACTCACCCAAGCAGAGGCAAGCAGCCTCTTCTGTGTGAGGTTTGTTGTGTGGTGTGACTTTGTGACATTCCTTGGCTCCTGATTGCCAGGATACTCTTTCCTTCTGGCTGCAACACTTCTATAGGGGAGCCTTTTCCCCTCAGAGCGGCAACAGTTGTGCCCATGCTCAGGGAGCCGGGTTACAACCTCTGCATCCCTCAAATCACAACATTGTACGCAGAAGCAACCACAACTGTAGAGTTGGAGATTTTACTACAGATATCTTAATATAGGCACAAGGATTAAGAGAAAAAGAGTCGTTCAAAATAAAGTTGTACATAAGTATGGTCATGATTTCCTTGTGGGGAGAATCACATGGATAGATAATAGCCCATCACAGAGTGTCCACTATGAGTCACTCAATGTGCTAGGGTTAGTAATAAACTAAAGCATAAACACAGCCCTCAGTAGTGGTACAGTTAGTGAAGGGAGGTGATAGATAACTGCTCTACTAAGTTTATATCCCTTGAGTTTTGATTCTACTTTTTTCTTCTTGTTTCGATATGAGACACCCAGGAACTGGTGCTGTTTGCAGAGCCACAGGAGAGGCAAGGCTGTTGGATCCTAAGGAGTGAAATTAGTCTGCGAGTCCCCATCCCCACCTATTTTCACTCTCTCCTGTATGCCTGCCCAGTTATGCTCATCTCCCAAGAGACTAAAAGACCTTTCCTGAGATGCAAGTACACTTTCTCCCTCTCTTCTCTCCTCTCCTACTCTGTTCTCATCTCCCTGCCCCCCTTTCCTCTTAGGAGTCTATGATAAGCATCTCTGTAAAACAAACAAATAAAAGATCAGAAGCCAATATGTCATTTATATCATCTCTGTCTACATGCTTGATACCATGACATTCAAATTATGGCAAACTCAGAATTTTTTCCCTGAAAAACACACAAAATTTATTAGAAAATACAATGAAATCTTTCTGAAAGCTCTGTTTTTCATTCATAGCTTGGCAATGTTCATATTCAGGCTGCTATCTATATATTAGCTGTGATATATTGAAATAGAATTTTTTTTGAAATCTTGATTCCTTAAGCTTTTATTAACAACAGTGAAAGGAATTGGGGAGTTGGGAGTTGTTACTAATGAGTATGATGTACCCACAACTATGGAATGGTCATGTTAGAAAGTTATGGATAGCATAGAACCTCAGAGTCTCAGGTAGAAGATTCCCTCACACTTGTAGTGACCACAAATGAGTGTCATCATTTCTTCAGAGCTATAGAAACTCAACATGAATAGGTTTGTTGAATCAGTCTCTATGAACAAAGCTTTCAGAGCAGTCAGAGTTAAAGGGTGAAAATGAACAAAGAAGCCATTCAGGAAATTTAATAAGGCCTCCTTCTGTATGTATAAAGTAGTCCTTGTTGTTAACTGGTTGGTTGATGCATTCCCTCGTCCACCTATGATGTCGTTGAGGGCAACTTACAGAACGCCCGCCCAAAATCCTATTCTTAACCTGGAAATCATAAACTCTTTTGTCATCTTGCCTTAAAATAGAACTTTAAGTGTTTTTATATAGCTAGTAACATATGCTTCTGTTAGGAGGACCGTGAGCATTGTGTGGAGATCACGCGTGTATTTGCAGCCATTCAGCATTAGTGTCAGCTGTGCCTCCTCAGTGCCCTGTGTTAAGAATGTGGTACGGGCTGCTCAAGGTGCAGAGACCAACAGAGACATTGCAGAGTGGGCTGCTGACACAGTCAGTGGCTGAAGAGATGCAGACGCAGAGGAAGGCTACATGGCAAACACAGGCCATGGGAGTATATGGTCCCATGGAAGGAAGAAAGACATTCCCAGTTTCATTTTCACAGGCACTAACAGCTTCTTGAGGTCACAGTGAGGGATGGGCCCTAAGACAGATGATTACACAGGCAATGACTGAAAGGCATGCATCATGAAGGAAACACTTTGGAGGCAGGAGGATTAGGGAGGGATTATGACAAAGTATAAGGAACACTTCATTCATTTGAAAAATTTCCATAGTTGGTGTAATAGCATTGTCAGCTTGACACAACCTAATATCACCTGGAGTGATAGATTGTCCACCTTGGATTGGCCTTTGGGTGAATGTTTATGGGGGGGGAATAATTCATGTGAGAAGACAGCCCACTATTGGCAGCACCATTCCCTATTCAACAGCACTTCAGCTGAGCACAAGCAAGTGAGCATATATGTGTTCATTTGTCATTACTTTTGACTCTGGGTGGGGTGTGGCTAGCTGCCTGACATTCCCGCCTTGACTTGCCTGCTACGATGGACTGAGCTGTAAGATGACCTTGTCTCCTCCTCTACTAAGTTGTCTTTTATCAGAGGATTTTATCACAGCAGCAGACGCAACTCTAGAACATGCAGTTTAAGAAAACAAAAAAGAGCATTACACTCTACACTCTGAAGTATCCCTGGAGCTTTGCTGTGTGTTTACTGTTTAATATTCACCATAACTCTGTGAAGTAGTGTACGGCCAAAGCTGAAGGGCTGATTCCAGCCTGATATCACAGTGTGTGCGCTGTTCCTCCGGGGAAATCCTTGCTCAGCCTCAGAAATTGGGTTTCTCTGGTCACAAAGGGGTCAACAGGCCCATGAAAACTGATTCTTTCTAACGAAATTAATAGGAGTCTGATTATGGGCCAGAGCACCCCTTTACTAATTGTGTGGGGAAATTAACTGCCAAGTAGACTGGAATGCACCTGTCATTTTGTCAGCACGTTTTATTCCCTAAGGGCTGCAGGGTGCTAAGAGAGTAGAGAATTCATAGGAAGTGAGCCGGATGCTTTTAATGAGGAAGCAGTAATGCTGTGCTGGAGCCCAGTGTACTACACCACCATGGAAATAAGCTTGCCTGCCTAAGAGGTCCCAGTATTGATTTCAGCCATCCAGGCTCTACTCTCTTATTACAATTCAGATTGCAGCAGTTGTGAGCAAATTTGGAGGGCCAGAAACCTTGTATAAAACTGTTTCTCTGGAGTGAGCTGAGCATCTGAATGTGCTACCAGAAAGGGACAAGAGATTGCACATAGGGAACAGCAGCAGTGACAGGGCATTGCCCGTAGCACCACACGGCAACATCAAACCGATGGGGGAGTTGCAGTGTTTGAGAAACTGCTTAAGGATATTGCATGAGTTTATGAATCTTGTTTCTGTAACAGCCTTAACAACACTTCTTTCTTTGGAGCTGGTGAATGGAAATGCAGATCACTTAAAACAATATGCCCGTGAAGTCATTTCTCAACAGAGAGCTTTCTACATGGGGCATGAGCCCCCAGAGCTAATGTGTCCATATTTACATGTTTTATTTCTTCTAGAAATGTATTCTTTCTCCTGTTGGGAGTGTCTGATTCTTTGCTTGCTTTGCTTCTCCTGCCCTCTGTTCTTCACATCAGCAACTCTTGCCTGCTTCACTTCTCAGATGCACAGTAGCTCTTTCCCTGGTTCTTTATCTTTACTGTCCAGTTGTGTTAGTCCAGCTGTGGACTTCACTCTCCAACCTAGCTAGTCTGCCTTCCCTATTAATCAATCTCTTGTTCTGAGAAAATTGTTTATATTGATGTAATATTTGCCCATGTAAGTTTGATTATTATAGCCTTTAGAAAGTACACATTTATGAGTGTCTGTTGGTGCACGAAGTTTTAAGTCATCACCAGCCAAAATTCCAGCATGTTCTCACGATCCCTAAAGATACCCACCTCAATTTAGGTCAGCTTTATCATCCTAGTGATCTCCTGGAAACCAGTGAACTATCTTCTGATTCAATGGTCCATCTCTGGAAATACAGTGGAAATGGAATCACACACTCACAGCCTTCTGTGTCTGCCTTCACTCTGTGTAACACTTTCATTCACAAGGCACTGGTGCAAGGACTGCATTCCTTCTCATGGCCAAATGGTGTGTATCATGTGTCTATCTATGCCATGTCTGGCCTATCCATTAACTAGTTGATGAACACCTGGATTGGCCATTGTGACTAAGAGGCCATGAACATTAGTGCTCATGTGTTTGGCTGCATAAGAAGTAATCAATGATGGAATTACATTCAACTGTGGTCCTTTTACTATGCGGAAAGAAGAGGAAGACTGTGAATCTGAGAAGCTATGCAGGACCTGGCCAGCCTCTGGTTTCCAGATCATGGGCTTACTGTTTGCATTTCACTTAACGTGTCATCCTTATCTGCTTGTCCTCCTGCTGTGCTGAAGTCATCCCATGTCTCCTTGCTTCAGTGTCTCCATTTGCAAGGAGACATCACTGAGCTGCGTGTAGTGACCAAGGTCTTCTCCTGCTCTGAGTACCTGAGACCCACGAAGCCACAGTTTCCAAGTACGCTTTACTGTATCCGAGTGATGCTGGCTGTTTCTCGATGTCACTGGAGAAAAGTTTCATGAAATGTGAGTTTTCATCTTTAGATGGAAGAGTATTTTCTACTTGTTTTTTTTGGCTCTGAAAAACTGGGTATTTGGGACCTGTAACTAAAAGTGGAACTTCAGAAATAAGTGCTTTAGGCATGGTACTGGCATAGAAACAGAATGGTGGATCAATGGAACCGAACAGAAGACCCAGAAATAAACCCACACACTTATGGACACCTGATCTTTGATAAAGATGCCAAAACCATATAATGGAAAAAAGACAGAATCTTCAACAAATGGTGCTGGTCTAACTGGATGTCTACATGTAGAAAAATGCAAATAGATCCATACTTATCACCCTGCACAAAACTAAAGTCCAAGTGGATCAAAGACCTCAACATAAAACCAGACACATTAAATCGGTTAGAAGAAAAAGTGAGGAAGAGCCTAGAACTCATTGGTACAGGAGACAACTTCCTGAACAGAACGCCAACAGCACAGGCTCTAAGATCAACAATCAATAAATGGGACCTCATGAAACTGAAAAGCTTCTGTAAAGCAACACCATCATCAAAACAAAATGACTGCCTACAGATTGGAAAGAATCTTCACCAACCCTTTTTCTGACAGAGGGCTAATATCCAGTATATGTAAAGAACTAAAGAAGCTGAAAGACAACAAATCAAGTAACCCAATTAAAAAATGGGGAACAGAGCTAAACAGAATTCTCAGAGGAATATAGAATGGCAGAGAAACACTTAAAGAAGTGCTCAACGTCATTAGCCATCAGAGAAATGCAAATCAAAACGACCCTGATATTTCACCTTACACCCATCAGAATGGCCAAGATGAAAAACTCAAGTGACAACACATGCTGGAGAGGCTGTGGCTTGCAGGTAAATGGTGGGACCTGGAAAGGATCATCCTGAGTGAGCTGTCCCAGAAGCAGAAAGACACACACGGTATATACTCACTCATATAGACATGTAATACACGATAAACCTACTAAAATCTGTACAGCTAAAGAAACTGATCAAGAGAGACGACCCTGATTAAAATGCTCAATCCCCATCCTGAAAGGCAAAGAGGAAGGACATCAGAAGAAGAAGAAGAAGAAGAAGAAGAAGAAGAAGAAGAAGAAGAAGAAGGAAGAAGAAGAAGAAGAAGAAGAAGAAGAAGAAGAAGAAGAAGAAGAAGAAGAAGAAGAAGAAGAAGAAGAAGAAGACAGGAAACAAGCTAGAAACCCGACACGGAGGGCCTCTGAAAGGCTCTGCCCTGCAGGCTATCAAAGCAGATGCTGAGACTTATGGCCAACTGTTGGGCAATGTGCATGGAATCTTACGTAAGAAGTGGGAAATAGTAAGATCTGGAGAGGACAGGAACTCCACAAGGAGAGCAACAGAACCCAAAAATCTGAGCACAGGGGTCTTTCCTGAGACTGATACTCCAACCAAGGACTATGCATGGAGATAACCTAAGATCCCTGCACAGATGTAGCCCATGGCAATTCGGTATCCAAGTGGGTTCCATAGTAATGGGAAGAGTGACTTCCTCTGACATAATCTGATTGGCCTGCTCTTTCATCACCTCCTCCTGAGGGGGGAGCAGCCTTACCAGGCCACAGAAGATGACAATGCAGCCACTCCTCATGAGATCTGATAGACTAAGATCAGAAGGAAGGAGAGGAGGACCTCCCCTATCAGTGGACTTGGGGAGGGGCATACGTGAAGAAGGGGGTGGGAGGGTGTGCTCGGGAGGGAAGGAGGGAGGGGCTTATGGGGGATACAAAGTGAATAAAGTATAATTAATAAAAAAAAGAAAATAAAAAAGGCAAAAAAAGAGAAATATTTCAATTATACCAGTAGGAAACAGCCTAAATTATTTTAGCATAGTAGTTTCTTAATAGTAAAACAACAGATCTCTAGATTTCAGAAAGTTAGCAAAGCTTCTTTTCATTAAAAGTATGAGGTCATTCACCGAGGATTTTGAACCTTGAATGTGAAATTGAACTAGTGGCATGTGAGGAAACCAGCCTTCAAATTATAGAATTAGTCTTTGTTTTTCTTGTCTTAAAGAGACAAAAATGAGAGGCTCTGTGCTGACTACACTTATGTCAACGTGACACAAGCTAAAGCCATCTGGAAGGAGGGGTATCACCTGAAAAAACACCTCCATAAGATCAGGCTGTAGGCAAGCCTGCAGGTCATTGTCTTAATTAGTGGTTGATGGAGGGGCGGTGCCCGGCCTATTTCGGGGGTTCCTTCCTGAGTTGGTAGTCCTGCAGCCTGTGAGAAGGCAGGCTGAGGAAGCCATGGGGAGCCAGTCAGTGAGAGGTACCCCTCCATGGCCTCTGTGTCAGTTCCTGCTTCCTGGTTCCTGTTCTGCTTGTTCCTGTTCTGACTTCCTTCAAGGTTGAACAGTGATGTGAAAGCATTAAGACAAATAAATTCTTTCCTCTCCACGTTGCTTTTGTCATGGTGTTTCATCACAGCAATAGAAACCCTGAATAATACAGGCACACTCTCAAGATTCTTAGTGGGAGTCAGTTTTCAGGAGTGGGTAGCAAGCACTGCAATAAGACAGATCTGGGGTTAGGTTATAATCAGGATTTTGAAGCAAGAGCAAGAAGTTTCCAGCAAAGATTTGTAAGAGGAAAATGATTAGGTTGGGCTATACGACATGTGAGCATTGGGGTTCTTAGCAGTGTAATGCAAAACCAGAATAAAATGGGATAATGTTTAAAAATGGTTTTAAATATTCTTCCTTATAAAGTCTCGAATGTGGACACACAGAGAACGAAGTCGCCAGCCGAGGGGACTTTCAGAAGTGAAAGGCTGAGTAGTGAATGTGTAGGTAGGATGGGGAAGGTTGACAGTCGCCATTTGCAGCCATTTTGGAACTATTGATCCAGTTGTCAGATACTAAACTTAAAGAAGAAAATATTTACATGGTATCAAAGCACACCAAAGCTTGCTTATTAACAAGTGAAACCTGACTGGCATCGCCCTGTGAACGGTCAAAGTGAACAGCCTCAGTGGTGGGATAACTTGAGATTTCTGATGTCAAGAGCTGAGAAACTGCTAGCATTATTTATTCAGTAGTCCAATATATTGTTTAGATATATTCAAGTAGAGATAGAAGGCCAAAGGGGGGAATTCTTCAAAGTAACTGCTTGGCTGCTTTGCAACTTCTCAGTGTTGTTAGAAACGAAGCATGAAAGAGTGTTCCAGAGGCAGGGTCCTAGGACATGGCAGCTACAAGTCACGTGTAACTTAGATCGAGCTCAGAGGAAACAAAGCCGACAAAGGCTTTATTGGAACTACTACAGACACATGAACGCACACCGCACTAGATACGTGTATTGCATGATGTTCGCCTCCTGGGTTAGACAAATGTCCTGTTGCGTACATGAGAATGGCCTTGTTCTTAGGAAACAAAGTATATTCAGATAAAAGCAATTACAAACAGATAAAAACAATTCTGGAAGTAACAATGAATTGGCTCAAGAAGTGTTTTGTGGTGAGTGTGTGTGTGTGTGTGTGTGTGTGTGTATGTATGTGTGTGTTTTCATATGTATGTTAATGTGTTTAGCATGTCTTGTGGGTTACTGTAGTGTGTATATTAGTGTTTCTATTTACACGTCACTGTGTTGTATTCTAGTGTGTGTTAGTATGTGACCATGCGTTTGGGTGTACGTGTTCATGCAGAAAGACAGAAATCACTCGCCGTGGGAGTGGTAACTTCTTGAGTGTGGTTGGAAGGTGTGCGGCAGCGACTTGTCTGCTCTGCTCTGCCTGTTCTGTGTGGCTGTGAGAGAATGCTGCAGCTGGACCATGTCCCTGGAGCCGAGACTTCCTGGTGAGCAACTCTGAAAGCTGAGGAGTCCAAGAAGGAGGGGCCGGGTGCCGCCAAGCCCTGCGCGGTGTTATATTACAGAGAAAGCACTGCGTGGAGGAGGACGGAGAGTGCGTGGAGGAAGATGGAGGGGGTGGAACAGACGGAGGAGATCAAGCGGGGCTCTACCTTTTTGTCAGGATCTTTCTTTCAAAATAACAGCATTGACCATTCGTGAGGGTGGAGCTGTGGCCTGTATGTGTCTTAGTACTACTGACAAGGCAGTTAAATTTGAGAGACACAAAACTTTAAACCACTGCATCTTCCAAGGCTTCTGTGGGGTTGAAATTATTTCAGTACAGAACTCTAAGAAGATGTAGGCCTGGTTATTAATCTCCCACAAGGGAAGGAGCTGGCCTGAGTCACTCACCATAGCACAGAGAACATTCAGCAGTGCTGGGCGGAAGTGGACTCACTGTTAGTATAACTTACTAATTATCTGTTAGTACAATTTGTAAAACAAGGCTTTGCTTGGTGTAACTCTCCCAGACCACATGTTTTGTGAGCAGTTCATCTTGAACAAACTACCAGGGTTTGAAGCTGTCAGTCAGGAAGTTTGCTGGGCGTCAGTGCGAGGGAGATGGATGAGTCCTCATTTTAAGTTACTGACAGCCAGGAAAGACTGTCTGCTGTGACAGGTGGGCAGGGCAAACAAAGCAAACAAAAATAGCAGGGAGCACAGTAACCAAGACAAATTTGGGAGCAGTTTAGCAGAGAGGCATGGCAGTGAGTGAAGCCTGTCCAGCTGTAGGGGGGAGAGGGACAGACAGAGATGATTCCATGCAAAGGGAAAATCAGGTGGCAGACAAGAGCTTGGGGTTCAGCGGACTCTTAGTCAATTCTGTATCACAGAAGCATGACACAGCAGCTTCTGACTTCCAGTGCATAATAACAGAAAACACATAAGATCTAGTTTAGTTCCGTGAGTGCATAAGACATTAGTACAAAGTGAACACTAGAGTGTGTGTCTCGAGCAGACATTTCGATTGGCTGTGCCCTGCTGCCATCATTACAAATGAGACGCCTTCCTGTGACAGATTTATTTTCAAATATTTATTTACTTGTTTGTTTGTTGTTGTGTATGTGTGTAACTGTACCATGGCACTTGTGTGAGGGTGAAAGGATAGGAATTCAAACGGTGAGTTTCAGGGGTCAGTTCTCTCCTTTCCCCGAGGGTTGTAGGGACTGAATGCAGGTGATCACGTGTGTGAAGTGGTTTACCTCACAGAGCCTCTCATCAGCCCTTGCTACTGTTCTGATCACATTTGAACAAGACAGAGGCCCCTTGTACTAATAGAAATCTGAGTCTCATCATTCAACACTTCATATTTGTGGGTCTGAGTTGAGAGCCCTGGTTGGAGTCACATTTTCATAAAAACATCTTGCAATTTACAAATTGCTACTAAAAAGAGATATTTTGTTTTTTAATTGCCATAATTGGTTTTTATTATTAAAATGATGGCAAAACAGCCACAGGCAAATATTAAACACAAATTGTCATCTTTGATTTTTAAAGCTTAGTATTCCTGAGATGCATGGTTTCCACAAGCTCGTAGGAACATGCTCAGATAATCATGTGTGCAGAGAGGCCACGACAGCCTATGGAGAATGAAGTAAAAAGAGTTAGCACAAAAGTGTTCATCTCCAGTAGCAGATGCTGTAGCAATTTAACTGATAGGCCACTTCTGGCCTGTGAAATCAGATTTCATGAAGTTATGACAACCCATGTTGAGGCATGTTCAGCAACAAACAACAAAGTCCTTTAAACTGTCTGTGTCCAATAGCATGGAAGTAGTTAAGTGACATATGTGTTGACATTACCTGAGCACTGAGACCATTTTATGTTTAATTGTGTGTATATTGTGAGTCTCTGTGTATGTGCATGAGAGTGTAGTACCTGTGGAAGCCAGAAGAGGGCATTAGACCCTGAGCAGAAGTGGCAGGAGGTTGGGAACCACAAGAAGTGGTGCTGGGGCCTTGGCAAGAGCAGTGTGCATTCTTAACTGCTGAGCCCCAGTGTTCTGAAGGATTTAAATGATCTAAATGTTTATGTTAAACATACAAAAGAGCAAACAAGACATATACTTTCAGCTGTGTCAGAACACACATAGACACTGTTGATAATAATCCTATAGAAGAATCCTATAGACACTGTTGATAATAATCCTGGCTATAGAAGGTGCTGGAATGTTGGCTGAGAGCAGATGAAGAACATCAGATGGCAGCTATGGTACTGTTACAGCTTTTCTGAAAGATGTCAAAATAGAAAGCGAAAAGATACATACAGAAAAAAAGTGCAGAAAGGCGAAAGAACAAAAATTTCAGCACTGTTTCCATGACTTGCGTGTATGGAAATATCATAAACTCATTATTTTATATAATTACTACATGCTAATGAAAATAGAAGCAAACACATACATGGAAAAGAAAAACCGGTAAAGTGAAAAGCAAAAGCCATTCATTCCAATGAATGTGTTAATCAGCAGGCAAGCAAGACTTAGAAATCAGTGTCAATGCCAGACAAAGGGCACGTGTGGGTGGAAGGCAGGCGAGGCCGGAAGGTTAGGGGTGCTCTTCCCAGGTGCCATGCGGGGCGTGAGAGAGCTGGGGTGAGGCCAGCAGCGAGGCCCTTACTATTTCAGCTCTGTGATAAAATGAAGCTGCTTCTGCAGACAGCAGATGTCTGCACTGTTCTCTTTGTTAATTCTCTGGGCTTTAGGAAACACGCATAGGTAGAGGAGGTCGTGGGTGTATTCCTAAGGGGCTTTTTTTTTCTTGATGAGTGACAATCACTGGCAATCGATAACCGTTTTCATACTTGTTTCTATCACAGATGCCTTTCTAAGCAACTCAAGTGTGCGGTGACTCAGTTCAGGCCTTCTGAAGAGACAGCCTCTTGTCTTAATGAATGACACAGGTAATAGCCCACTCCAGTTCAGCCTCTGTCTTTGTTCAATGCTACCCATGGACAAGTGGACCCATGGGTGTGTGCCCCAGTGTTTCTGGGAGTGTCCCCAAATGCCTGCAGTGGGACACTGTGTCTCTGTCTTCGAACCTGACAGCCTATGATGGGCTGTCTTCCTCTCCCCAGGCTGCCAAGCCAGGACCCTTCATAGGCTGCCATGCCACGCCCCTCCCCGGGCTGCCAGTCAATGCTGGGACTAGAGTTCTGTTTTCACTCTCAAAAGATTCCTCTTTTAGCCACCTTTCCCAGTGCTGGTGTGTGCTCCTTAGAGATGCTCCATCTGTTTCAAGCTGTGTGTTAGAAGGGACCGCATGGCTCTGACACTGCCCCAGTTAGACGTCTCCAGGATTAGGTGTTATGCCCCTTTGCAGGTGCAGGTCAGACCTGCCCATCTTTACCCTCTTCAGACTTGGTCTTTGGGGTTTTGAGACACCACTCAGAGGGTGAGACAGCGAGCTCAGCTTTGCACAGGGGCCAGTGCTGTTCCTCCCTGAAGGGAGATGCTTCCCTGGCTGGGATAACTCTGGCTTACTGGAATGAAAGCTTAAAAGCAGAACGTGTAGCCAAAAGTTGAGAGCAGCTTTGGTCTCTGACTGAGCATATTAACAAGCTTAAAAGAGTCATTAAAGATAGGATTTGAAGGTCTGTGCAGCAAAGTTCTTAAAAAAGAGAGTGAGTGAGTATTGTACACACTCCTGAAGGCCTCCGGGCCCTCTTGCTGGTGGGTGTCGGCCCTTCACTTCCCAGCTTGGCCAAGCGTCACAGGCCATGCTGGGACAGGTCAGTCGTATGCCTACCAGTTTTTATACATACATTGAGAAAAGCACGTTGATTAGAAACCTGTAGCCAAGTCTCCATATTATAGCAAAGATCTCAGGCCAAACAACAAGGCTTCACACTCACTAGGGCATCCCAGGAAGCTGGTGTCACCACTGCACAGCCAGTGTCAGCTGGAAACATCAGTAAGAAACAAACGAGCCGTGAAGCTCCGCTCTCCCTGAAATAGGAGAAACTCTTCCAAAGCAGTGACCAGGGAGTTATACAGAATGGGTAGAAGGGCCTGTGGGCGGAATAGAAATTCCAAGTGGCTATCTCTATTTGTTGTGGTTGGAGTGAGAAACGTTGCCATAGGGTTGGGTGTTTGAACACTCGGTCCCCAGATGGTGGTTCTGTTTAGTAAATTATGGAGCATTTAGGCAGTGGTTCTCAATTTGTGGTCACACCCCCCTTGGGGTTGCAGCCTATATATCAAATATTTATGTTATGATCCATAACAGCAGCAACATTACAGTAATGAAGTAGCAACAAAATAAGTTTACGGTTGGGGGTTTCCAGAACATGATGAGCTGTATTAAAGGGCTTCAGCATTAGGAAGGTTGAGAACTCTACTGTAGGAGATACAGCCTGGAAAGAAATGGGCCCGGCGTTAAGGCTGTATAGCCAGCCCCATTTCTTGTTGACTCTCTGCCTTCTGAGTGTGGCTATAACACGACCAGCCCAGTTCTTGCTCCTGTCTCCATGCCTTCCCTGCTTCCTGCCAGGATGGAATGTGGCTGGCTTCCTCTGGAACCGTGAGCCCAGACACACCCTTCTTTAAGTGGCCTTCTTCAGAGAGTGGCACCACATCAACAGAGAGGCATTCCATCCAATGTGGCTCTCATTATGTGAGAAAAACGTAAAGTAAAATTCTGGCATAAAAAAATTCTAACTGTGTGACTAAAACATATTAAGGAGACACTTTTAGGATTTCAATGCCATTGGAGATTGAGAAATAAGGTGCCATCATGAATGTCTTTTGAATTTGTTGGGGTGTGGTGTATATAGGAAGCACATCTGGAATAGAGTCACGGAGAGGTGTTCTGGGTGAGCCAGGCCCCGGGTCTAGAGCAGGTCAGTGCTCTTGCTGCATCTTAGACTGTGCTGTGGCTCCTGTGACTCAGAGGAGCCAGAGCAGGGAGCACTGACACACAGATCCCGGCAACACACGGCCTCAGGGACAACAAAGAAACGCTAACGTCGGAGGTAATGAAGATGAGAGTTTGGCAAATTATTTAGCACCAAAAATTGCTCCGGAGAGAAGTAATACATTTTGCTTAAACTGATGCGAATTTTATGTGCCTGGGATTGTGTGCTTGCAACAAAGCCAATAGACATTTAAATTGGGTTTTCAAGCTGGCGGTCTCCCACATTTGCTACTTTAGCTAAATGGAAATGCCTCAATTTCCTTTTTATGTCTTCAGCAGAAAGGAAGCCATTATGGCTCATCTTAAAAGTACACTGAGGATTTATTTTTATTAGCGCCTTAACTTTGCTGAGTGCTGTGTGCCTTGCTTTCAATCTCCTGCTAGGAGATTGCTGGAAAAGGACATTTCATTATAAAAGTTAAGAATTAACACCATAGACAGTATTTCCATAAGCAAGAACTTGTCTTCCTGTAATATACATTTATCTGTACATGTAAAGCAACACCCTCTCAGCTCCCTCTCTGTGTGCATGTTTGTGCTTTTGCGTGTGTATTCTAGCAGTCATACATATTTTCAGAAAATACTGGTGTTCTACAAAACAAAAACTCACATGTTCAGGTGGGCTCAATAAGGCTAAAAATGATGAAAATGAAACAGAAGGGCCTAAATAATGAAGGTCAAGACTAGAACTCTTTCCCCTCAATTACAAGACAAGCAGTTCATTTAGACCCATTTTTCCTTCTCCTACCTGCTATTCTTCTTTAGAATTATATTTCTGTTACTTCTGTCTTTGATTTTTGATCACATATGCCAGTGCTGGCCTTTTTCAGAACTTGTGGAATCCTCGTTCTTTTGCTGAGCTGGCTGGCTGCTTCTTTGGGTTCCCAGGCCTTCTCATGTGCATGCTAGATACATCTTGCTATTTGTTTACAGTGCTGTCCTTCCCACGAAATGGAATTCTAAAAAATATTCTTCATGTTCTCGTGTCCACACTGACTAGAACAGCATTTCTAGTGTGACTCTCAGCACATTTAGAAAATGGCTAATGATTGAATAATTAAAAAAAAAAAAGGAAAAGTTGAATGAAGCCCTTAATTCCACACCCCCTTCTTTCCCCACTCTGCCTTCCCAAGTCTGTCCGAGGCCCACCTCCCCTTGATGATGAGTCAGGTTGGAGACACAGCGGCTGTACCTGTTGCTGTCCTTGGCCGTAGGACTGTCCCGGTCTACTCTTTTAGGGAGTTAACAGGCATTCCTGGCCATTTGTTTGCCAAACAGCGATGTTTTCTTCACATATGAGATACATGTTTTGATTGCAACACCAGGTATCGTCATCAGGGGCTGTTAGACCAGTTGTGAAACCCGTGTTATCTGATATAAATAAGGTGGCTAAGAGCCTCGAGACAGGGCTCCTTTTTCAGCAGAGAGAGACATAGCTTCCTTATTTTCACCATGATGGGATTTTTGAGAACAGAAATGAAGTAGCAGCTAGCTCCAGCAGAAAGAGAGCTTCTTTATGGACCAGTTTGCACACATCACCTCTCTGATTACATTTATAATCTATTCAGATTACATGTGGGACTACATATTGCGATAGCAGCTGTCTCCAATAGACAATTCAAAGTCCAGTCACATCGGTAAAGCTTTGCCACACTCAGCCTTAGGCGTTACCTGGCAGGCTTTACCTGTCTGATTCAGGCTTGCCTCACAACTATGACCTTCTGCTGCTGCTCATAGAACACTAGGTTTATAGGAAGTGCCACCACAGCTGACTTCAAAATACATTTTAACAGTTTTTTTTATTTTGATAGAAAAGAATTAAATTGTAATTTCTATTGTGGGCCAAGTGTTTTTATTGGGTAGTCTCTCTCTCTCTCTCTCTCTCTCTCTCTCTCTCTCTCTCTCTCTCTGTGTGTGTGTGTGTGTGTGTGTGTGTGGGTTTACAATCTCTAAGTTACAGGAATTGAACTCTTACTATGATTATTTTAGAGTAAATAAATAAAAAAAGATTTGGACCCCAGATTGGGAATTAGCTTGCCCATTGTGATAGAGCTGAGAAGAAACCCTAAATTAAATCTTTTGGCTTCTTATATTTATTCTATATCTACCATATTGGGGAGCAGGATGCATGTAAAGAACTTGAATTTTATAAAGAAAACAGGAGTATCTCAAAGCTTCCTTTGGTAGCTGTGAATGGTGTCTCAGGAGCCAACTAGAATGATTTCTGCTTGGTGAGCAGTCACCTGCTCCTCCTCCAGCTGTGAGTCATAGAAGTTGGTCTTCTAAGCAGAACGGCCACCATGGTCACAGGCCCAGCTGTGCCTGCTTGTCATTTAACTGGCTTGTTGACTATTGACACTTGTTTAGAACAGGAGGGGCTAGAGGGGAGTCACTGGACCCTTATGTGAGTGTCCTGCTACTCCTTCCAGCTACTTGTATGCATTTCTGACATAACTGCATGTGTCCCCTCGAGTCCGGAGACCAGGACAGGCTACCAGAAGGGACCCCATCTTGGTGGCTGTGGGGAAGCCATCACCCATCCTGGGTGAAGACCTTCCATTGTGGCTGCTTTGGGGTCACCCACATTTCTGCCAGCAACCCTTCACCCACCCTGTCTAAATAAGCCCTAAAAACTCACTGGCTCCATGTGATGAACTCTGGTGGGATCATACTTAGGTTTGCTGTTGGTCTTAGGAGGAAGTGTAGACTTGTGTCCTCCAGGATGGAGTCTCATAACAGCGCATTGACTGAAACTGATTCAGTCCCAGTCTGGGACCCGCTTGGCTAGAGCGCTAAGTGCCCCAGGTCCGTCTTTAAGAATGACTGACCTACTATTTGGGAGCCATGATTGTTCTGTTTAAATGGTCTATGCCTGCATAGCTTTATAGGAGTCTGATTAGAACTCTTGTTTATTTTTGTTTTTTTGTTTGTTTGTTTGTTTGTTTTAGTTTTGACCTCAACCTATGGCATCCTTGTCATACCCAGGCTGATGAAATAAGAGTTACTGCTGCTTTCTATGCTTTTTGCGCCAGTGTGAATCTGTAGTAGATATTTCACACCCATTGGGACTGCTGCTGCTCTTCCCAGCTGGTAGGACATTCTTCCACGGAGCAGGCCCAGTGCGGGCCCCTTGCCTCAGCGGGCGGTTTCAACATTTTTCACGGCCTTCTAGTGGGTTCCCGAACAAAGGAGTGACTCTCCCCTTCTTCCTTTAAGGATGAGTGGGGTCCACCCTCCTGGGGTCAAATGTCTGCAGAGAGGATTCAGTGCTGGGACCTTGCAGCAAGAGCTGCTAAAATGTGTTAACTATGAAGTCACACACTGTCGTGGTCATCATGGTGTCCACGATTAGAGCAGAAGTGGTCTCTAGCTGTGTGAGATGACACAGGGTTTCTTCTCTCAGATAATTAGCTTCAATTATCTTATGTCTAAAAGTGAAAGGCAGAATTAAAAAACATGAAGGTGGAGTTATGCCTGTCGAGGTGTGGGCTCATTTTAGCCGTGTTGTGAAAGTGACTGTGATCAAGCTGATTTAGAAAGAGGCTCTGGAAGAATTATAATCCAAAAACATGAGTGTTCTTTGCTTTATTTTTTATTTTTAAATTTATTTACTTTACATTCTGATTGCAGCCCCCTCTTTTCCTCACCCACCATTCTTCCCTCTCCTTCTCCTCAGAGAGGGTGGCACATTGAGCTGCTGTAGAACTCGGACAATCTTCTCCCTCTGAGGCCGGATGAGGCAGCCCAGCTAAGGGAACAAGATCCAAAGGCTGGCTTCAGAGTCAGAGAGGTCCCTGCTCCAGTTGTTGGGGGATCCACATGAAGACCAAGCTTCACATCTGTTCCATGTGTGCAGGGGGTCTAGGACCAGTCTGTGCAAGCTCTTGGTTGGTGGTTCAGGCTCTGTGAGCCCCCATGGGCCCAGGTTAGTTGACTCTGTAGGTCTTCTTGTATTTATTAAGGGAAACCACTTTTAGCGCTACAGCTGTGACCTGTGCTTCAGTACTGGATTTGAGTCTAGTTTCTATTAATAATGAAGTTTCCCCCTTTCTTTCTGGAACAGTGAAGTTACAATAGTCTCGTTTGCCTGTTTCTAGTCATGACATATTCTAGGCTTAGGTAAATCAACTGAACTGGAAAATAACAGGCTGATCAACCCTCTGTGCCACTCTACTGAAAGTTGTCATTTCTCCTTTCAACGTTTTGTTCATAAGCATTAATATTGAAGGCTGTCTGTCAGAGCTTGGCTTCTCATGATTTGATTGCTTTGGAGTGGGAATTTAAATTATGAATTTTAGAAGTAGATCAGAATCTAAGGGTGTGCATTCCTGGATACAAAGTCATGAGCTGCTTCTGCCACCGTGTGTGTGTGTGTGTGTGTGTGTGTTTGTGTGTGTAGACAACCACACTACATTTTGCAGCTCTGGTTTTCTTTGTTTTAGAAGCAAGATGGATTTTGCTGCATTGGTTTCCTTTGTTTTAGAAGCAAGTTGGTTAAATTGTGCTAGCCTGACACCTGGGTCCCCTTCTCCGTAAGGTTATGTCTTTGTAGAATGCTAAGCAGACTGAGCTGTCAGAGAGTAAATGTTAACACTCCCCCCCATCTCCCGTGAATTTGGCAGCCTCTGGGTTGACTAACTGCTCCTTTCCCTTTCCTTTCGTTTCCTTTCCTCTTTTCCTTTCATTATTTTTCCAACTCTGGAACTACTCTCCTTAAAGATGTTAGAAGTTTGAAAGCAAGGCAGACTAGTCTTAGAGATTGCTGGGAAAATCTGAGCAGCTGTGTGGTGAGATCTGCTTCCTGTTTCCTTTAGGGTGTGTCTCCCATACAGCTCTTGGTGCACGAAAGCCACCACCTCCTTCCACAATTCCTTCCACTCATCCCCCTCATACCATGTCAGGTTGTCAGGGAGAAGTTGTGCCTTACACACAGTAAGCAAGAGAGACATCTAGACACCTAGTAGAAATTGTCAAGTTTCCTCAGGGAACACTGACTGCGATATTGCTGTTAACATTTACTTGTGCCTTCACCTAATCAGCCATTTCCAGGTGGTTCTGATGTGCCAGTCTCTAGACACTGGGTTGTGCCTCTCAGCAAGATGAACAGGGAACTTTTGCCTGATAGCACCTGCGGTCTAGTGGAAGGAGACCGTAAACGAAGCAACAAGTGAGGTGTACATCGTGCTAGCAGCAGCGGCCCAGGAGAAAATTAAAGCAGGAGAGAGGGGATAGGTTCGGGGTGGGGCTGGGCAGGGCCGGAAGGCAGAAGTGGCTGCAGTTTAGGTAGAGGAACCAGGAAGTTAAACTGTGAGCAAACTGGCACCCACCAGCATGCACCCGCTAAGGAGCACGTGTCTGAGTTGTTTGCTGTCATCAGCTGTGGAAGTCAGTGCTGTTGTCTCCCTGGAGCTGTCAAGGCTGAGACCACAGTAAAGTCAATGCTGGCTTTCCAGAGCTCGCATTTCTAGTCTCTGACAGTTTGGTGATAGGTTTAAGAAGTTTTTCAAAAGTTCCTATTTTGGAGATGGAAGGACATCTATTGATCAGTCAGAACTCGAGGGTGGGGGCCATGGGATGGCTCAGCAGGTAAAGGTTCTTGCTGCCACGACAATTTGCATTCAGTCTTCAAAACTCACACTATGGAATGGCAGAACAGATGCCTAGAAATTGCCCTTCCTCCTCCTGTCCCTGGTTAAATAAACAAAGCAGCAACAACAACAACAACAATAATATAAAACAAACCTTAAGGGTGTTTGACAGTCACCTGGAGAGCTTGTTAGGACTCTGGTTTCTGCGTTGTGCCCCCACCTTTTTTATTAAGCAGGCTGGGTGAGCTAGAGTTTGTGTTCTAACACATTTCAGTGTGATGCCATCCTGACTGTGGGCAGAGCACTCTGGGAATGATCGTCTGGTGTAGTGGAAGTCACTGGTGAGCCACCTACCCTCACGGAGAGCACAGCTTGGATTTACTGGGGCAGACTGTGTTCTGGACATGTATGGCATGCTGAAACACCCTGTGCTCCGTTTCCACATCAGGCAAGGCAACTGACAACTCATGAAATCAGCTCTAGTTTGGGCTCAGGATTCTGCAAGTTGATTTTGGATTCATTTATCTGGTTCTTGATTATATATGACCAAAGGCTTTCAATCTACTTCTTGTAAAAAAGATTCAGTAAATGTCTATTGTTGAGTGACTAATGTACTGGGAAAAGGGGACTGAAAGCTTTTAGCTGCTATCGGATATCCAATTGCTAGGATAGCGTTTTGCCAGGCTCACTGTTAAGGAGGGTAAGATACAGGCCCTGGAGATGGCAAGAGGTTCGTTTCCATTACATTAAGCAGGGGCTTCAGGAGCTCAAGGTCATCCTTGGCTACATAGTGAGTTCAAAGCCAGCCTTAGATACAAGACACCCATGCCACAGGCAAGCAAACGCAGAAACAAAGAAGCATGTGTATAGAAGATGAACAGAAAATACACCCAGAGGAGTTGAAGGAGCAGAGAGTGTAGGGGAAACAAATAAAAAGATCCAGATACTGTCATAGGGAGTACTTTGTTTGTATTCTTAGGTACCGGGACAAGAGAGATGGGTACAAATGAGGAGAAAGATTGAATGGGGCCAATTTGGTGGGGTTGTAATGACTTGAGATTTTATTATCAGAAGGAGTGAGACCCAATGGCAGGAGAAACAATACAAGATGCATCTTATGGCAAGGTCTCTTGTTGAAAATTAAATGGTATTGAACTAAATATTGTTTATTATTAGCCCTGTAATTATTTTTTAAATTTATTTTATTTTTAATTACACTTTATTTACTTTGTATCCCCCCTCTAGTTCCCTCCCTCCTCCTCTCCCAATCCCTTCCTTCCTCCTCCTTCTCCACACATGCCCTTCCCCAAGTCCACTGGTAGGAAAGGGTTTCTTTTTCTTCCTTCTGATCCTAGTCTGTTAGGTCTCATCAGGAGTGGCTGCATTGTCTTCCTCTGTGACTTTGTAAGGCTGCTCCCCCCTCAGGGGAGGTGATCAAAGAACAGGCCAATCAGTTCATGTCAGAAGCAGTCTCTGTTCCCATTACTATGGAACCCACTTGGACACTGAACTGCCATGGGCTACATCGGTGCAGGGGTTCTAGGTTATCTTCATGCATGGAACTTGGGTGGAGTATGAGTCTCAGGAAAGATCCCTGTGTTCAAATTTTTTGGTTCTGTTGCTCTCCTTGTGGAGTTCCTGTCCTCTCCAGATCTTACTATTTCCCACTTCTTTCACTAGATTCCCTGTATTCTGCCCAAAGTTTGGCCATAAGTCTCAATATCTGCTTTGATAGTTTGCAGGGCAGAGCCTTTCAGAGGTCATATGTGGGAGGCTCCTAACTTGTTTCCTGTTTTTTTCTTCTTCTGATGTCCTTCCTCTTTGCCTTTCTAAATGGGGATTGAGCATTTTAGCCAGAGACCTCGCTCTAGATTAGTTTTTTAGGTGTACATATTGTAGTAGGTTTATCCTATATCATATGTCTATATGAGTGAGTATATACTGTGTGTGCCTTTCTGCTTCTGGGACAGCTCACTCAGGATGATCCTTTCCAGTTCCCACCATTTTCCTGCAAATTTCATGATTTTCTTGTTTTTTATTGCTTAGTAATATTCCATTGTGTAGATGTACCACAATTTCTGTATCCATTCTTTAGTTGAGGGGCATCTGGGCTGTTTCCAGCTTCTGGCTATTACAAATAAAGCTGCTACAAACATGGTTGATCAAATGTCCTTATTGTGTACTTGAGGCTCTTTTGGATATATGCCTAGGAGTGGTATGGCTGGATCTTGAGGAAGCGCTATTCCTAGTTGTCTGAGAAAGCGCCAGATGGATTTCCAGAGTGGTTGTACAAGTTTACATTCCCACCAGCAGTGGAGGAATGTACTTTCTCCACAACCTCTCCAGCATGTGGTGTCACTTGAGTTTTTGATCTTGGCCATTCTGATGTGTGTAAGGTGAAATCTCAGAGTCGTTTTGATTTGCATTTCCCTGATGGCTAATGACGTTGAGCATTTCTTTAAGTGTTTCTCTGCCATTTGATATTCCTCTACAGAGAGCTCTCTGTTTAGCTCTGTTCCCCATTTTTTAATTGGATTACTTGATTTGCTGCTTTTCAACTTTTTTAGTTCTTTATATATACTGGATATTAGCCCTCTGTCAGATAGAGGGTTGGTGAAGATTCTTTTCCAGTCTGTAAGCTGTCGTCATGTTTTAATGATGGTTTCCTTTGCTTTACAGAAGCTTTTCAGTTTCATGAGATCCCATTTGTTGATTGTTGCTCTTAGAGCCTGTGCTGTTGGTGTTCTGTTCAGGAAATTGTCTCCTGTACCAATGAATTCTAGGCTCTTCCCCTTTTTTTCTTGTAACTGATTTAATGTGTCTGGTTTTATGTTGAGGTCTTTGATCCACTTGGACTTTAGTTTTGTGCAGGGTGATAAGTATGGAACTATTTTCATTTTTCTACATGTAGACATCCAGTTAGACCAGCGCCATTTGTTGAAGATGCTGTCTTTTTTCCATTGTATGGTTTTGGCATCTTTGTCAAAGATCAAGTGTCCATAAGTGTGTTGATTTATTTCTGGGTCTTCTGTTTGGTTCCATTGATCCACCATTCTGTTTTTATGCCAGTACCATACAGTTTTTATTACTGTTTCTCTATAGTACAGTTTAAGATCAGGGATGGAGATACCTCCAGAAGATCTTTTAATGTAGAGGATTGTTTTTAGCAATTCTGGGTTTCTTGTTATTCCATATGAAGTTGAGAATTTTTCTTTCCAGGTCTGTAAAGAATTGTGTTGGTAATTTGATGGGAATTGTATTGAATCTGTAGATTGCTTTTGGTAAGATGGCCATTTTTACTATGTTAATCCTGCCAAGCCATGAGCATGGGAGATCTTTCCATCTTCTGATACTGATATCTTCTTCTAATTCTTTCTTCAGAGACTTGAAATTTTTTCATACAAGTCTTTGACTTGCTTGGTTAGGGTTACACCAAGGTACGTTATGTCATTTGTGGCTACTGTGAAGGCTGTTGTTTTCCTACTTTCTTTCTCAGCCCTTTTGTCTTTTGTATACAGGAGAGCTGCTGATTTTTTGGAGTTAATTTTGTATCCGGCCCCATTGCTGAAGGTGTTTATCAGCTGTTGGAGTAGAATTTTGGGGGTCACTCACATATACTATCATATCATCTGCAAATAGTGATAATTTGACTTCTTCCTTTCCAATTTGTATCCCCTTGATCTCCTTCAACTGTCTTACTGCTTTAGCAAGGACTTCCAGAACTATGTTGAAGAGATATGGAGAGAGTGGGCAGCCTTGCCTTGTCCCTGATTTCAGTGGGATTTCTATAAGTTTCTCTCCGTTTAGTTTGATGTTGGCTATAGGCTTGCTGTATATTGCCTTTGCTATGTTTAGATATGTGCCTTTTATCCCTGATCTATCCAAGACTTTAAACATGAATGGATGTTGGATTTTGTCAAATGCTTTTTCAGCATCTAAGGAGATTATCATGTGTTTTTTTTCTTTCAGTTTGTTAATATGGTGGATCACATTGATGGATTTCTGTATATTGAACCACCCCTGCATACCTGGGATGAAGCCCATTTGGTCATAGTGGATGATATCTTTGATGTGTTCTTGTATTCCATTTGCAAGTATTTTGTTGAGTATTTTTGTGTCAATGTTCATATGGAGACTGGCCTGAAATTTTCTTTCTTTGTTGGGTCTTTGTGAGGTTTAGGTACCAAGGTGACTGTGGCTTCATAGAATGAGTTTGGTAGTGTTCCTTCTGTTTCTATTTTGTGGAATAGTTTGAAGAGAACTGGAGTTAGCTCTTCTTTGAAGGTCTGGTAGAATTCTGTCCTGGGCTGTCTTTGGATGGGAGACTTTCGATGACAGCTTCTATTTCCTTAGGGGATATAGGACTATTTAATTGATTTACCTGGTCTTGATTCAGCTTTGGTAAGTGGAATCGATCCAGAAAATTGTCCATTTCATTTATATTTTCAAATTTTGTGGCATATAGACTTTTGAAGTAAGGCCTAATGATTGTTTGGATTTCCTCAGTGTCTGTTGTAATGTCCCCCTTTTCATTTCTGAAAAATATGGAATGCTTCATGAATTTGTGTGTCATCCTTGCACAGGGGCCTTGCTAATCATCTCTATAAAGTTCCATTTTGGTATATGTGCTGCTGAAATGAGCACAGCCTTGTAATTATTATGGCAGTATTATTTAACCTGCTCTCACAATCAATAAGACACAGAAGCCTGTTAGATTTTATAATTGTCTTATTTCACCTTGAGCTGGGCAGATATTCCACCTACACTATTTCATATCTTCCAATCCCATCTAATGCCATCTGCCTTAACCATTTCTGTCTGGCCCATATCCCATCCATAATTTCATAAATGCTTGGTTATCCTTCATTTTGATTGCTCCTTTCCATGATACTTTGATACTTCCTCCCAGCTCACATGGTTCTTTTTCCAAGCTAACCCATTGTGGCTTCCTCCTCTCCCTTGTCTTCCTGTATCTGTCTGTCTCCTTCCTGTGATTCTCCTGTCCCCAAAGCTGGGGAATCTTAGCCACACCTACCTACCTCCTTCTGCCCTGCCCAGGTACAGGCCTTTTTATTTAACCAACCAGGAATAATGTCTTAGGCAGGTTTATACAACAGGTGTATCTGGGCAGTAACCAGATCTTGAGGGTCAGTAATTAGCATCAAAATACAAGCATCACACCAACCTCCAACAGTCTGTGGTGACATTCTGGGAAGATTTCCTGGGAGGTTATGTAAGGGACTGGGGGCTAAGGGAGAAACTGTTACAGGAGTGTCCATAAGATGAGCCAGTAGTCTTGATTCACACATTGTTCTTAATAGCTGGTGTCTGGTCATGATGCAGTAATGTTATTTGTGCATATTTTGTAAGAAGTGCTGTTCAGTCTTTAGCTCAGCCTCTCATTGCACATGTTTTCTTGAAACAATTCATATATCCTCTTTATCTGTCACTGTTATATTTTTGTTGTTTCCCAATTATTTTCCTAGAATGTTTTGACATGTCTTTTTTTTTTTAACTTTTGGTTTCTGTGGCTCTATGTAAAGCTTAGATAAAGAATATTTGTGTTGGGAGAGGAGTAATTAAGATTCTTAGAGACTAGATCTTGTCTCTGCAGTGGGAAATAGACTGAGATTCTCTGGAAAGAAGTAAGAGAAAAAAGATGTTTCTTAGAATTGGAAGGACTGCAGAAAACAAAGGCTTAAAACAAATAGTGCTTCTGGGCCAGGAGGCTTGTGTATAGGAATGGAGATGGTAGGATTAAAAAAGAGATCAGTGTGGGTAAACCCTGGTTAATTAAGGATATCATGGTGTGGAAAGCATGCCTGTCTCTAAAGGAGAAGCTGGGACATGACAGCGGGGAGTTCATCGCTGGAAAGTGGCAAGCAGAGCAAAGCTGGAAAATGGCACAAATATGAGGCCAACTCAAAGTGCTGCAGCATCACCAGGACACAAAGTGGAGGGGTCACAGGCAGCCTAGAGAGGTGACTAATGCGAGTGAGAGCAAGCCACAGACTGAGAGGGCCTTGAGGGCACAGGGAAGCTAAATGGATTCTCAAAAAGCAGCATCTTGCTGAAGAGAGAAACCAATGAAAAGTGAAGGAATTAAAACAATTCTCTGGAAAGATTCTTACGGATTAATGGGCGGTGAAGAAGGAGAGGAATGTGGATCCTCACACAGAGACACATGTGTTTGCTCTTGGCATTAGTGTTGTTTCTTAGTCACTGAATTGTGTTTGATGTGGCTTTTCTCTGTGCCACACATGATATGTCATGTCCTCCTGAGGTGCTGGAAGAGAAAATACCAGGGGGATGGGCTGCTCTCTTGGCCAAAGGATGTGAAATGGTGAATACACAACTCCTGACCCACCCACACCTTTTCCCATAAGTAGGCCAATACATTTATTGCCATGTGTAGAGATCTAGATGGATGGGCGTTACTCCCTGAAAATCGTCAGAGATTGTTTCTCCTAGAGAACAGCAAGTGTTAATCACATGTTAAAGACAAGATTTTAAGGAAAAACTGAACTGGGTACAAAAAATAGAAGGCACAGAAACCATTAGCTTAAACCACAGGAAATAGTATTTTGGTAAATAGTGAACAATTGATACTTACTGGCAGTTTTGCAGAGGCTCGGCTCTGCAGGATGGAGGAGACTTTTCTGCCTTTGTCCAGTCTCTATCTCCCTCTGTCTGGTCTCTATCTCCCTCTGTCTGTTCCCCTCTTGTAGCAAGGACCCACTGAAGCTGAACAAGAGCTGGGACATGGTTCAGGGGACAAGGCTTGTTGTCCAAGCAGGAAGATGAGGTTGGATCCCTGGAATCCACGTAAAAGCTGGGCAAGACACTGGGCATGACGCTGTAAGCCCAGTGCCAGGGGCTTCGGCAGCTGGATTGTGGAGGCTCACTGGCCAGTCAGTGTAGCCGAATCTGCAAGGTCCAGGGCAAGTGAGGGACTCTGTCTCAGAAAAGAAGGTAGAGAAGTGATTCAGGAAGACACCCAGTGTTGATCTCCGATGTTTACACATTCATGCAGTGTACACACACACACACACACACACACACACACACACCACACACTGGCACACCATTTACCTTGTGTGTGTGTAGATAGTAAAGAAGGGACACTGGTCTCTCCAGGAAGGGCCTGTGTGGCTTAGTGTCCTTCACACAGGTGACGGCGGTAAGAGGGAAGTAGTGTGAGTGTGGGCCTGCTGTAGTGAAGCAGGCCAGCCGGGGTTGGGGAACGGTACCCTGTACTAAGGAGCTGACCGATTCTCTCTGTAATGGAGGAATAGCTAACCACATTCTGGGTACCCTCTATCTTTCACTGAGATTTTCAAATCCATCAATGATCCCCGCTGAAAGATTTAACAGGGACTTGTGAAAACTGTGACTTTCAAAACCCACGTTTCCCCTGTGCTTTTTGTTTGTATTCTTCTGTGGCAAGCATGTGAGTGCACCACATCTGTGCCTGGTGTGCACAGAAGTCACAGGAGTGCATCGGGTCCCCTGGAAGTGGAGTTGTGGGTGGTCGTGGGCCGCCACGTGTGTCCTCGGCAAGAGCAGCCAGGGCTCTCAGCTGTGGACTGAGTCTGCACCCACACAGTCATCGCTTTATAAACGACCACGGACAAGTTTGATTATTCAGGAAAGGCACACCTCAGCAGGGATCTGAGGAGCCGCTGGCCTGCGCAGAATGTTACATACTCACATTCCTTTTAAACTTTTATGGATAATATTTCATTAAAATTGGTTCATAAATTCTGCATTTTCTACTTGTCACTGTTATTATGGTCTTATTATGTTATTAAAGATAGACGGTATTTTTATTGACTCCAGGCAGCTCTATAAAAACGACGTGGCCCTCTAAGTCCCGGTTTCCCTGTAGCTCAGAGGCTGCGCATCTCCGTCCGCCTGGGGCCTCTAGCTGACCCCGTCGCTCGCCAGCTATAGGGATGACATGCGCGGTAGAATCAGAGGCCCCTCCGCATGAGTCCTGGCACAGCCGCGTCCGTCCTTATTCAGCTGTGATCTTCTGGTCCAAGAACCGCATCTCCCGCGTACAGGAAACTGCTTAGTCTGCATAGCCGGGGAGACTGAGAGCCCTGCAAGCTAGGTGTGCCCACCACGCCCGCGCCGGAAGGCCTCACGGCTGTCAGCCCTGCTGCCAAGGAGGCTGCCATGCAGAGAGACATTTTTTCGCCAGAGAGTCCTTGCTCATCACTGAGGGTCGGTTTGATGGTCACCAAAGCAATTTCTGTTTGTTTTTTCTCATCTGCCTTGGGGCTGGCTGTGTAGACTCTGGAACATGCATCTGTCCACATCTGTTCTTGGCAATGAGTGTGTTTGGTGGTTAAATGAGGATCTAAGAAGAACTGTGAGCTCCCCCTCCTCCTGATGGCCCTGCTCTCTGTATGTTGAGAGCACTCGCTCTTATATGGGCGACAGGAGCAGATCCCAGGGCGGGCGGAAGGGAGGGAAGCAGTTTGGCCACGGGAGAAGGCTGAGGCTGCCTTTTAGCTCTTGTCCTAGGAGGAGTTGGTGCAGGAAGCCATCCGAGAGCTGGGGAAGGGCGGGCTGTACATGGAGAGTCGTTTAAGGCCGGGGGCACACCTTCAGCACAGCAAAGGCCCAGAGAGTCAGAAGATGACCCGAGTGGGGCCACCTTTCACACCATCTTTTTCTGTAGGTGTGGCTGCCCAGCACTACTCCATGAGGCCTGGGAGCAGCAAAGGGGTGTGCCCAGTTCTCTTCTGCCCTCACACTGCAAGAGGAGACTCACAGGAGTCTCTGGAGACTGTACCGGCTAGCTGCTTCTAGCTGGTCTTGTGGGTATCTTCCTCATCGCCTCTGGCCATGGTGTCTTGTAGGCATCTTCCTCATGGCTTCTGCCATGGTGGGGGCTCTTGAAGGGGAAAATGTAAAAGCGCTGTGTCAGAAGACTGGAGGACAGCAAAGAAGGATGTGTGTGCATGTGTGTGAGTGTGTGTGTGTTGTATGTGTCTGTGTGCTGTGTGTGTGTGCATGTGTGGGTATATGTATGTGTGTGTGTGTGTATACAGATGCTGAGACTCACAGCCAAACTTTGGGCAGAAGGCAGGTAGTCTTATGGAAGAAGAGAGAGGTGGGGATGAAAGGACATGGAGGGGACAGGAACCCCACAGGAGACCAATAATGCTAAAAAATCCTGAGCCCAGAGGGTCCTGCAGAGACTGATGCACCAACCAAGGACCATGCATGAAGAGAATCTAGAACCACTGCTCAGATGTGGCTGATTGGCAGCTCGGTCTCCGTGTGGGTTCCCTAGTAAAGGGAGCAGGGGCTGCCTCTATCATGAACTCAGTTGACTGTTCTCTGACCACTCACCCCTAATGATATAGCCTTGCCAGGCCGGGGAGGAAGAGGATCCAGGCAGTACTTATGAGACTTGATAAGCTGTGGGCAGATGGCAGAGGAGGAGAACTCCCCCTTTCAGTGGACTAGGGGAAGGGAATGGGTGGAAGAGGGAGGTAGGAGAGTTGGGGGAAGTTGAAGGAGGGTGCTACAATCGGGATACATAACAAATTGTGAAAAAAATAAAATTAAAATAAAAAGAGAGAACTCAAACAAACAAGCAAACAAACAAAGAAGAATCATTATGTGGTTGCCCCCTTCAGCCTTGGCACACATATTGACATCATTCTTGCTCAGGTCTTCATCAGGCAGCCATGTTGCCTAAGGAGACTTCTTGTTGCCAGTTAGAATTTTCAGTATTCTGTGTCTCCTTCCTCATTTCTGCTCACCCTTCTGTTCCTCCTCTTCCTTCTTCTCTCACTGATAATTTCAGTTATCCATTATCTCTATATTTCTACCATCTATGTATCTATTGTATATCTATTACTTGTCTGTCATCTAAATACTACCTTTGCATCCATCATCTATCTGCCAGTCATCAAATGTTATTTATGTGTCTGTCTATCTCTGTCTCTCAGTAGGCCTGAGTCTCTATATCTTTGGCATTGAAGGCTGAACGATCCTAGCTATCTTCTTACATTTAGCAAGCTTAAGCGAGTTTGCAGTTGATCTGCTTGCTGATTCGAAGAGGTATTTTTTTATTATTATTCTTATGAATGAGGCAATTTATTAACCCAGCATCCTTTGTTCTAATTCTTCTTGTTGGCAGCTGCCACCTGTCCAGCAATCCTGTCCAGATCTCTCTGACGTGTTAGCTTGCGGCCCCCATCTTGGTCCTTTTCCACCATTTTCAGCTTCTCCAGGGCTTGGAGAACCTGGCAGGCCACGCGCTTGGAGCCTCTGCTGAAGTGGCTGGGCCTGACACCGTTTCTCTGCCATCCTCCGTAGATCTTGGTCATGGATCCAACCCGGCACCACCACGGAGGAACAGGTGCCGGCCGTGGAAGCAGCTCGCATGTAGAACCAGTTCTCGTCATAGGCGCAAGCTCTTTATGTTTGGCCAGCTTGACTGTGTCCATGCATTTGGGGACTTTCAGCTACCCGGACTTTTTGAGGAAGGCTGCCAGAGCTCTGATGAACTCCTGCTGGTTAATGTCTTTTACAGTAACTCCAGGCATCTATGAGGAAACAAGGGCAACACGAGGGCTTGGTGTGACACCCGGCCTTGGGTCAGGGTCAACACCAACCCTCTTCGGCCCCAATTCAAGCCGAAGCCCCGCCATCCAAGCAACCTGTTTCACTCCCACTGCAGCTTGGCGGCCGGAGGTCGGCCGGAGGTCCACTGGAGCTCCTGGTGCCCACGGGCACGCGCACCGCACCAAGCTGGCGTGGTGGCCACGTGGCTGACCCCTGCACACCCGGGTCCCTGCTCTCGAAGAGTATTTTTATCACAGCAACATTACCACCCTTTAAACACAGTCCTTAACCTAGGCATGAGAGGGCACTTTGTGGTGTCCAAACCAAGGATCCCAAGAAAGCCTTTGCTGAAGGGCTTCAAGCATGAAATCAGTTCAAGCTAGGTTTCGCTTTCTCTCTTCCTCCTGGCATGCTTTAGAATTGGACCTTTGTGCTTCTGGTAACCAGATTGTGTTGGTAGCTCCAAATCCTTTTGTTCTATGATGGGACCAGTCCTGCTGGCATTGTGGTGATCATCCTCTGTCATCGCCATCAGTGGTCTCGGGATTCTTCCACGTTTTCTTAAGAGTGACAGTTGGCTGGAGAGAGTTTACTTTTAGAAATCTAAAATGTTGTTTAATCCCGTGAATGACAAATCTATGCATCTATTTCTGTCTCACAAAAGCCACTGAGAATTTAGATGGCCACGGGGCTGGCAACTTCTCCCTGAAAGATGAGGATGTCTTAGGAGAATGCAGCAGTCTTGTTGCTGTGACAAACTGCCCTGACCAAAGCAATTTAAGGAAAGGGAAAGGTTGGCATTGGCTCACAGTTCCATACTGCAGTCCACCATGGGGAGACCATGTGATGCAGGAGAGGGAGGCAGCTGATAACACCGCCTTCAGCCACGAAGTAGAAGCAGGTGAAGGCCTGTGCTCAGCTCACTTGATCCTTTTCACTTTATTGGGCAGTTAGGTTGGGTCTTCCTATATCAATTAACTTAATGAAGGAAACTCCTCAGGATGTGTGCAGATTTGTCTCCAAGGTGAGTGTGCACTCCCAAGCTAACAATCAGTTCTGACAATCATCGAGATGGACGTGTACACCATAGGAAGTGAAAAGAGACCATGGCCTCAGTCTCTGTGAGTTGATTGTGTAGGATCTTTTACATTTTTTAGTTGTCAGTAGGTTTTTCTGTAGAGGAGTGTGTGTGTGTGTGTGTGTGTGTGTGTGTGTGTGTGTGTATGTGTGTGTGAAACAGGAATGTAGTAAAACAAAGGGGATTCTACTTCAGGCACTCTAGTTTATACGCTAGGAGACAATCAGACATGGAGGCCCACACTTGAAATACCAGCGCTTGGGAGCTAGATCTGGAGGACTTGGAGTTTCAGGCTGCGTTTAGCTACATGGAGACGTTGAGCCAGTCTAACTACCCTAGAAGGCTAGCAAGCCAGAAGATGGCCTGTGTGGCTGGAGAGGTGGCCTGGTGGTGTGCATTGCTCTTGTGGAGGACTGAGTTTGCTGCTGTGGCCCACATTGGGTAGGTCACAACTGCTGACACTCTGGGTGCAGAGGGGTCTGATGCCTCTGGCCTCCAGGGGTACTGCCCAGTGTGCTCAGACACACATATGTGCACACACAGAGACTTAAAAATCTGTTTCTTAAAAGACGATCTCCCTCACCTCTGAAACAGAAAACCCTAAGGAATACATTGAATGCCAGCTGGGAGGAGAAGGGGAGTCAGCAGGACCGTGAGAGGACAGGAACGGGTGTAGGGATGGGAAGTAAAAAAAGAGCAACATCTTGTGAAGGTCACAGTTTGTCCTAGTTTTGTCTCTCACAGTCTGGCCTAGCCTTGTCTCTCACAGTCTGTCCTAGCCTTGTCTCTCAGAGTCTGGTCTAGCCTTGTCTCTTAGAGTCTGGCCTAGCCTTGTCTCTCACAGTCTGTCCTAGCCTTGTCTCTCAGAGTCTGGTCTAGCCTTGTCTCTTAGAGTCTGGACTAGCCTTGTCTCTCACAGTTTGTTCTAACCTTATCTCTATTGTATGTAGTTGAGATGTTATGAGAAAAAATAACTTTGCTTTCAGGAAGCTATTCAGAACCAAAGCCTGATATTTTGTTTATGGAATTAAATGAAAACAGAAACAGCATGTAACAAAATACTGTTAATAAATAACATAAACAGTATCTTGAACAACTTTATTGAGATATAATTTATATTTCATAACATTCCCCCATTTAAACTCTACAGCTTAGTGATGTATAGTATATATTTTAGGAATGCATCCTTTAGTGATAACTTTCTGTCATACTAATTATCATTTTAGAATTTTTAACATACATTTAATTTTTTTACATACATTTAATTTTTAAGGGAGAAAAAAATGTTAGTTACCTCTAATCATGTCAAAGAGATCAGCTACATGCTTTATTGTGTTCATGTGTTTTGTGTGTGTTTTCTGTTTGTCCGTTATGCTACTTACCAACTTGTTTTGTTGCATTTATTGAGTGCTCAGTCTGTCTTTATCCCAGTGTTGGGCACTCGACACACTGAAATTCAAATGGTGCCAGCTTGAAGAGCAGTTTGGCCAAAAGTAAGAACCATTAGCGTGATTGTCACACAGGACCTGTATGGGCTCTTTGCAGCATGGGGAAGCAACTTATCCCCAAAGCTTTCTTTAATGTATGCCAATGTGGATGGATGTGTTTCAAATATTTAGAATATGACACAAACTTTAGTATTTTTTTGTCTTAAAATTGTTATGACTATTTCCCCATTTCTTTGTTCTTCAAGACTGCTGTTTAAGGCTCCAAAGATTTCCTAGAATTTAAATTGGTCAATAACACTACTCCTTAGGTTTAAAATGGCAAAAACAAAACAAAACAATTTACATGTGTCAATTAACTTTTGAAATATGCACAGTTTGAAGATGGATGTGGCATTTGTGGCCTCTGAAGAGAAGGCATCTGTAGCACCTTTCTCAGTGCCGTTGCCTTCAGATACTTGGGAAAGCCAATAGCACAGATGCCAGATATGCCCTGATTGTTCGTGGGCCCCTCTGGGCTCCAACTAACAACTGTGAGAGAATTACTTTAAAAGATTATTATTTTGTGTTTACTTATTTATGTGCCTGTGTGAATGTATGGATGTGTGCATGTGTGAGTGTGGGCACATGTGTCTGTCTATGTAGAAGCCAGAAGATGGTGGCCAGGGTGCTCCATTATCACTCCACTTATTCCTTTGAGGGTAAGGAAAGTCTTTGCCTGAGCCTGGGGCTCACAGTTTGTCCACTGTACTGAAAGACAGCAGGTCACAGTGGTCCTCCTGTCTCCACCCCTTTGGAGCTGGGGGTTGTATTACGGGTAGGCACAGGATGCCTTACTTCCGAGTGGGTGCTGTGATCTGAACTGCAGGCCTGATGATTACAGAGCAGGCACCCTTCACCACTGAGCCCTCCCTGCACTAAACATGACAGCCTGACAACTCTGTGTGTGTGTGTGTGTGTGTGTGTGTGTGTGATGCTCACAGAGGCCAGAAGAGGTATCAGATTATCTGGACCTGGAATTACACGCTGTTGTGATCCACCTAACATAGGTACTGGGATCCAAACTTGGGTCCTCTGCAAGGGCATATGGTTGTTAACCACCGAGCCATTTCTTTAGCCCTCCCCCCAATAATTTATTGTAGTATAGAGGGATATTGTAATGACTGTGTCAGATCTGAGGGGAAGGACGCCGAGACTCCTACCTTCAGTGTGTGCTCTCTTCGCACCATTTCCGTTCTGATACGGACAGCATGGCTCTGCCTCCAGCATGAGTGGAAGGCCAGGGGTCTCACAGGATGGCTGCATTGACTAGCGGAATGCAGCAGTTCCTGTAAACTGGCATCCCCTCTGGATGTTGATGTAAATGTGTGGAAGGCCAGGATATGCAACTGCAGATCAGCGCAGGGATAGTGGGAGGGGAAGGTCAAAGAGGCGCAGAGCCGAGGATAATATTTGGTTTTAGTAAATGATAAGATGAGAAACCCAGCATGAGCCAGACAATCCATGTGGAGTTTTCCACATTAAACATGACAAGGTGTAATTTGAGCATCAGTTACGGCAGGTCCTTTATTTGTGGCGCAAGAGAGAAACAGTGCACTCATTGCACACTGAAGAGAAGCACTACGTGAAATGTGGGATTTTTTTTTTTTTTGTCTGCATGCTTAAGACTCCTTGCCTCCTCTAGTTAGGCACCAATAAACATCAGAAATTATCAGTCATTGCTGTGAGAGTGGTTAGCCACTGGAATTGTTTGACACACACACACATACGCACACACACACACACACACACACACACTGTGGAGTGTGGAGTTTGTTTTAAGTTACTGTTTATGGTAGGCACAGTCCGTCATGGCAGAGCAGGTGTGGACACGGGAAGCAGCAAGCAGCGTCTCGTGCTGCAGAGAGTGGAGCATCCTGGGGTCCCACCTGCTTTGGCCTTGGTGCTCACTCTGAACACACTCATGGATGTCAGATCCGTCCTTGTGTTGGTAGACTGGGCAGAAGAGCAGGGGCTGGGTTGTGCACCAGGTCCGAGCAGGCTTCCATGGCGCTCTCCTGCAAGGAGACTGAAAACAGTGGTGGAAGTGAGGACTCGCTCTTAGTGACTTGCCTTGTCTTCACAAATGCTGCTTCAGATTGCTGGATCAATATCTGTCAGTAAATGGACAGTCAAACTTCTATGGAAAGGAAATAGCTCAGAATAAGTGACAGAGTCTTGTATTCTTAATTTTATGTTATTTAAGAGAAATTTACATGCAGTCAAGCCTGACAACCTAAGTTCAAATCCTGGGACCGATACAGGGGAAAACTAGACTCTTGCAAGTTGTCCTCTGACCTCCATACACACATGTACCTTCCACCAAATAAACAAATAAGTAAATAAATATAAGAAGGAAAAGCTCTTTTGAAAAAATTTTCTAATATTTACATTTAGTATCCAGGAATTTTGTGTTGTTTTGGGGCTGCCAGTGGTTGGTTTCACCCATTTTCTAGTATCAATGGATGAACAACTAAAGGTTGCTTGGGCATGATCAGATGATGTGCTCTGGGATTAACTATCCAGCCTTGCTGAGCTGTGCAAACATCTCCAGCGTGTACCACGCAGTGACCCCCTACTTCTACACGGGGGCCTTCAGGTTTGCTCTTGTTTATTTGGTGATGGATCCTTGTGTTTGGTGCTAAAAATCTTCTGATTGCAGATAAATGCTCAGTCAACTTTCAGTATTAATTTATTAAAAATTTCCCCAAAGCTGAAGTATGTTTTTAGAAGGAAGTTCATTCTGCAAAGCCTTTACTTTGTGATTGAAATGTGCTTACTTGCATGAGTACAATTTCAGATTCACTAAAATAAAATCATAGCAGATCAGCATGGCTTCCCATTGGTTTAACACCGGCTCTTGTCCCGGCTCTGGATGCAGCTTCTCTTTGGCCTCAGTTGGCACGCTAGTCACTGTGGGATTGTACCGTAGTCCTCTTCCCTGCTTCGCTTGAATGGTGAGAGAGTTTGTGCACAGATTTGCTTAACCATATGGGTGGGAAGGAAGGAAATCACCGGCTTTGGGGGGAGATTGTTAACTCTTTAAAGCTAGAAACTCTGTAGTGTTTAGTTCAGTTACTACACAGCTGCAGTGCAGTCTCAGAGATGTAATGCACTCCTGCATAGCAAAGGCCAAACCCAAACCAACTGACAACATCAAACATCAACCACTGTGAGTTCTTGTTGCAGGGGTAGCTGCTCAATCCGATAGATAAACTGTTCTTCAAGAGCAAGTTCACAAGTGAATGTGTTAGTCATATGGGTTGTTAGACCTTATGGAACACTGCGAGTGAGGTTATCCTCAGAATATAAGGTTAAACTGGATTTTAAAGATAACACTTTTTCAAATAAAAGATACTTCAAAGTTGACACTTACATTTTCCTACATTTCCAGTCACTTCTTTGGATGGAAGCTGTGAGTACATTTTAACAGTTGTATGTCATATACACATTTGTTCACTCTTCCTGTCTTTCTATAGCTTTTATGTATTTAAAAAATTACTAACACAACTACCAGGTGAAGTTCTGTAAAAGAATGTGTTCAGAGAAAAAAAAAAGAGAAGTTTCTGTACTTGAAAAGTTTGGAAATTATTTGTCAGTGCAAGCCTGATTATTCAGTCAGGAATTCATGTTCCTGACTGAAGCAAGACCCCAGATAACATTTGGATTCCCCCAATGTTCACACCATTTTTGCTTCATCTGTTAATTTTGCTTTGCACATCAGAACTGAGTCCAGCAAACAAGTCTCTCTATTCTTTCCTCTCATGGCTCTAACGGGGCTGTTATTAAGACGCATCGTGAATCTGCCAGACTTTAGCAAGCAGGCTATTTAAAGACCCCCATAATTACCATTTCCCGAGACCATGCGTGTGAATCTGTTTTGCATGTCTGGTAGCTGCACTGTGGATACACACCAAAGCTAAGCTTGTTTGTGCTCTTCATGTCCGCATCTGGCCCAGTGATCTGGAATAGTCTCAGATTTCTTCTTAGATCCCTCCCCTGCCTCCCTATCCATAGTAGTGTGCCATCATCCATCCTAGCTTCTCTTCAGTGAAATATTGGGGTGTGTGCATGTTCATATGCGTGTGTGCATGTGTGTGTGTGTGTGTGTGCAAGCATGTGTCTGCCCACATGTGCCTGTGCATCTGGGCACATGAGTGTAGAGGCCAGAGTTGGTGCCAGATGTCTTCCTCAGCCAGCCCTGAGCTCATTTCCTGATGTAGGGTCTCTTGTTGACTGAGCTTCTTTGGCTAGTGAGTTCACCCCTAGGATTGCTTGTATTTGCTTCCTAGGTGGCAGGACTATGGGCAGGCTGCCGGGCCTGTGCCCCTTTCAGGAGGGTGCTGCGAATCGTATCTCCAGTCTTCATGGCAGTGTGGAAAGGCTTTATCCCTGGACATCTCTGGAGCCTCTGAAATAGTCATTTTTTTTTAGAAGTTAGTAACAAGTTTATTCTAGCAAGCTTGAGAAAGACAGTTTTCTCGATATTTCCAGAATCCACTTGCCCTTCCTGTCCTTTAGGACTCGCCCCAGTGCCTCCTCCCTAGCGACTTTCCTGTGGCTTCTGGTTTGTAATAATGTTAGATGCCCCTTATTGGCGGCTTTACAGGGATCTGCGTGACCCTCTGCTCTTATCTAAAGTGCACTACTATAATGGCCCATGCCCAACCTGCCTCCCACTAGGCTGTGAGTCACAGATATGGAGGCTTGGGGGGGGGCACTGCATTTTGTCTGTGAAACCCAGAGCTTATCCCATCCCACAGCTTACAGTAAACACTGAATGGTTCAACTTCCCTTTGTTCCTTGTGTTAGAATCCTAAACTTACTGTTCATTGTGGTTTTCAGTCCAGGTATCTTAGACCATAATTCTTATTTATTTTTATTAATTACAGTTTATTCACTTTATATCCCAGCTGTAGCTCCTTCCATTATTCCCTCCCAATCCCAACCTCTCTCCCTCTTCTCCCATGCTTCTCCCTCAGTCCACTGATAGGGGAGGTCCTCCTCCCCTTCCATCTGACCCTAGCCTATTAGGTCTCATCAGACTGGCTGTATTGTCTTTCTCTGTGGCCTGGTAAGGTCGCTCCCCCCTCATGGGGAGGTGATCAAAGAGCCTGCCACTGAGTTCATGTCAGAGATAGTCCCTGTTCCCATTACTAGGGAACCCACTTGGACACTGAGCTGCCATGGGCTACATCTGTGCAGGGTTTCTAGGTTATATCCATGCATTGTCCTTGGTTGGAGTATCAGTCTCAGAAAAGACAGGGCCCAGATATTTTGATTCTGTTGTTCTCCTTGTGGTACTCCAGTCCCCTCTAGGTCCTTCTATCTTCCCCTTCTTTCTTAAGACTCCCTGCACTCTGCCCAAAGTTTGGCTATGAGTCTTAACATCTGTTTTAATACCCTGTTTGGTAGAGTCTTTCAGAGGCTCCCTGTGTTAGGCTCCTGTCCTATTCCCTGTTTTCTCCCTCTTCTGATGTCCATCACGTTTGCCTTTCTGAATGAAGATAGAGCATCTTACCCAGGGTCCTCCTTCTTGCTTAGCTTCTTTAGGTGTACTGATTTTAGTATGTTTATCCCATATTATATGTCTAATATCTGGTTATAAGTGAGTATATACCATGTGTGTTTCTGCTTCTGGGTCACCTCATTCAGGATGATCATTTCTAGTTCCCACCATTTACCTACAAACTCATGATTTCCTTGTTTTTAATTGCTGAGTAATATTTCATTGTGTAAATGTACCACAATTTCTGTATCCATTCCTAAAATGAGGGACATCTGGGTTGTTTCCAGATTCTGGCTAATAAAGCAGCTACGAACATGGGTGAGCAAATGTCCTTGTTGTGTATTTGAGCATCTTTTGGATATATGCCTAGGAGTGGTATAGCTGGAGGTAGCACTACTCCTAATTGTCTGAGAAAGTGCCATATTGATTTCCAAAGCAATTGTACAGGTTTACATTCCCACCAGCAATGGAGGACAGTTCCCCTTTCTCCACATCCTCTCCAGCATGTGTCGTCACTTGAATTTTTGATCTTAGCCATTCTATCTAAGCTATTTCACCTTAGCTATTCTAAGGTGAAATCTGGTGTAAGGTGAAATCTCAGTAGACCATAATTCTTATGTCTCCCTCTCCTTGATAGATGGCTTCTCCTAGAAATTATTGGCCATCATTTTCCTTTTCAAAGTTTTCAGTGTGTCTGTCAATCTTACCACACTTATTTACCATTTAAAACCTTCCTGATCAAAGCTGTAAATTTATGGCCAAATGTATTGATTCTTCCTGTTTTCAAGCACTGAACATTTCATCATTTGCTGTCTCAAGAAATTTCAAAAGCTTAAATCACACTGTGTGATTCACAATCAATCCTCTCCTTTCTGACCTCCTCTGTAAACTCAATGTTCATGTTGAGGAGAAGATTCCACTTGGCAGTGTCTTTTAAACCTTAAGTTTCCCCTCAGCAAGATAGCTGTAGATACTCCTTCACTATGTTCTTTTTCTCACATGGAGTAGCAGACTGTGGGCTTGGCCTGTGGAAACAGCGTAGGAAGATCAGTCAAGTTTGAGTGGCCATGTCAATCTAACTCACTTCTGACTGCACACTTCATGACCTCTCTCCTTGTCACTGATAGTATGACGGGGATTTCCTTGTAATTCTTCAAGGACATGTTTCATGGGCTTTTCAGGGGGTGGGTCATAGTGAAGTTGCTTTTACTCATGCTGAATTCTTCTCATTGACACTTGCTCAACAATGGCATCATTCCCATGGGCATCTCATGCTCTCCAGGAAATGAGTAATCATTTTCTCTGCTGAGCAGGGAGTGGTGCACAGAGCTATTTGCCTTGTCACGTGAAGTTTTTGTATACTACCTATGGCAAAGAAGACAATGACTTCTTACTAATTTAGAAGCATGCTGAGAAGTTTCCACCAGAAAACGTGGCAGTTTCAAATTAATTTCTTGCTTTTGTATGCTGTACTGTATAGATGATTCACTTTAACTCAACCAAAGGTAAGAAAACATGCATTCTGAGGCTGTTTATGCAACTTTAGCTGTAAAAGTTTAGAAATAGCATAAATAGGAGGTTAGCTTTTGTCCTGATGTACCCAAACAGAAAGGTGCGTGTGTTTGTGAACTGTCACAAAGGAATATGTCTTTGAATTGCTACCAGTATCAGGAACTATACATTGTCAGCTCCCAGAATCCCTCCGGCACCTCTCCCAATCTGCTTACGTTTCTAAAGGAACCACTTCCCATTGGCAGTGGTTATTTTTGCCCATTTTCTATGATCAACTGTAGTGATCAAGTGCAGACTTGGGGGTTAGGAAGATGACTCAGTGGCAGTGTTCTTGCTTGCAAGCTTGACCACCTGGGTTTGCATTCCTAGCTTCCATGTGAAAGGCAGGTGAGGCGGTGCACGCCTGCGATCTCAGTGCCGTGGAGGCAGAGGCAGGGGCGTTCCCGGGGCTGGCTGGCTACCCAGGCTGGCTAAACTGGGGTCATGTAGGCCACCACGTGGGAAATTCTGTCTCAGGAAATAATGTAGAAAGTAGCTGAGGAAGACACTCAGCGTATGCCTCTGACCTCTCACACACCTGAGCATTTTTTTTGTTTGTGCACTAAGATACCCTGGGAAAAGGGAAAAACTTTAAAGTGATTACTTTCATAGCAATTATTGCCACCTTAGAATTATGAAATATGCCTAATATTTACAAAGCTCTCGTGTGTCTCAGTTGCCTCATGTAAATTGTAAAAATGAATCTTTAGCAGTAAGAAAAATAGGAAAAATTAGAACAGAAATTTCTGTCTCAGTATTTAGAAAAAAAACCTGAACACACTGAGAAGCAAGTGGAGATGATATGATGATTCTCCTTAAACTCGTATGTGGCTGTTCACATTTTCACATCTTCAGCGTGTGTGCACACAGTGACCACAGTCGCGTACACTGTGTCACTTGTTTCACAAATAGACAATTGGAATGAGTGTGGTGCTCCAGAGACTTCTGGGGGCTGATGCTTTCTTTGACGAGAATGAGATCCGTGGGCTGGCTGCTGGCCCCTTCAGAAGTAATGCTTAATCTGTGACATTACTGAAGAGAAGAATTAATTGCTATCACCTGAGAGAAGAAGACACTGTCCAGGTGCTGTGTGCCCATTCAGGAAGGGCCCTGGGGCTTTTGTGATTGTTCTTGTGGCAATGGCTATGGCACAGAATAACACCTATTGGCAATAACATCTTTTGATTACCTAATTCTTCTGAATGTCACATGGTATTTTTAAAATCTCATCCAAGTCTCAGCGGAACTTTGTGTCACGGGCGAGAAAAATATGAACCAGAGAAGGAAAGGAAAACTTGGGTGAGACCAAATGATCTGAGGACAGTTAGACAAAGACGCTGGCTAAGGTGTGACCAGATACCCCTCCTAAATGCCCGCAGTTAGGCTTGGCCCGCTACACTGCTTACATTTATTTGTTTTAAAAGACAGGACACTATTTGGGCTGTTTTTAAGATAGGATTTCTTTCTAAATCAGCCTGTAGGGCCCGAAGAACTTAAGATTCTATCTTAAAAAAGAGGAGGGCAAAGTTTAGCTCAGTGGATAAAGCACTTGCCTAGCACATATGAAGCCTCGAGTCTGACCCCAGCATCATGCTCCAGCCATGGGCGGCACACACCTGTAAACCCAGTGCTCAGGAGGTAAAGGCAGGAGTGTCATCCCTAGTTACATACTTACATACATGTACCCTACAATGTAGGGTACATGAAACCCTTTCTCAAAAAACACTAAAACTGATAATAGAGATGTTAAATTTTATCTTTATCTTCATTATGCTTGTTTTCCAGTAAGTGTGCACAGTGGAGTGGATGCCATAAATGACTAATTTCTTGTGAATTCAGATTTCCCACGAGCCTGCGGTGAAGTGCACTGATGCCTGCTAAAGGCAGGTCCTAAGATAAACGCAAGTGTTTTCTACCCTTATGTTTGTATTACACTGTGTCCTTGATGAGTGTTTTGGAAATAGGAGCTCTGCTCCCAGAGCTGCTCTGTGGGGGAGGTGCAGGGGACAGTGAAGAATTTTGCCTGTTATTTGCTGCATTGAAATTGCTGTCTTTCCTATTGCTTTATGCTGACAAAAACCATTGTTGGTGCTAGCTGGCTTCCAGGTATTGATTGACACATTAGAATTCAGGTCTCAGAATCTGTCTTTGGTATTATTTCATCACAAAGAACTTCAGAAAGGCTGTTCTCATTGTATTTAAACAATCAACCTCGTGGTTGTAGCTTGAGTAGATTCACATGGGGCACATATTAGCCAGAGAAAGCAGGACTTTAAGAAAAACTATAGAAGTTAATTATTTTGCTTAAAATGCTCTTTGAAGATGCCATTCTTTGTTGGTAACTGTCATTTCTTATGCCTGAGGCTTTAGATTCAGATAACTTCGGAGCAGCATGGCTGTCGAAGGAGGAACCTTTGCCCAGGGAGCAGAACGTTACCTCTTTCAGATGTCTTCTTGGTTTACTAATGAGTCTGGCAAAACTGTCACAATCTTCCTGGGCCATGAGGTTCAGTATTGCGAGCCTCCACTTCTAGTGGGCATTGTTTGATCATGTTTCCTTCAGTCTAATGAGAAAATGGATGAGAGAGTGCTTTGAACTTTACAGACTGCTTAGCTGACATGAAAGCCTTGCTAACATTATTGGTTATGTCTACCAGAATTCCTCCCTCCATAAAGCGAGGTTAACTTAAAAGGGAGAGAAACCTGCTACCCTTAGATTGGTGCTAGCTGGCGGAATGTTAGCTGACAGGGAAATATCAGCTCTATTCTCTGTTTTGTTGCTGCCTTTCAGGTTCCCAGCATTTGGCAGAGGGGGATGAGATTGAGGAAATGGAGGAGGCAGCAGATAAGAGGGAAATAACACTAGGAAGACTTTTGCTGTGGATATTGACTCCTAGCTTTTGCCTGGCTCTATTCATCTGTGCTTGTGTTACGTCTTCTACTCTTCACTGGGCTCAGATTAGAATCTTGGATTTAATTAAATGCCCAAGAATCATATCAGGTACTGACATAGTCTACAGCCTCTCCAAAGTCTCTTTAATACTCTGAACTTTAGGTAGGAATAGTAAAGGGAGTCAACTGAGTGCATGCTGGAAGACTGCCTTGTCCCTCCACATGTGGGATAGAGCACAATGTTGTCATGACAACCTTACAACATAGGGCAGGTTCTCAGCTTATATGCAAGAGCAGGGCAGCATCAAGATTAAAAATCGTCAGTGTAATTCAGGCTGTACACCTAGCAAATGGGCCGACAGGCATGCAGGGCCAAGTCCTCAGATCCTTCTGAGGTGACATGCAGCCACCAGAGTGACTTCTCAGTGAAATGCTTATTGATTTGATGTCTCTGTTACCAAGGTCATTTCCTCTGATGTCACTGATTGCTGTGTTTATGAAAGATGAAAATGATTAACCCTGTTTTCACAAACGAGCGCCAGATATTTATTGTACAAAGAGCCCCAAACTACCTGGTATTTCTAAGATGTGTTATACCGTTTCATATAAAACAGAGACCAAAGCATTGAATCAAGCCTCGTCGCGTTTCTAGCTCTCCTTCAGGCAGACTCCCAGGTGCCCGCTCCCTTCCTTTTGTGGTCCTTCCATTGTGAACACACGCGTGACAGCTGCATTCACGTCTCCTTTTCTGGTGTGAGTTAGCAGTGTGGTCCGCCTAGCTGTAAGCCCTGGGGACAGTAATCTCTGGCTGATGGAATTACAGGTGCAAGAGGCTCTGGCTCTCTCCTGCAGGTTTCAGCAACAAGTGTTTTACCAAGTGCCACAGCTAATTTATGTCAACTTGACCCAAGGTACAGTCACTTGAAAGGAGGAAACCTCAGCTGAGAAAATGACTCAATAATGTCTGGCTGTGTGGCATTTTCCTACTTAATGCTTGATGGGGAGAACCCAGCCCTTTGTGGGTGGTGCCATCCCTGGGCTGGTGGTCCTGGGTGCTATAAGAAAGTAAGCCAGTGAGCAGCCAGTATCCCTGAGAGGCTACTGCTCCAGCCGTCTGCCCTGACTTTCCTCAATGATAGACAACAATGTAGACGCATAAGCCAAGTAGACCCTTTCCTTCCCAACTTGTTTCATCATGACGTAGAAACCCAGACTCAGAGTGTGTTGCTACTGCATGCTCGGAGCCTGCATCTTCCCAGTCTGTGAAGTTAACCCTCTATGATTTTCTGCTTGCCCACAAATGCCACACAGTTTACAACAGTCCACTGTGCGTGCCAAGGAAACACAAGAATTTTCAAAGTTTGTTCCTCGGTAGTGCAATAGCAGTGTGGGCCCCTCGGTAAATGTGTGTTCTAGGCATGGATAGAAGAGAGTCCGGGCTCCAGGTAGTCACCCGAGCAGTCTGATATCCCTCAACCTGCCACATCTACGAGGCAGCTTCCAGGAGCACGTGGCTGTTGGTAAGGAGCTGGGGTTTCATGGGCAGGATCTAGTAATGGTGGCTGCTTTCCCTGCCCCAGCTCGCCACCTAGAACTGTGTGACGTGACCACACCAGCAGCAGGGAGCTGTGGAGTGCCGTGTGTGATAAAGACTGAGGGTAATGGGCTAGTAAGTAGCTCGTCATTCTCTGCCTCAGTGAGAAATGCTTTTTAAAACATGTTTATGTTGGCCATGTTTGTCCATTTGACAAATGATTAAATGTGTCAGCAAACTGCAAGGCTAAGGAGAGCTCTTGCTGCTATGCTGTGAACAGGAAGGGACAGAGCTGCAAACAGGCTACTCGGCTAACAGCCTGCGTATCACCCGAGTGTGTAAAATGTGTTTACACATATGCAAAATGTGAGCTAAGCTTGATTTGATTATATTTGCTAAGAGCATGAATTTGACTTTCAGTGGGCTGGGTGTAACTGCCATGGGCATATTTGCAGAGCTCTCTCTGCTCTCTCATCCTGGAAATCATCCATGCTGGAAACTGGATTCATGTCATGAAAACTTCACGCACTCAGTGACTTCAGGAACATGGCTTAGATGATCTGAGCCTTCTTCCTCTAAGCATGTTCAGATACACACATGCACAAGCACAGATACACACAGACATACACACAGATACAAACACAGACACACATGTGCAAACACACAAACACATATTTACACACAGACACAGACAGATAACACACGGACACACACATACACATGTATATATACACACATGTGCATATACATGTACACACACAGAAACACACAGATACATGCTTACAGTCATCCAGAAATACACACATAGACACACATACACAGATACACAGACAGAGACACAGAGAGAGAGAGAGACACACACACACACACACTCATACACACTCTGCAACATGATCTTGAAAGCTTACTTTATTAACTTAGGTGTGAAATAACTTCCTCTTCCATGTCAAACACAGGTGTCAATCAGGATGACGTCAGATTCTCCTGGCAGCCTTGAGTGACCTGTTTCCAACAAAGCTTTTCGAATTTATTCCTCTCTGTCATTGAAAATGTCTTACTTTATTCTTTCATTCTTTCCTTCCAGATAAAGAAGTATATATTGTTTTGAAAGTAGAGGTCTCCTTGGGGATAACTTACTCTAACACACTCATTTTTGTTTATTTTTTCAAAGTAACACAATTAACTTGTGCTTATACAACACATTTTTTGCAATTTTTACTTGAGATAGGGAAATAGAAAGAAGTCTTCAAACACAGGATAACATTCCACCCTCTCCTGTCTTAATCCTCTAGGTATTTTAGGAATTCTCTGATTTCAGGGTTTATTGTTCCCCATGTCAGCGATCCTCAGTAGACTGCTAGGGTTTTGGCTACAGCAGGCACTTCATCCCATCTAGGGATTTTGCATTTTAAGCTGCAGTCCACTGTCTGCAGGGGCCAAAGCCAGGGCCCCTTGAATATGAGCCAGGGTCCTGCTGCTCAGTGGGAGCCCCACCCTGCGAAGTCCTGCCAGATAGCATACCCTGGTCACCCTGGGTGCTTCGGGGGTTACGGAACACAGTGACTTTTAACTGTTTTTGCATTTTAGAGTGTCAACATTAATAAAAGTGCTATTAATAAAAGACCCTTTGCTTTGGGATCCACGGTTCCTCGCTGCACTATTCTGTCTGGCTTTGTTTTATTGCTTTGATGACAGGTTCTGGCTACGTAGCTGAGCTCAAGCTCATTCTCTTACTGCCGCAGCGTCCTCAGTGCTAGCATTGCAGGTTGCCACCAGGCCTGGCTTCTGACAGTTCGTTCTTCAGTCAGGGTAGCTGATCTCCCTCCAAAGAGCTGCTTGCTTCCGGGTCAGCTTTGCTCAGTGCAGTTTTTCTGAGGTAGCAAACTTCGCCACCTCTTTCCCTTCACTCCTTAAAGTGTTTAAAGACTGTTATAATTTTTTATATCCAGCAGATATCAGATCAGTAAATATTAGTTGAATGTTTTAGCTTAAATGTTTCTACTCAATTCTCAAACCTACCTAGCTCATACGGTTCACATAGCCGCGTGTCCATTCTGCTTCACGGTTTATTATGTCATTTATTCTACAAAAAGTTCATAGACCCAAGGCTGAAATGACGCTTATCTTTTATCTTTAAAAGGAAGCGTGATAAGAGGCTCTGGGCCATACTGCGTGTGTATTTCTGTCAGGATGCTCCATGTCCTCCTCTGAGCCAGTTAAGAACAGCCTCCTATTAAACCGTAGAGGGACATTTGTGTTGGGATCATGTTCCTGGTATTTTAGGGCCAGAACAGGTTTTAAAATGATTGAATCAAAACACCATTTTTTTTTTTTCAGACAAAAAAAAAAAAAATGGAAACACAGTCTATTGCTGCTGTTAGTACTGTGTGGTTGTGTAGATATAGCATGCACATGTGTGTTTATATCTAGAGAGAGACTGATATAACAGGAAGTAGATTTTCAGTACCTAGGTTGGTCAGCAAGAAACCAAATGCTTTTCTTCCCCACATGTGTGTGTGTGTGTGTTTGCATGTGCATGCTATATTTGTGTGTAAGTGAGCATATGTGCGCAACTATGCTCACCTGTCTATGCGTGTAGAGGTCAGAGGTCAGTTTCTGGTATCTCCCTTTATCAATTTGCACCTTTGTATGAGACAGGCTCTCCCTCTGAATCTAGAATTTTCCACTTAAATGAGACTAGCTGGCAAGTGAGCTGCAGAACACGCCTGCTACAGGAGCATGCCACCATGCTGGTTGTTTACGTGTGTTCTGAGGAGCCAGACTTCTCTCCCTAAGCCATCTCTTTAGCCCACTTCTTGCTTTGGCTTGCTAATTTTGGTCTCCTTTGAGATGTGTTGTTGCTTCTGCCTTCATCATAGAGCTTTAAATAAAAGAAGGAGGTTAAGGAGGCTCCCACAGCATTCGCCTTGGAAATGGTGAAGGTGGGAGTTGGATCTATTTACTGACTGCTCTGAGCTGTCATGTTAGAATCATGTACTACCCAACTGATAGGTGACGATCTGGTTAGATCTGGATTAGAGCCCAGGCCTGTGCATTAACTCCTTGCAGATGTTTTCTGAAACATTCAGAGGTGTTTAGTGCTTAGACTGTGACAATCGGGTGTCAGGCAGGGTGTCAGTGGGGTAATGGGACCTAAAGAAAGGAAGCTGGTGACGCTGCAGAATGGCAGCAAGGCTGTCTCAGGAGGTCGGATGGTGTGAGAGTCTGCACAGAAAATGAATCCTCAGATGTCAGAGATCTTCCTGTGCTTGAAGAGATGCTGGAGCGTCTATCTCGCTAGCGAATGAACTTTTTCTAACTTCATCAAAGCCAGGGACCGCAGAAAGCCCACCCGTTTGTGCTTGATCCCATTCTCCTCTTCACACCCCCTCTTCCAGTAGAGCTTCTCCTCCACCACTGTGCATCTTCTGAAAGGCTTCCTTGCTGGTTCCCTATGGCCACCCAGGCAGAGAACAATGGGCCACACTTCTGTTGGCCTCCGATGGCTGTGAATACTGTGGCTAGCTGTCATCATTGATGTTGCTTCCCCTCTGAGTGGGTCTCTCTGGAATGGTGTAGAGGCCAGGCGAGGGAGACGCAGAGCTCAGTGCCCATGTGCAGCTTCTTGCGATGGTGTGAGCGGCTCTAGGGCAAGCGTTGTCCGCAGGCAGTGTTTTACCCTGGGCCCGTCATTCATCAAGCGGCTGGCTTGTCAGTGACCTCCTACCTTAGAAGATCGTAAATGAACTGTGTGTCCCCAGAAATCAAAGGCACAAAAATTCCACTGGAAGGACGCTGTCTAGTGCTGCCCTCCTTTGTCTTAGGCCCTTCTGGGAGCCTTTGCAGTCCACTGGAACTTTAGAACAATTAAGAATCAGGTGCAAATGCTGCTGGCTGAGGGATGTCTTCCCCACCAAATCATAAGGCAGAAGCAACCACACTGTTACTTGTAAACTTAGCAAGATTTCTGAATTTTTTCCCAAGAAAAAAGGAAGCATCTCTCTGCAAACGGAGTTTGCTTGGAACATAATGTTGCTTTTAGCAAGGAGCAGTAGAAACCGGGCGATCCCAAACTTGCTAAAAGGCAAGCAGCCAAAAGCCATTTTCCCTCCTGCTGGACCCCAAACTGTCAGAACCAGGCCACAGCCATGCCCTTGGTGGTTGTGTGGCCTGAGAACCAGCCAGAGTTCATTCATATTCTCAGAGGCTTTTTTTTGGGAAAAATCCCAACACAATTGTATTTTGAGAGCTGCCTCTTAGTTTTTTTTTTTTTTTTCTCTCCTCATAAACCAGAATTGATTTAAAATGCTTTCTCCAATTCTTGTTCTTGAATGTCCTTGAAGAGGTTTTTTTGGAGGATTAAGTAAAGCATTGTCCCCTTTGGAGTGTCGATGTGGGCCCAGGAGATGTTGGGAACTGCTTGTAATTTTCATGCAGGTAGGACATCCGGCTGACCGCCAGGCTGTAATTCCAGCAGCCACTTCTGATGGCATTCCAAACTGGAAGGTGCATTTTGAATGCTTTATGAATAACACTATATTGCCAACACTGAATTACAGCTAGTGTTTTTACAGAGGGCTAAGAATGCTAGGGACGTAAAGCAATGTTATAGCCAGTTACCCTTGAGGTTGAGAGACATGACGACTGATCACACTAAGGTCTTTAGTGCATGCCCCAGAAACAAGCCGTGCTGTGTTCAGGCATGATGGTGAGGAGGACTGGTGAAGAGAGGTCATAGCCGGCCCAGAGCATCATGGAAATTGCGCAGTGGCAGCAGGGTTTACGATGCTTCCGAGAACACTCCAGTTGCTGTGGAGACACAATCCTAATCCCTCTAAGTACTACATTTAGACTTTAATCAGAAGACTTCTTTTAAGACCAACCTTTCAGTGAGGGGCCATTATCTAAACAGAACACAGTCATTTCAGCTGCTAGATGAAAAACTTGTAGTTTAAAAGGCCGAGAAGAAGCGACTTGAATGTTATCTAAGCTAACACGCGGTCCTGCTGCTATCTGCCAGCCCAGAGCAAGCTTTAAAGCCCCAGCCTGCTTGATTATTGTCAGAGTTATTTTAATTTGAGCCATAACCAATTATGTATGTAAAAAATACTGTCAGAATGATCACTGGAGAGAAAGAACATGAAAATATGGTTTTTCAGCCTGGTGATTAATGAACCCTACTGTTAATAACTTTGCAGAATTTCCATATCTCAAAATTCTTCAGCTTCCATTTCAAGACATGAACCCAGGGGCTGCTCTGAGTGGGTTTAGAAGGTAGCACTGCAGGTGTTCAGCACGTCTCTCCTGTGTTCCTCACCTTGACTTCCCACAAAGCATTTGTCTTCCTATTTTTCCTCCTTCCGTTAGTGTGCGAGCTCTACTGCCTGTGGTGTGGGAGAAGGAAAAAAAATGTTAGTTTTGTTATTATTTTTCAACATTGGAGATGAACTCTGTTTTCGTGAGTGCTAGCCAGATTCCCGAGAGAACTGTGCATGATCACATGTGTGTAGTGTGATCAAGCCCTACCCGTGAGTATGTGAAGACACAGACAGAACTTTCCAGCACTTGGCACAAAACAGAGTGGAGGTTGGAAAATAAGAATGACAGTGGCAGAGGAGGGTGGGTTCTCAATGAATGACGAGGATTGGAATCAGAGCAGGATGGAAGAAGTTACTAGTGGGTTCTCCATGAATGGCCGGGAGGTGGGACACAGCAAGGCAGGGCTAGCTAGTGAGTTGTGCTGATTGATTTTCCTTAACTGTCAACTTCCCATAACCGAAAGTTACCTGGAAGAGCCTCAGCTGAGACGTTACACACTTACACAGTAGGTCATGTTGGTCTCTAGGAGTCTGTAGATGGTTAAGTGGCATTCGGGAGAACCAGCCCACCGGGAGCAGCTCCAGTCCCCAGGCTGGGCCCTGAGATGTGTAGGAGTGAAGAAAACTCGCTGAGCATGAGCAAGCAGGTGGCATGAGTGCATCTGTTTCTCTCTGCTCCTGACTGTGGGTACAATTTGACTGAGTTTATGCCTTGACGTTCCTGCAATGGTGGACTGCAATTATGAGCCAAATAAGTCCTTTCTTTCTCTGTGTTGTTTTTTTTTGTTGAGACTTATCAGAACAACAGAAATGAGACTAGAATAAGTTCTTGATGAATGGCTGGGAGATGGAACACAGCAGGGGAGAAGAGGGTTTTCCCTTATGGCTCTCAAGGATGGGCAGAACTTTTGGATGGAGCTAGCCAGATTATTTGATTTCCTTTTACATGGAGGAAAAGCAGAGGCCTTAAGTAACAACACAAAGTTTTAGAGACTGCACAGAAAACAAAACGATGTCAGTCTAAGAGAAGAGGAAAATTAGTGAGCCATATGAGGGGCAGAAAGCCATGGAGAGGGTTTACTTAGAATCAGTTAGAAAATGTAAATTTGGCTGGCTGGAGGGGTGGGGCTTCCCCTGCGGTGACAGCAGCGGCTCCAGCTGGCAGAGGGGGTGACTCTCAGGATGTGGGTGCCACTCTCTTCTCTTTGCCCTTGGCCATGCACATATGCAGGAGCATGAACTCGATGAGGATGTTTAAAAAGGGCCTCAAATGAACAATAGTCTACCCCAGAAAACTCCCATGCTGGGGACCCTCTTCAAGGTAATGAGAAAGGTGTTCTTAGACCCATCCTGGAATAAAATGTCTCAAGCCTTTAATTTCATGAAACTCCAAACAAACCACAATGAAGCCACTAAAAAATGGGAACAAAATAAGTTCCAGGAATCACTGAGACAACATGAAATCTCTGAAAGTGTAATTAATGAACTTGATTCAGTCTTTTTAAAAACAATTCTGCACTGTATTTGAAGCTTAGTTGTGCTTAATTAGCTTTTGCATTTTCTTTTGAAGCCCTGGAAAGGTGCTCTAAGAGTTTTCAATTAATTGGGGCATTTGCAGCCCCAATGGAGTGGGAGGTCAAAGCAGAAGCAGCCAGCAGAAGGTAGGTTAGCTCTTGCCCTCTGCTGCTCTGAAGACCAGGCTACTGAGCTTCATGTTGCTTACAGGGACCAGAGGGTTGGCTCTTGCCTCTGCTGTTTCTTTGCACCTGACCACTCTTATTTCTCTGTTGCTTTCGGGCCACGCTTCTTTCTGGTCTGGGAGAATAGCTATTCCCAGTTTCTTTTGCTGGGCTGACACCTCCTCCTGATGTAAGTCTGGTTTAGAGCTATGTCTTCTGGAAGTAAAACCTCCCCTAACTACTCAGCAGCCATCACACTGTGTAATGATTTAGATGCTTATTTACCAGCCCATCATAGTCATCGCTGGACCGTGGATTCTATCTCCGTGTTCCACAGGCGTTTGTAAAATAGAGCGCTCACAGAAGACTTGCCTCGTTCTAACTGCGATGGTGGCTGATGAACAGAACACTGGGTCCCTTGCTTCCTCTGATTCACCCATTCTCTTCCATCTTGAGAATGGTTTTCACTGGTGCTTTAAGCCAGGGCCCACAGAGGTTTGAAACCGAAAGCTTTTAGCTGCACTGGTGGATCTAATCCAGCTTTTAAAATATTGTTTTGAGGATTGATTAATCAAAATCTCTAATCCTTTCTGGGCTACGGAAACATCTAGCTATGTAGCCATGTTATGGTGGCTCCTGAAATGGCTGCTCATGAACAGTTGTCTGCAAAGGAACTTCTTGGTGCTTTGGAAAGTGATGAGACATCCTTGAAGGCTGCCTTCTTTTTTGAAGGGCAATTTTTCATGGTAAGAGGCAGGGCACATTGATTCTGCTTTTTATTTGTCTCATAACAAGAACATTCTAGCCCAATGGTGTAATATATTTTTCATTTTATAGCATAATATTGGTTTCAGGATGATATACGAATAGGAAAGAGAAGGAGAAATAAATAAATTCACCATGTTTTCTGCTGGGAGCAGGAGTCAGTCTGTCTGGCCTGGTGGGGCAGGCCCTTCTCAGACAGCATGTGGTGCCATGTGTGCTAGTGCAGTGCTCGCCATGTCATTATTACTGACACAGTTGAATTTTTTCTACTTTTTTCTTTTTAATTACCACCCAGCTTTGAACTATGCTGTCTAAGCCCCTAGCCACATGCTGTTTTGAGAAGCTGACTGTGGCAGACCTGGGCTGGGATGGACCAGAAATGTAAAGCATTGGCCAACCACTTCAAAGAATTCAAGATATTTCATATTTATCTCTATGACTTTTCTCATGCTAATGACTTGTTGAAAGGATAATCTGAGCTTGTATAATTGAAAACTATCTTTAATGGGGCCAGGGACATGGCCCAGTAGGTGAGAATGCTTGCTTCTCTTGCAAAGGACCTGAGTTCAGTTCCCAGCACCCATATTGGGCTGCTCACAACTGCCTGTAACTCCAGTCAGAGAATCAAACCTCCTTTACCAGCCTCCAAGGACCCCGGCACACACCTACCCACATATGTAAGCAGATACACACACATAAAGAGTCTTTTAAAAAGAGATTGTTAAAATCAGTCCACTTGCTTCTTTTTATTACTTTAATATGGTTCCAGGAAATTTGAAATTTTATATGTATTAGTTTCTTTTCTCCCTGCCATGACAAAATAACTGACGATAGCAATAAAAGAGAAGAAAGGTTTTACTTTTGACTCGTGAGGCCAAGGGTTCTGATTTATTGTGGTGGGAAGGCATGGTGAAGGAGATTGCTCGTTGTGTCTTTGGGAGTGTGTGACACCTGGTCACATCATGGTGGCCAACAAACCTGAGGTGGGTGTAGATGTCAAAGGCCACCTCCAGTGACCAACATCCTCCAGCTAGGTCGCATGCTCCCAGGCTCCACAGTCTGTGGAATGAGCAGCTAGAATGAGTGGTTAGCCTGTGGAGTGCTGCAGACCCTGCCAGTGATGGCTCACAGTGCTTGCTTTAGGCTCCGTTGGTGCTGCTCTAGACAGGATCAAAGTAGTAACGGATTCTTTTTTTCCTTTGGTAGAAAAAAAGTCATTATAGTTAGTGGCCTGGTGACTGGGAGTAAATATACCTAATGCCTTAGATTGGACAAGTCAAGGGTACTGCTATGTCTCAAAATGCAGCTGATAGGGATTGATAGTATTTTACCTCTGTCATTGTGAGGACCCAGCAAGGTGTGTGAGGGAAGTGGCTTCCAAATGTCTTGTAATGAGAAGGGCATGAGTGAAAACAGGGAGCACCGTTCCCAGGGTTTTTAAATGTTACATAAACTATGATGGATGTACTTATTTGCCCTTCAGAGCATCAGAGGGGCCCAGTGTTTCCACGAAAGCTTGCTGTGTGAGCAGTGCCCATGAAGCTCCTTACTGCCTATCCTCAACCTTAAAAACAGTGTGTAGTCTGTTACACACGAGCCTTCCAACCTGTGTGACCAATCTCTTATTCTTGAATACTGGAATACTGTCATTCCCCTACAACTTTTAATGTTGTTATGATAGATAACGGGAAAACTTTCCCCATATTTTGGCTTTTCAAGGATGTCAGGTTGATTTTATGAGTGACATAAGTGTAGAAAACTGATTCAGCTTTGTGCCACAACAGTGACCAAATATCCCAGGAGAAAGGAGTTGGTACAAGCTGCCTCCTCACCTGCTTTTGCTTCTTTAGAGTGGGAAAGGGAAGTAGGAAAAAGGTGTACTCCGGGGTGAAATGACCTTTTTCCTGTTGTGAGAATATTGGCAATACAAAATAACAATGAGACTGTGGTGCTTTGGATGAGAGTGTCCCCACATGCTCACATGTTCGAATACTTGATTCCCAGTTGGTGGAACTATTTGGGGAGGATTAGGAGGTGTGACCTTGTTGGAGGAAGAGTGTCACTAAGGCGGGCTTTGAGGCTTCAAAAGCTTCCTACCATCCCCAAGTGCTCTCTGTCTCCTACTTGTGAGCGCCCAGCTGTACCCGCCATGACACCTTCACTCCACCATCATGGACTCTTAACCATCTGGAACTGTAAACTAACTTCAAACACTTTCTTTTACGGGTTGCCTTCTTCACGGTCTTTTATCGGACTTATGGAAAAGTGACTAATGGATCAAGGCAACTGAGAAGGAAAACTTTATGTGAGTTTACTGTTCTAGAAATATAGAGTCCGTCATGGTGGGAAGGTATTGATCAGGATCAGGAGGCTGTGAGAGAGAGAAAGAAAGAGAGACAGAGAGAACAGACAGAGGGAGAACATTCTGAATTGGACACATCAAGGCGAGAGAGGGTGAACTGGAAGTGGGTGAGGCTAATTTCTTCAACTCCTGTCCCTAATGATATCCTTCCTCCAGCAGGGTTATCTTAACCTTCTGCAAACAGCATCAGCAGATGAGGGCCGAGTGTTTCACTACACGGGCCTACGGGGGATATCACTCATTAGAAAAGCTAAGAGAGATGTGTGCACTATTTCAGTTTCCATGTCTAGATCCCTTTATAACTGGGATCTTGAATGCAAGCTTTTGTCCCATTGAATATTTTTTTATTTGAATTTTTTAGGTTTTGGGGGAGACATGCACACAGGCTCACACATTTGTGCCACACATTGTATTTATGCCTGCAGAGGCTAGAAGAGGGTGTCAGATCCCTTTGCATTTGAGTTATAGACAGTTGTGAGCTGCCCAGTCAGGGTGCTGGAAGCTGGACCCACTTGAATTCTCAGGAAGGGCAGCAAGAGATATCTCTCCAGCACTCCCAACCCTTTGAGGATTTTATATGAGTCAGCGGAATGTACTCTGAGAGTGTCTATCTACTCTCATACAAACCGCCAACATTACAGGTGAACTGATTAAATATGCAGGAAGCTGTGCATTTGTATTTATAAATCCGTTCAGACCTTTCAGTTCCATTAAAAAAAAAAAAGGTTTCTTTTTTATTGTTTGCACAGGTTTTATTTTTAAAGGTGTTGAAAGCTTTCGGAAGCTGAGTTTACATTTTGTTGCTACATTATTGTCTTAATCACACTTCTGCTGCCCGTAGGCTACAAGTCGAGTCGCACCTCCCTCTACATAAAGTTGGGCGGAAATAGGAGGCCACCCAACAGCAATCCAGAGTGCTTTAATGATGCTCTCTCTTAAAATACCGCTTCTCATTAGCGTAGCATTACAAACCCCGTTTGTAGCCAGCGTGGCAGAGGTCCAGAACAAAAGTGTTCCGAGCTTCTGCAGTAGTGCTTAGTCACGTGGACCGCTCAGGGGATGGTCATTCAGTGCAGGGGACTCCTGAACTTTATGTTCTGTGTGCAAAGCGCTGTTAGCTGCTCTCACTAGCCCCTGCTACCCGAGTAACTCCGCTATAAAAGCAGCTCACGGAAGAGTCATTCGCACTTCAGGGTGTTGGTTTTGAGAGTGCTGCTTTTGCACAGGGGTGCTCTGACCTTACGGCTTACAACAGTGTGTGTTGGTGAATCTTGATTGTCAAATTGATGGGCTGAGAAAAGCCAATGAGATGCTCCTTGACCTAATGAATGGGTCATTTCCTTCAGGAGTCTTAAACTGATAGCCTTGTTAGGAGATGTTGGAAAGTGGGTGGAGCCAAATTGTAGGAAGTAAGTCACTGGAGGTATATCTTCAGGGGCTCTCTCTCTCTCTCTCCCTCCCTCTCTCTGTCTCTTCCTCTGTGTGTGTGTGTGTGTGTGTGTGTGTGTCTTTCTCTGTGTGTGTCCTAGGGTTCAAAGTATGTAAGCTTCAGATTATTTATGTGTAGGAATGTTTTGCTTGCATGCATGTATGTGCCTGAAGAGGTTAGAAAATGGTCGGGCTCCGTGGACTGCAGTTACAGACAGTTGTGAGCCCCGTGAATGCCAGGAATAGACCTTGCCTCCTAAACACTCTCAAGTTTGCATGCAGGTCTACCACCCATCGGACCCCAGTTTAAGCCGTCCAAGCGTCTAGTCTGCTGAGTCTCCTCCCGTCGTCGGGGCTGTCTCCCTCACATCTACCATTGATGCTGCTGTGATCATGATCGGCCTACAGCGTGTGTTTAACCTGTATGATGCTGGTGCCTTAGGAAAGCAGTTCCCCTCCAGGAGCTGTCTCTCCTCTTGCTCTGCTCTCGTGACCAGAACATTGCTTCAGGTTTCATACCCCGCAAGCCTGCCCTACTTGCTCTTAGGTGGATCCCACACACTTTACCACCTGTGAGCTTGCCCATCTAACTTCTGTTCACACCCTCTGGTTACTTCTTCCTTAGGACTCCAGCTCGGTTTCCCTGGAGTGAGCTAGTGTCCTTTATGGTTTTGCCTGGCACATAATATTGGATTCTGTTTCTATTTTGGTCTCTCTTACTAGGTGGTAAGTACCAGCGGGTAAGGACCAGGTCTGAGTCCCTGTGTCCTTGGTGTTGGGCACATGGTTAGTGCTCACCAAAGGCTTCTTGAACTGACCTCATGGTTGTGTTCCTGGGACTTTCCCCATAAGGAGCCTCGTCTAGCACAGCATGCCCTACCCCCTCCCTGTCATTCACCTCCGAGAACATCTGCAGTTTCTTCCATACTCCAGGGGTCTGCAGCAGGAGGCTCTTCCGGGAGCCCGGAGTCCTCCCTCCTTCCTCGCTATGCAGTCGGTTTCTGTCTGCTAATTAAGATGGTGGTTTGGCTGGGACACATGTTGCTCTAGAAACACGCAGGTCCTCTTCCTCCACAGGTCGGATCAGGGCACTTTATCTCCTCTGGCATCTCCCGGGACCACAGCAAGTAGTCCCTTGGGGGACTGCTTATCTTTATTCCTAGACAGGGACTGCCACTTTCTGGTTACTGTGTCTAACATGGTAGACATTTAAGCTGAGAGAGAGGCAGGGAGAGAAGGAGAGAGGAATGGAGAAAGAAATGGAAGGAAGGAGATAGGGGAGGAAGGTTAAAAGGAAGGGGACATAGATTTTCTTCTTGCTCTGAGAAGAGGAAGAAAGAATAAAAATCCCCCACCTCTGCGTGTACACCTCTATATGTACATGTGTGTCCAAATACATGTGTGTATGTATGTGCATGTGTGTGCACATGTGTGTGTGTGTATCTGTAGGTGTTCCTCACTAGGTTCTCCCACTGAAACTTGAGTCTTGCTGGTCAGGCTAGATGGGTTGATCATTGAGTCCCAGGAATCTGCTGGACTCTGCCTAACCAGTGCTGGGATGGTGGGTGTGTGCCTCCATACCCAGCTTTTAATGTGGGTGCTAGGGATTGAACTCGGGTCTCACGCTTGTGTGGCAGGCACTTCATCAACTGAGTGGTCTTCCACACCCAAGAGTTAAACTTGTGAGAACCTGGTAGGAGGCTGGCACCAAGCACTAGCTGTCAGTCTGTGCTTTTGGGGGAAAGCAACCAAAGAGGCGTGGAGAACAGGAAGCACCAGGGTTCCCGGGCTCAGGGCTGTGCTCACTTGTAGGCTCGGAGGACATGTTACTTCCCCAAGCGTTCTATAAAAGCCTGTTTCTCTCATTAGAGAATCTGTTGACCTATCGGAGAAGCCCACAGATAATGAGCTTACTTGGTAATATGCGCTGCTTTATTGGAGTTTTTTTGTTTTTTTTTTTTTTAACTTACAGGGCTGTATGGGGCTTCTTAAGCTGGGCACAGTCTCCCAGGGGTGAAGCCAGCGACTAAGCAGCTTCAGCCTCCTGGCACACAAGAATGTACTCATGGCTGCAGAGCTTCCATTTAAATATGACTTCATAAAGAAGTCATTGTAATGCCGCCTTCCTCCTACAAACTTGTAAAACTAATAAAACAGAGAAACATCTCCCAAATCTCAAAATAAAAAGTCTAAGAAGCTTTTACATTCAGGTGAAAAGAGGAATGAGACAAAATAAGGAAAAATATCAGCCAAATATAGTGAAATTTAGAAATTTACATATGAGGGAATGCTCAGGCCAAAAGTAAATCTTAGTAAATCTGGGTGTAAATATTTTTACCATGAATGCTGCAGATCTGAAATTCTAATAGGGTCCAAATCCTATGCCGAAACATCCCAGTGAAGTTGTGCAAAAAGCAGGGGCTATGACTGATGGCTATCCTGGTTGTCTGTGACTTAGATGCTGGTGAGGGCACTTGCTAGAAGAACGGTTGTGTGGAGGAATCACAAGAGGAAGCTAATGTCCCCTAAATCTGCAATTTAGGTCCTCGTCTACAAGCCGATTCAGCCTTATTTCTAAAGGCAGAAAGAGATGAGACACTAGGGAAATGGACACAGCAGATACGTGAAGGGGCCAACATGAACACAACCACAAAAGCAAAAGCACAGTGACCAACAGTGACAAACAGCAGTTGCTGGGACAGCGTAGGACAGACTGATTCCCGGAACCCATGACAGGGTAGAAGGAGAGAAATGACTCCACAAGATTTTCCTCTGACCCTCTGACCTCTGCATGCACGCCCTGGAATGCATATGTGGAAACACACACACACACACACACACACACACACACACACTGACAAATAACAAAACATTTCAAAAGGAGTTGGAGCTTCAAAATAGGGACTATATAATATTTTTTAAAATAATATCAGTGCGAGACTCAAAACACTGGAATATGTCACTGATTTTTTTCTTTCTAAACTTGATAGAAAATTTTCATAAAACCCAAGTGAGTTTAACATAGATGATGTAATGTAAGGTTAATTTTTATAACCATGACTACTTATGGTTACCTAAGTTCTAGCTTCTAATATTTTGATAACAGTTTTTCAGTGGATAAATAACACAACAAATAGTTTAAGTTAGTCTTAGAGGTATCAAAGTAAACAAGAGTCTTGGAACATGCATTCAAGCATCTGTCCCAATTTTCCAAAGAGAAGAGGATGGATTCTGAATGTTGAGTGTGGCTTCTATTGTGAATTATGAATTGGGTATTAAGTAGAAAGCACAGCAGCTCATCAAGTTGACAGTGATGGTTTCCAGGGGCACTGACAGGCAAAGAGAGGCCAAGGCAGCACCACTGAATCCTTGCCTTCCCTGACCCCTCTTCTCCAAGGTCTCACTATATACCCAGGGTCACCTTCAGCTCATGATCTTGCTGCCTCCTCCTTCGAAAGTACTAGGATTGCAGATAGGAGCCACTGAGCTCAGCCATGATGTAATCACTTCTTAAATCACTTTCCCAATGTTTAAAATAAACACGGAAGGATTCAGAAATAGGGTGTCTGCAGTAGTGAAGATTTAGATGCAATTACCTCATTGGCCAGAATCTTTTCTGATACATTAGAGTACTGCCAAACTTGATAATGAACTTGCATTTATCATAAGAACAGTTCAAGGCTTCTGGGAAGTGCCGTGAACTGACCAGCAAATACTCCACTTAGTTGTTGATTAGAATATAAACTCAATTCTGCTGCCTGGTCTCCTAACAGGAACAGCTTCCCAAAGGCACTCTCAGTGAATGAGCCAACCTCCCGGGTCCATTCTGGCATTTCCATGAGAGTGAGCAACACACCTTGCAAACAGCGTTTTTGCGTCGAGCTCTAGGGCTGCCCTTCAAGCCTGCTCCTTTCTGGTTTGCCTCTGCAAAGGCAGCCTCCCTCCTCGCAGCCTCTCTCTTTCGTAAGCAATGTCACGGCCCCACCTTTGTCTACTATGGAAGTCACTGCTTCTGATGCTGTCGTCCTTACAACGACAAGCTCTTTCTTCCCTCCCACCCTGTTTTCTCCTCCTTTCCCATTATCCCCATCTAGCATCCTTGTTGGTCCTGGGCAGGGATCTTGAGCTGCCTCTTGGCCTCTCCGCTTGCCTAGTGTCCTTTCCCAGCTGCCCACTCAGCTTCCTCCCTAATTCCTCCAGGCTTCTGTCCAGACATCATTTGACCTTCTCAGACCCACCACGGTGCTCTGAATTTCATGCTTTCTCTCTGCTGGCTCAGCCATCTGTTCTGTCCTGTCTTTTGCCCTCGTCTGTGACATAGCTTATTTGTTTCCATCACTACGATGAAAGTTCGATCAAGGCAAGACTTTCTGGTGTTGTTTCTGACACATAGCAGCTTTTCACAAGTGTGCGCTGATTGCTAACTGAGAGGCCCCTCCTCTGTGGCGGCTTCCATTCTCTATTCGCGAGCTTGCAGCACACTTTATGCACAACTCCTTTCTCGGTGGCTTACTTGGCTGCATCGTTGTTTGCACTCGTTTAGTTGAACTGTGCGTGAAATGATTTTATTTTAGGATATTGTTTGCCATTATTGTAGCATGGATCTTCGACTCTACATTCCTTCTCCCTGAGGGCCTTGTGTGAAAGAACTCAGGTGATATACCCAGAATGTGGAGTAGAAAATGGGTGTTTATCATCCAGCAAGGTGAAAGTGCTCTTGGGAGGAGGCAGCAGAGACCGGACAGTAGTCAGCAATTACAGATTACTTTCTGAAAATTTCAGAGCAAACAGCTTTCCCTTAGGGTCCAGGCTGTCTACATCCAATCTTTAAAGTAACACTGAAGAATCTGGCTACAGGGAATCTGCAGTAATGGTTATTTAGATGTAGTTTTCTCATCTCCAGTATTTTCCAGTAGATCACAATGTTACTTGATGAATTTGCATTTACTTCCAGGAGGAAGTGGTGCATATCCTGCTACTCTGTTTGCTCCTTTCCAGAAACTCTCTGCTGTACCGTGATCTCATGAGGTTTAGGACTTCTGGTTCCTACATAGGAAACCTATGTAGCAATACCTAGATGGGTATGGCTCATGGTCCTGCAAATAATCCAGGGTGACATGGCTCCTTCCAGACCCAGAAATGTGACCCAGGTCCAACCCTTTCTACCAGTAATCAAAGTCTGGTGATTCTAGTCCTCTGCCAGCTGCTGATGGTGAGGGAAAGGCCTAGCCTCTTTGTCCTGTAAGCCTTTTAATATCTGACAGCACCTCCTCAGTTCCCCCTTTCCTGTGTTTTCTGCAGGTGCAGGACTAGGGGACCAGCATATGTTTTCATCATTTTTGTGTGTCCTTTTAATATTTCAAATTTTCTTTTCCTGTGCTGCATCTGTACAGTCAATTTACTTACCACTGAGTCTATCTTCAGCTTTGCTAACATGTTAAGCCGTCCATGAAGAATAGCACAAAGGCTTTCTTGTATGCTCCTAGGGCAGATGGTCAGAGAGGTTAGAGCAGAAGAGGAAGCTGAGTGGAAGAGGAAGCTGAACTTGTCTCTTCACCAGAGCCCTCTCCTCGGGATAACCAACCCCTTCCCACCATAGCAGCACACATCCATTCTGACAGCTGTGCACTGTCTCACACACCCCCTCCCCCTTAGGCTCCACCCACAGTGCTGCTGTGACAGGTCAAGACTCCAGCTTCTGATATTTATTATGTGAAACATAATATGTATTTATATGAAATATAATTTTATGATATATTTATATGATATAATTTATATGATAAATGTATATGATATATATTTATGTGGAACATATTCAACCACAGCACTCTGTTACTTGCTTTGTACTTTTGTGTGTGACTGCTTTCTGTTTTTCAATTAGGCCTTTGTATTCTTTTTAGCTGTTAACTTTGATATATGAACTCTGAGCAGTTCTAAGTCTAAGTTTGTTCTTTGGTTCTTATTCATGATAGTTTTAGTTTTTTTAAGTATAAGGTCATGTTTATCTTATGTTACTCTGTGTGATTGTCAGGGGCTTATATTAGGGGTACATTTAGTCATAATGAGTTAGCACTTACCTTTTGTTCTGATAACATTGGATTATGTCAGCCAGAACCCAAACTAGCCTCTCTGTGGCTTATTTGCATTACTATGAGTGTCTTAAGTTCAGCTTTTAACTTTATGATTACCCAGATCTTAGTCTTAGCTGGGAGGCAGTGTAATTTTTTTGCCTTTGACAGGACTCCCTCTTTCTTCCATCGGAACTATACAGGGCTCACTTCCCACTTTCTGCATGCTATGGTGGCGATCCTATCCTGTTCTTGTGAACCCTGAAGCTCTTTAGAACTGTGCTTTACTCAGGAGCTACTATTTGATAGAGGGCTCTTTCAGAAACATTGCCCAAAGAGACCATTCTATGGAAGCCACCATTCTGTCTCAGAGCCAATCCAATCAGGCTTTCTTCCCCATCATTTCATTCATGAAATTACACTTTTCAAGGACATCAGCAGCTTTCAGACTGCTCAGTCCCGTGAATGATTTCCTCCTCTTCAAACTTCAGCACAATTTCTCTCTAACTCATAAGTTAGTATTCAACATTCCTCATCCCAACCCAAGAAGCAGCTGGGACTTGGATGGCTTGATTTTTCCGAGATACGTTTTTCAAATTTGAGTGAATAAGAAGATGGCTAGGTAGATGTTCAGCATGGCCCACTCTGAACACGGAACTTATTTAGAATCACTGCCACACGTAAGATTCAACATCGAAATGAATAATTACAGTTCTGACATGAAGAAGAAAGCCAGGCGTCAAGGACAGGCCCCTGTGCACATTCACGTTCTCCTCTCTCTAGCTGACCCTGTCTCTCTGGGAGGAAGGTGCTCCCGATGCTGTAATCCTGAGGGGTGTGAGAAGAGTACTCCCCACTCTCAGCAGGGAGGTGCTGGGGTAACGCTGTTCTTGTCACCTCGTTCTTGGTGACCCTCCCCACTTTAAACCTCGTTAGGTCACTGCTAACGTCCAAAACTGCCCACTTGATGAAATTCTGCAGTTTTCCCCAAATAGGGCACTCTCAATAAACATTAATAAAGATTAAATGCTGTCATTATAGGTAAGTGTTTGCCCTGTAGGTGCCTTAAGCCAGCATGGGTAAGTGGCGGATTAGCATCTGTTGGGACCTTCACTAGCACCTGTGGGTTGCCTGGATTTTCCATCTAGTCTGAATCCTGTTTTCTACTTTTCGTTTTTAGCCTGATAATGTAAATGACAGACTTTACTTTGTCTGCTTCAATTGTAACAAGACTCTTCCTTTGGGGAAGAAGTCCAGCACAAGCCAAGGGAGAGACCCAAAGTTCGGATTTTGTCTCCCTAGTTAATAAAACTGAAAGCCAGTCTTCTTCTCCTTACTCTGTCTTTGGTTTTCTTTTCAAACTTATTAATGTTTTATGCACATATACAATATAATGAATCATGTGAATGTGCCACTTTTTGACTTAATGCACATACAGATTCCACGCTGGTGCTGTGGCTCAGTGGTAGAGCCCTCACTGCTCTCATATGCAGGACCCTGGATTAAGTCTCTAGCCTGGCTAGAGAACAAGATGGAGGAGGGTTTCAGTGAGTATAGATTAAAAGCCTGATATTCTGCAGTGTAGACATAAGCCATGCTACAAACAAGCAGAGGGGTGGCTAAGGGCATGTCTAGAGTGGCAGGTGCGTGGGTTCGGATGGAAGGACAGCGTGCTCTGTGAGGGCTGAGGAGCAGTGAATTCACGGGCATGCATGTGCCCAGGACGGCCATGATTGGCCCTGGGAGCCACTTCCTAGCAACGCTCAGTAGTGCTTCCGAGGAGCATACGAAGATAATGGAGACAGTTCTACTCTCAGAGAACTTCTGCTGTTATGAAGAATGTCTTTGAGGCTGATAAATCAGTTCATAGACTTTGCAACTGTCTCATAGAGAGACTGGAAAGGTTGAAACAATAAGAAGAAAAATGGAGCGGCAGAGGCAGAATCACGAGACACAACAGAAAAATCACCACCAGGACCTCAGCCCAACAGAAGTTCAAGGAGTCTCCTCAAAAGTTCTCTGGAAGACTGGTGAGGGAGCTCAGTTGGCAGAGTGCTTGCCCGACATGCACAGAGAGCTGGATTCCACCCCCAGCAGCACATAAAAGCAGGCATGGTGGTGCATGCTCCCAGCACTGGGGAGATGAAACAAAAGGACCAGAGGTTTATGATGACTATGAGCTACATGTGTAGTTTAAGTCTAGGCAAGGATGTGTGAGTCTTGCTAATCTGAAGGGCAAGGCCACCATTTGTTACACAGAAGAAAGACAGGCTGAGGGGTGGGGGTGCAGGCTGAGGAACTCAGAGAAGCAGGCTGAGGGGGTGCAGGCTGAGGAACTCAGAGAAGCAGGCTGAGGGGTGGAGGGGGCAGCTGGTATTCTGTTTCAGAGCCTGGGGTGCTAGCATGAGAGTAGGTGAAAAGAGAATTTAGAAAGATGCAAAAAAGATGAGCACCCAAGCTTTAACTGGCAAGAGGCTGGCTGAAGTTTCAACCAGTGACTGCGGCTGCCTGCTGGGATGGGGAACAGGGAGGGGATGAGTAAAACATGAGCCAGCATGGCTTCAGGGAGAACTGCTGATGTGTGACTTGGGATAGTATGAGAAAACGCAAGAAAGAGAGTGCTAATAATCAGAGTTAGCTAGCAATGCCAAATGCTGCGCGCGGGTCAACTGCAATGAAGGGTAAGGAGAGCTCATGGAGTTTTTAAATTAGAAAATTATTGGCCACCTCTGGAGACCAGCTTTGATACGAGGAGGAGCTGACAGCCTCCTTCAGCTTCAGTGGAATGAGGAGTGCGTCTAAGATAGAGTGATGGGAAATAGACTTTTTTCTCACCTGCTTAATTCATAAATATTTATTGAGTATTTGCCTCATTTGTGAAGTAAGATGGAATAATTATATAATGGGGAAATTGGGGTCAGAAAAAGATTACTTTTGATGGGAAGGGTGGATCTTTAGCTTTGGGAAGAAGAGAGCAGAGGGAGAGACAAGGCTGAAAAATGAAAAATAATTGAGGTATGTTTCCATGGGCTAGAAGGGCTGTGGAGGGAAGCAAGGTTTGGTGGACTCAGGAGGAGACGGGTGTGGCTGGTCTGAGACTGACCCAGCTCTGGCTTCAGTCCACACTGACAGCTGGCTTTCTGCATGGCTCATGAGTGTGCTAAATGTCATGAAATGACAGCAAACTGTGCTTTTCTTTGGGGAGGAACTGTATTTCTTTAAGGTAGATAGAGCTCCATAGAGGCTGCAGACTGGTTGGGGGTGGCAGTGTTAAGAGGCTGCCAAGTTCCTAAGACAGTATTACAAAATGGAGCTGGTGTATTTCATGAGCCACGTAGGCGTGCACAAAACTGTTTTCAGACAGTAATTCACTTCCTACATGGCTCACCATGGCTGTTTTCTGAGCGGAGTCCTGCTGGAGTCAATTGGTGTTTACATAAAATGATAACACTGTGGACCTCTGAATGTAGAGGAATGACGTAGCCACGATTCTAAACTTTATTTGGGGACAGGGTCGTATGTGCCCCAGGCTGGTCTTGAATTCACTGGACACCTGTGGGTTGATTTTTGTGCTGGTTGCTTTTTGTTTACTTGATACAAATCCGAACATATCTGAGAAGAGGGAATCTTGTTCCAGAAGTTGTTTCTATCCCCTGATTATGAGGCATTTTTCTCGATTGTTAATTGCGGTAGTAAGTCCCAGCCTGCTGTGAACAGCGCCATTGCTTGGCAGGTGGGCCTGGGCTGTAGAAGAGAGCAGGCTGAGCATGCCACGAGGGGCAGAGCAGTAAGCAGCACCCCTCTATGGTCTGCACTTCAGTTCCTGCCTCTGGGTTCCTGTGTTGAGTTCCTGCCTTGACTTTACCAATGATCTAATTTGCTTTAGGTCATGGCATTTGTCACAAGAAAACAATGAGCAACTGTGAACTCCTGATCATTCTTGCTCCACCTCCTGAGTGCCAAGATTATGGAGTGGTATTACCATGAACTGTTCATGTTGTACTGGGGATTGAACCCAGGACTCCACGAATACGAGGCCTCCCAAATGAGCCATATCCCTAGCCTGATTTCCCATGAGCCTAAAGGACTGCTCAGTTCATAAACTGCATCTTTGGAGCACGCCTCCAGTCCATCTTGCAGTGGAGTTGAAGCAGAGCAGGTGTTTTTCTGCTCATACAGCATCACTGAGGTGACTGTTCACCGTGAAAGTCGCAGCACGTACTTAAGGGCTGCTTGAGACAGTTCCATTGTGGGAGAGGGAAGGCAACTGGGTTGATGGTAAAGAATGCTCTCAGTTCAGGTTGAGTCAAATCTACTTTGTGAAGACATTACTTATTAAAGACTCTTCTTGGGAAGGTCCAACAGACAGCATGGGGAACAGATTTCATAAAGGAGTTAGAGCAATTGAGTTGATGAGAAAACTTAACCTTGATTTAATGCAAATTGCTCTGAAAAATGGAGGAGGAGGAGTCAAGAGGGAATTCTGTTTTCATTATTGATGTGAACTGGCTTGACATTCATGTAGCCCAAGCGGGAACTGTCTACATACAGGCAGGAATAAAATAATGTGAAGAATGTTCTAAAAATTCTGCATTGTGAAATAATTCCCGCTGCACAGAAGAATGAAACCTGGAACACAGATATCCCTTTCCGTTCCGACATGCGTTTGAGTGACAGGTTTTCATCTGAAGGGCTGACCTGTCTGTCCCTTTCCTCTTCTGACAGTGGGCTTTTATTGCTTAGTTTTTGCTATGTCATCAAAAAATCTTGTGTATTTCTCACTGGACATGAATTAATAATGTTCTACCTGAAACACAAAGAACTATTAAAGTGATATAAAAAAAGACAATGATTGTATTTTAGCTCTCCAACAAAAAACAGAACCCCACTGCCCCTCCCCCAAATAGTAAAGCTAAAAACTGCAGGATTTTTGTGAGAGTCACATTACGAGTGATTAAATAAGTAAGTTAATTAAACCTTCACATTCTGAAACAATTTTGAAAGGTTCTAATTAGTTTTTAAACAATAGTGAAATAATGATGTGAGTGCTCTCCTAAAATATCATAACCCAATCAATCCCAGAATACACTGTGCAGGGTGATCCTCATTTGTCTGCACTTAGAAACATAGATCCTTGGTCTGGACAGAAAGCGTTGTATCCTGAAGGGAAAAGTCCACTGAGGTTTTAAAGAAGTGCCAGAATTGTTAATGGTTTTATTGAGTCTGTGGCATTTCTTTGCTCTTTCCTCGTGTCAGGGAATGAGGCTGGTGTGCTTAACTGCATACTTTCATTGAATTGTTTACCAAAGGTTGTAGGATTAAATCTTTTGACTGGATAGATTTTTTTTTCAATTCAATATAAAGGTTTGATTTTTTCCCCCCAATAGAATTCTCAAAGTCTGTTTTTTGTCCTTATTAAACTCTACAGTATGATGAATAAGAAATTCCTCATTTCTGTTGAGGACTTATCCAGACCCTTCATTGTTGCTTCCGTTGCTGTTATGTGTGTGAGTGTGGGAGTTACATTCTCACAATAAGAGGCAAGGTGTGAGGATAGGAGAGAGGAGCTGGGGGTGGGGGCTGGACTTAGAACTAGTGATTTTCTCAAGACATCCCTGCCTCATCTGCCAATGTGAGGTTCCCTGATGTGCTCATTGAAGTGGCAAATTCGTGGGGGCTCTGTTCAATTCACCGAATCAGACTCTGGAGATGGTATCTGGAATTTGCGTTTTTAAAAACAAGGTGCATAATTCTGTACGAAACCCTAAGTTTCAGTTGGCTGTCATAGCGAAGTGTCCTCTCTGAAGAGCTCTGTCTCATCTTTCAATGAACAATTATTAGTGGAGACACAGGGATTCTCTTCACATCATACATACCATTTCTGGATCAGCAAGTCTTTGTTCAAAATCATCTTAGTGTCTGTGCTGCTATAACAAAACACTGTAGACTGAGTACTTATAAAGAAGATAAGGCATTTACTTCTCACATTTCCAGAGGCTGGGAGTACAAGTTCAGAGATATAATGGATTGGTGATGTGTTTTCTTTTCTTTGGGAAGAAGGGATGCTGTGTCTGCATATGGCAGAAGGGGACCCCTGGCCAGATTCCCTCCCTCAAGCCCTGCCACAAGGATATCAACCATAGTAGCAAATCAGTTAGGATCTACATGCTTCACCTCTTGACCATGCTGGGGCTGAGTTTCTAACTTGGATTTTGGGAACTCCTTAGGGAATAGCAATCTAGGTTTCCCACACGGTAATTCCTATGGAATTATACTTGTTTGTACTTATACTCTTATGCTTATGATACTTGAGGCTTCTTTCGGCTTGAAGAATTTCCATGGGACCCCAGGTTTGTGGGTATAAGACAGATACACAGATGAAAATTTGGCTGATAATAAACAATAAGCACATTGAAGACAACATTAGTATACATGTAATTTTACCATTTATTAAAGGCAACCTGCTTGTGTGATGAGATGAATGTGCTCTTGTGTTTTATGTGGGGATTAAATCCTGGCTGAGTAAGGGTGTCTTCAGAGTTTCTTCATCCAACTGATATTTTGATTTCATAACGGTCAGAGCTGAGAATGCTTTATATAAATGTGTGGTACACATGGCGGCAATATCTTCAGGACCATTTCAGAACCTACTGAGGTTATATCCTAATCCTGAGACAAATTTACAGAGCAAGTTTCTTAATAAGACTCGAGTCAGCAATTTTTGAAACCAAACATCCGAACACAATATAGTCTAATAATCTAGTTATTAATAGAAATGATAATAGAATATTCAGCCTTTTGTGTAGTTAAATCATTATGTTCCTGTAAGAGGAGAAAAAACTGTGTGGGCAGTTCACCTCTAACTCAGTGGAGGTGTTACAGCAGAGCTGTATGGGGTTGCGTGGCATGCCAACACAAGGTGCAGCCCACGCGTGCTGCGTGCTCAGAATGCCGCGCCGTTGCAGGGCACGCAGGGAAAGCATTGCCAGAAACGCCCAGATTTACTCTGCAGCGGTTGTGAATGTGGCTGTGAACTTTTGGTTGCTGTGCGTTAAGAGATTCTTTGCTCTTGCCAACCTTGTGGCCTACGGTATGTTCAGTTACCAGGTCACATGTGGGGTTTGTGATACACAATTTCAGAAGCTGGGCTAGGAGCCGGTGGGACGGCTCAGCACCTGAGAGTACTGCGTCCTCTGGCCTCAACAGGGGAAGATGTGCCTAGTCTTACGGCAACTTGATATGCTGAGGCAGGTTTATATCCATGGGAGGCCCGTCTTTTTCTGAGGAGAAGGGGAGGAGGGATGGATGTGGCCTGGGAGTGAGTTGGAGAGACTGGGAGGAGAGGAAGGAGGAGAAGCTTTGACCAGGATGTAAAGTAAATACGGTCTGCTGCTTTCAGACCTCCTGAAGCCTTTCTTGATTCTTTAGGACATTTTCCTTCAATCCAAGCCTTCCTTCCGAGCTGTGTGTCATTTCCTCAGACCCATAATTTATGCACTTGGGAGACTGACACAGGAGGGTTGTGGCAAGTTTGAGGCCAACAGGAAGTGCATGGCAAGACTCTGCCTAAACTCCACCCTACAAGACAACCCACCCCCAAACGATAAACTACTCACTGTAGTCCAAGCTGAAAAAGTTGGGATATGACACATGTTCACGTGGTACAGGTACACAGCAGGACACACAGACACAATTATCAGCTGATGATTCTTGATCAACACTTTCTTTATACTTTCTACATCTTTTGTGTTTGTATGTGAGACAGTCAGATAGCATTGCTCAGCATGTGGGCTCAGGGCTCAGCCTGGGCATTCAAACTCAGGCTGTCAGGTGTGCCTCTGTCTTCTGAGTTCTGGGATTAAAGGCATTATGCCTGGACCTAAGATTTTCTTTTCTTTTTATTTTTTTCACAGGATGGAAGCTTAGCTGGGTGGGATCTTGCTCTGGGGTCACCGCTCCCTTAGTCACATTTAATTATATTTACTGTGTTTATCTTTTGGAGCACAGGGTCCAGCTCTATTGCACTAACTGCTGCCCTTTAGTTCTTGAACCACACAGTTTTGTATTTTTTCGTTCTCAGTTTGTTCCATTTCATCAAAATTCTGTTCATAAGAGTGAACCACAGGACAGAGTCTATGATAGGCTATTTTGAGGTTTCCTTTGCTAATGTAATTAATCTAAATCTTTTTACTTTAGCCTCGGGCAGATTTTTCAGACAAGCACAAAAAGCAGCCACATTCTTCACCCAAATATCGTAAGAATGATTTCTAGGCAACATACTAAGATTCTTCTTCTCTGAAACCTCTTGAGCTAGCCACCAACAGTTGAAATCACACTCAGCACCACTGTCTTCTGTGCTCCTACTAGAATGACCCATTATGCCCCACTTAAAAGCATTCTACTGCTTTCCTAATCAAAGGTCGCCAAATCCACATTCCTCCAGACAAAACATGGTCAGGCACATTGCAGAAATACTCCAGTCCTTTGCACCAACTTGGGAAGAAACATGACCTTGGCAACTCTTATAAAGGAAAACATTATTGGGGTTGGCTTACAGTTTCAGAGGTTTTGTGGTAGGGAGCCTGGCAGTATGCAGGCAGACATGATGCTGGAGGGGCCGAGAGTTCTACATTTTGATCCTCAGGCAGCAGAAGGAAACAGTGCATCTCATAGGGCATAGCTTGAGCATGTAGAACCTCAAAGTCTGCCTCCACAGTGACATAGTTCCTCCAACAAGGCCACACCTCCTAATAGTGCCACTGTGGGCCAAGCATTCATGAGTCTATGACCATACCTATTCAGAACATCATGATATCAGAGGTCTATTTCCAGATTACACAGTTAAGCTGCCTGTATGATTCCCCCATACACATGACTCTTCTTTGAACTGTGTGTGGAGGGGCCTTCCAAATCCATCTCCCAGTATACCTCTTAGGCTTCCCTGGTGCTTCCTGGAAAGGTAATGGAGAAGCAAGCACATTCTCTTGGTGACTGTAACTTACAGTTTGTGACTTCTTAAACCTTACTTATTTGCTTACATGACAGTGGTTCCCAGGGAATCATTAGGTACAAATTTCAGGTAGATTCCAAAGAAATGACTGGATAAAGCAGACATTAGCAGGCATTATTGAGCTGCCCAGGGTTCTCTAAACCATTCTTTATTGGTATTTTCCTACCCTGGGTGTTTCTGAGATTGCCACCACTTAGTTAGTAAATATTACCCAATAAAAATATTTAGGCTTGCTTTCTGCTTAGTCAGGGCAGTCTGGGTTATGCCCTGATAACCATCCACATATAGAATCATCCACATATAGAAAAGGAGTTCCGACGAGGCCCGGCCAGGCGTAGGAGGCAAGCATGCACGGTGGCTGGTGAGATGAGGCGTCTGCACTCTCAGTTCTATGATTGTGCAGGGAAAGTATTCACTCTTCCTTTTCTCTTGTTGATTTCTTTTCATGTATTTTGCAGCTAAAAGATTTTTTGACTATGTCCTTTGTTTATGTAGTTAAAAGTAAATATTGATTTGCTAAAAATCTACCATTCTCTGTGCTGAAAGTTACAGGCCAAAGGGGCGTGGTTTCTCCTCCTGTTGTTCGGGTAAAGGTGGGAGTCCTGTGTACATAAAACCAGAGGCAGGAGAGAGAGGGAGTTCATAGAGGCAAACATGACAGGCTTCAGAACTTCAGGGGATGATGTTGAGATAAATATTAAACAGGTGGAGCCGGTAGAAAGATATGTTAATGAGGAAAAGACAAGAAAGACAGAGTGGTCGTATTTAAGGAACAGCAAATGGCACAACTGTAGCTATGTATATCTAAGCCAGGAAACCCCATTTCCACCAACTGACAGATGAGTTGCCTTGAATTCATAGCCCAGGGGTGGTGGTTTGAATTTTTGCTCACAATTACTGAGGAACTGTTAGAAATTGTTTTGAGTGTGGCCAGTGGCAGACATCCAGCTGTTGAGGGAAATCAACCTAGTAATATTATGTAGAATAGTTTGAAACTAGAGCTAGAGAAATTACTTAAGAATGATGTAATCTGAAGTAGAGAAATTGAGCCCCTAAGGTAAGTTTGAGCTAAAGTCAACATTAAGAACAAAGACAGCTCACAACTGGTCAAACCGAAAATAACATGTCTTCTGGGAGCCTGGTCAGCAGCAGGACATCTGTTACAGCATCTTCTCCCAAGGCTTGAGGAACGGAGAGAGAGAAGAAAATGACTGCAGGATGAGTGCTGGAGGGGAGAGTGTTTTCCGGACATGATGTCACACTCATGAAGTCATAGCAGCTATGACTGCAGGCATAAGACAATCCAGTCACCATTCCGACAGGTGCAGGGCAGGGCTCCTGAGACCCCACCCCTAGCTGAGGAGCTCTGGACAGCTTGATGGCCGCCAGGCTATGGAGAGTCTTCAGGGGTGTGGTCCCCTGAGGCCCCTGGTAAGCTGACACGCTCCAGTGGATAGTTCCACACGCATGTGTATTTGGACAACGCTGACTGGACTCACTGGGTTATTTAAAAATGGAAGGCATGGACTTGGGAGGGGGAAATGTGAGGGGACTGGGAGGAGATGAAAGGAGGGGCAGAGGGTGAAGATGATAAAAACACTGCAGTGACATCTAAAATCCTCAAAGGATTAAAAAATGCTGAAGAAAGGGTGTGCATTTGAGAAGTATACATTGTAAGAATACATTATAAATAAAAAAAATATTATTTGTGTTTAGCCACCATGGTAAAGAAAGAGGCTTCCCAATAAAATGCTGTCCACAGCTAGCCCTTGGGAAATCAATGAGGGCACAGAGCAGCCCTTTCCTGACCATCTTGCACAGCACCCTACACTGTGCATATAGCTGTCGGCTAAGCAAGAGGCCCCACACACTTGTAGAACAACCCTGAGAACAAGTTACGATGTCGAGAGGTTGGACACCCTGGCACTCTCCCTTCCCCAGCAGAGAACACAGCACAGCCTGTGGAGCTAACACTAGCTTCTTAATTAAGTTGGCCTATCTGCTCAAACACATTTGAGATCCGGAGAAGATAATTGTTGGCACTGCCTCTGTCTCCCTGAGGCCCCAGTCCCTTGATTGCTGACGGAGTTTCCTCAGAATGAAATGCTTCTGCAGATTTATAGACCCCGGGACTGTGCAGCTTGATCTACCATCTGCCACCTCCCACAATCAATTTACCCCTTCTCTCTAATTTTAATTGTTTTAGCTTACAGAGTTCTTTGCTATTCACAAGCCTTTTATTATTCCACTAATCCATTAACTCCCAAATGTTATTGACACCCCTGTTCCGTGCCTGGTGCAGATGCTATGCACAGACCACGGTTTGCTTGTTCCCAGCTGGGCATTGCTTGCTTCCTGCTCCTCCCTCTTCTTGCTCTGCTCTTGTCTGGCAGTCCACCTGCATGGTACAGTAAAGTTACCATCCAGTCGCAACTTCGGAACTTGGTGTGCTCAAAGAGATGCAGGAAATAAAGAGACTTTTAAGAACCTGGAAAGAAGGAAACATGATGTTTGGAACACTGGTCTTGCTAGGTGTGGTGGCCCACATCTGCCATCCCAGCATCACCGAGGCAGGAGTAGCGGGTTCCACGCCACCTGCGGCTACAGAGCAACTTTGAGGTCAGCCTGGACAACATGAAACTCTGTCTCAGCAAGCCAAAAGCTAATTAATTAAATTTCTTAACTGAGCATGGTGAGACCGCATTACTGTTTTAAATGTTTCTTGCCACTGAAGAGTTCCTACTGTTGGGAATGTGTACTTAGGTGCCTGTCCTTTTCAGGTGCATTGTGTCGGCTTTCCTTGTCTGCTGAGTTGTGGGAGGACTGGACTCATGGAACCCCTCCCTTGTAAGCTCCTTACAAGAAAGAAATGACCTTAAGATCTTAGAACCACATTCCTAGAAGTTTGGTTTAGAAAATTCCAGTCTTTATCTGCTTAGATGTTCAAATACAAGGCAGACCCCCACAAAACCAGAAAGCTTTGCTCTGCTAACTGCTCATTTCACCATCAACAGATTTAGGCTCCTACTTTTACAGTGGGGGGAATTTCTATTAATTATATGATGCCATAGCCGGTATTTAAAATCATAGTCGGGGAAAATATCAAAATATGGCAGAAGATAGGGGTGTCCTTTTTCTCAACCCATGGAGGCGCAGCATTCCCTCAGCCTGAGAACAGCTAATTGTACACATTCAGAATCACGTGTGCTCTTCAGAGACAAAACAGAGCTCTTCCAGGCAGGAAGCTTTACGGACCCAGACATTTGAAGCAATGAGAGAACAAACATTTCCTCCCCTTGCAGACTGTCTGAGACACAGGGAATGCACACACTTGCTCTTAAAGGTAGAAGAAGCTTGGCAAATACTTAGCTCATGATCCCCTGGGACACGTGGGCTTCCTTTGAAGAGCTTTCATCTGGTGTCACCCGGCATGGCGAGTTCCCTTTGTCAGCGAGTTCCCAGAGTTCTGGGAGCAGGGTGAGACAATGCTGAAGAGGCAAGGCTGGTGGACAGGCAATAGAAGGGGTCAAACCTCACATAAGAGGCTTCTTTTTTAAAACCCCAATTCATAGACCCTTGTTAGGAATTTGAGTCAAGAAATAGGTTAACAAGGGAGATCAGGGAAATATTTCAGTCAGTGAGGTGCCCCTTTGCAGAAGGAATGCATTCAATCCCCAGCACCCACGTACATCTCCAGGCATGGGTAACGTTACCTGTGGGTCATCGGGGCTCACAGGCCAGCAAGCCTAACCTAGTCAGTGACCTGCAGATCCCAGTTAGAAAACAGGATGGACAGCTTTTTAGGCACACCACCCTCGATTGGCCTCTGGCCTCACAAATGTCTGACTCACCCACAGACATGCGGACGCCTCCAATAGACACAGAACAGAAGAAACATGCTTGGAGAGGATAACCTAGGGTTGAACAGTAGTTCAAGGATATTAGTTTTCTCCTTTGTGCCAGATCAATACTTCTGCTGGCTGCAGCTGAGAGGGCCGACCTCTCACTAACAAGCAGACACCCACCTAATCAGTTCCAGTGGCCACCCCGCACCCAGAGGAGATGTTTATAACCTGCTGCTTGCTGAGGAAGCACGACCCCACTAAGCAGATTGCTAAGCATTGTTCTACAGTGGGCGCACGGGATTGCCTCGTGTGTGAGAAATCGTTCATTCTGGAGGAGTTACTGCAGCTCTCTGCCCTTTCTCAGGCAGCCGAGCAACCCAGCCCACTCCAGAGAGTGCTTCGAGGGAGGGAGGAATCGGGGTTAGTCTCCAGCAGCTTCTCAGAGCAGCGTAAGCAGAGGGGAGGCTCGGTTCTGCCAGCTTGTTTAGCACACAGGCTGTGGGGATGGGGTAAGTGGACCTGCAGTAGAGCACGGTGCTGGGTAGTGGGGAGACTCAAGGTCTTGCTGTGCCAGGCGGTCTTTGCGCCTCCTGGGGAGATTCTCCTAGGTGAGCCACTTCCTGTCTGCAGCCAGAACCAATAACGTTTCCTTCCTACACTGCAGGTGCTCTGCTGCTGTCAAACATTGTGATAGCTAGTGTATGTGTATGTGTGTGTTCGTGCACACAGATGCGTGCGCGCGTGTGCACTGATACACCCGCAGGCATGTTCACATCTGTGTGGAGGCCAGGGGTCAAGTGTCATTCCTTAGGCCCTGTCCACCTTGCAACAGCATCTCTCGTTGGCCTCAAGCTCACCAAGCAGGCACTCTTGGCTGGGTAGTGAGCTCAGAGATGCAGATCCACCCGTCTGTTACTCAGCTCTGTAACTTGGAGGGTGTGCTCCCATGCCCGGAGGGTTCACATGGCTCAGGAGCTCACACTCGAACCCTCGTGTTTGTGCGACACACACTGATGAACCATCTCCCCTCACCTAGGAGCTTTTTAAAGAGGCAAACATACTCCATAGTCCACAAATGACTCTTCTGTGTCTGTCAGTGGCACCGACATGTGCCAGGCTGAAGGCTCTGCTCTCACGTCTGTTGTGTGTGGGCTGTTTGGTTTGAGATGCTGTTTATTGGCCTAAAGTGAACATCCTGAAGTTTCTGTCCTCAAGTTTACCCACACATGGGTTTTGAGGTGAACAAAGCTACCTTGTAGGAGTCTTGCATTTTCAATCGTTGCTGTGGTTCACTAAGGCTCTTCCTGGAACAGATCTCTTCATGGTCCGAGAGACTGGCTGAGCACAGGACAGTGTCTGTCTGGAGCCCTCTGAGCCTTTCGAAGGGGTGGGATATTCCTGTGACAGATCAGATTCAAAGCATGCTTTTCTGAGGAATATTTGGACCACTCACATCAATTCATTCCAAAGGGCATTTACTCTTCTACACTGGCTGTCCAAATTTTATATCATGTGACTCTGGGCTAGAATCCTAGTATATCATTCAAAATCCAAGCTTGCGTGCATGTACACACATACACACACACACACACACACACAGGGAGAGAGAGAACACAGGGAGAGAGAGATAGGCAGGCAGGAACACACATATACATACACACACAGACACACACACACTCACACTCAATTATCTTTGACTAAATACTTCTTTTATATTTTTAGATTTTTAATTAGCATGGTGTGGTGTGTGTGTGCATGTGTGCGTGTGAACGTTAGAAGACAGCTCTGTGGAGGTGGGGTAGAGAGAACTCAGGCTTGTGCAGTGAGTGCCTTCCCTTCCTGAGCCCTTTTCCTGCCCTCACCAAGCTGAGTTTGGAGGTTTTGTGGAGCACCCTGGGAGTCGTGGGCGCCTCACCGCTGGGCAGCTTTCCGTTCTTCTCAGGTCTCCGCACAGATGTGCTGTCACGGCCTTTCCTCCTGCACACGGAAGTGTCTTTTCCAGGTTATTTCAGTTTTATTTTCTCCTCTGCTGTTTTGACCAATTGGATTAAGTGTGAGATTTCCTGGTCTGTCTAGGCCTTCCTCACCCTCTCATGTTTTCTGCTTGCTCTTCTTGACATTCTTGGGTTTGTGGGGCTTAATTTCCTTCAAATTTGGAACTATTTCATACATTGCTGCTTAATCGTTGTATTTGGGGAAACTTGCTAAGTGTGTGATAACGAAGATAAGCATGTTATTAATGACATATGGAGACATACACCTTGCTTACTTATGGTGCATCCCAAGTACTGTGTTTCTGTGACAGTTTCAGGCATGTATACATCGTGTAATTCCAATTCCAGTCTAAGATGTCTTCTTGTCCCTCCTGGCCCATCTTTTTAGACCCACTGATGTGTGACTCAGATCAGGTAGTCTTGCAGCAGTATTCATATTCTGTCCAGCAATTTAAAGAACAGTGAAAAAGTGTGCTTCTTTGTGGTCTGTGGTCTAGAATCTTCCAGATTGTGCTCAGGGACATAGGAAGGGTTGCTTGGCTTGTTCCCCTTAAGTCCAGTGTTCTCTGAGAACTGTGTCTTGCTCAGTTTCTCCTTTATAAGTAAATACTCCTCCTCTTCTTCAAATTCCCATGTGTTCATGTGTTCATGTGTTACTCAAATGCACTTACCCCACAGGGTTCCTGTGGAGGTCATGGCTTGAAGGTACAGTCTATCATGGTGGGAGTGTCATGGTGGTACCAAGAGGGTGGGGTTGCTTTCTTACACCTCAGCAGTCCAGAAACCAGAGCACAGGGATGGGGGCCAGGTTATAAAGCCTTGGGGCCACATCTAGTGACCCATTTCCTCTACTGAGGTTCTGCCTTCTCAGTTTCCATAGTATCCAAAAATAATGCCACCAGCTGGATACCAATTGTCCAAGCACACGAGCCTCTGGAACAATTCACATTCAGACCATGACAGTTTCCTAATTATATGCTGTCCTGGCATCTGCAGGTTTTCTTTGCAAGCACTGGGCACAATTTATAATTATATTTTTATTTGTGTGCTTATTTTCCATTGCCCATCTGCTGAATAGCCTGTAACCTCAAAGAGGGCCGGAATTTTGCCTATTTTGAACATCCTTGCATTCCTAGGCCCTGACAGATGGTGGATCCTTAATGAATATTTGCCGGCTGGTTATTGTGTGGGGCTGGGTGAGGTTGAAATGTACACACTACCGCAAACAGGATACACACTAAGCACTAATATTAGTAAAATGCTCAGTATAAGAATGAGCATTTCAGTGGAGGGTCCCAGCTCCTCCACTGAATTTTCAGTGAAGCGAGGTTAATGTGAGGGGCAAACACAGGGGCAGTTCTGAGCTCAGCTTGCCATCGCTGTAATGCTTTAGAGAGTGTAGTTTAGAGGCTCTGTCATTTTCTCCATTTAAAAGTAAATGAACTGGGCGTGTTGAACCACACCTGTAGTCCAAGCTCTCAGGGTCTGAGGGAGGAAGACTGCCTTGCCGTCAGAAGGGAACCTCGTTCAGTGGCCTTCAGCCGGCACATTCTGACCTACTAGAATATTTACTTACTGTTCTAGAATCTAACATTAACTTGCAACGTTACCAAAAATACCCATTACTCCAAACATTCCTCATTTAATGGTTCACAATCATCTTTATTTATTGAAGTCTGTCATTGAACAATGACTGAACCAACTTCAAGTCTGATTCTTTATACTATGTTTGGATATCTTAATTTATTAATGTATGTTTTTTTGAGGTGTCCTTCTTTATGGAGACAAGAATGTGCCAGCAAACCTTTCAAAGGTTTGTCCAATCAAAAAATGTTTATGGAATATTACCATTCAGGCACCAGAGTTGACAAGAAATAAGACAAACAGGGGCTGTGCTCTGCTGAAGATTAAGAGAAGTATATTGTCAGCTAAGTGTGAGTCATTATTGAATTAGTGTGCTGAACCACCATAAGAGGAGGACTCACAAAAAGTGTTAGCAGGGAACCTGACTCAGCTTTGTGAGTAGGAAAAACTCATGAGTTGCCAACAGACAGGAATTAAGTAGATGAAAGGTCAGAAGGGTGAGTGCTCCAGGCAGGAAATACAGAACATGAGAAGCATCTGACGAAGGGCAAGTGAGGCCGAGGAGTTTAGGAGTGCCACAGGGGAGGTGGGGAGGAATGGCAGAGAGGATGAGGGGAGGCATGGAGGATGGTGGAAGCATGGAGGATGGAGAGGCATGGAGGATGGAGAGGCATGGAAGATGGGAGAGGCATGAAGGAAGGGAGGATGGAAGCATGGAAGATGGGGAGGCATGGCGGGGAGGATGGGGGAGGTATGGAGGATGGAGAAGGCATGGAAGGTGGAAAGAAAGAGGGATGGAGGAGGCAGGGAGGATGTGGGAGGCAGGGAGAATGGGGAGACATATTTGGGAGTGTGAAGGCTGGGTGAACTTTTTTACTGTGATATCACAGGAACACCACTAAAGAATTCTAATCAGGGAAAACATGTATGCTTTTCAAAAGTCAAGCTGGCTACAGTATGTAGAAGAATTGGAGGGACACATAGCTCATTTGGGGAGAAGAAGTAGCTTCGTTGTGAGGCAAGATAGCAACTCCTTCAAGGACATGCTTGGAGGGAGATGCGATGGCCGATACAGGTGCTCACTGTGGTCACCATTTGCTGAGCTTCTTCTGGACAGAGATGAGAGCTGAGCGAAACTGTCATGTGTCCTAAGGGCATTCAAAACATGAGTCTGGAGAGAAAAAAGAAACTGTGGGAATTACAACATGCGTCCGAGAGAAAAAAAGATAAAAAGGATAAGTCCAAGGATAAAGCCCTACATGCTCATGCAAGAGGCAACTAGGCAAAGCAGCCTGAGTTCAAGGGAAGAGCTACAACAGGAGATGCAGGGCAAGGCAGGTTCCCATGGTGGTTTGCTGGGAGAGTGCCGCTTACGGTTCGTGGCAATGGAGTCTTTAGAAAGTCACGAGAAATTTCTAAAACATGGACTGCTGAATGTAGTCATGTTTAGCCCAGATTCTGGTGAAAGAGAGAAAGAAAAGAAAGAAAGAAAGAAAGAAAGAAAGAAAGAAAGAAAGAAAGAAAGAAAGAAAGAAAGAAAGAAAGAAAGAAAGAAAGAGAAAGAAATTAAGAAAGAATGAGAAAAATGAGGGTCTCACAGTTTCCTTTATGATCATGCCCCAAAGGACCAAAAACCTCTGAAAGTTCCACCATTTTCAGCTAGGACCACTGTCTCTAGTGTCACTGTGGTGAGAAGGCCCTGAGCTCTTGGGTCTTTGGAGATCATTCCAGATCTAAACACTAAGATATTATTAGCCACTCCTGAGGAATCCTGGACGTGCCTTGCCCCACATTCCAACATGGCCATATTAATGCTTCATCCCTGTTCTCTCCTTTTCTCTTCCTCCTGTTTCAGCCACATTCATTTCCACATGAGTTTTGGTGGCAACAAACTATTCAGACCACAGAAGGATAAGCTTCCACTTATCAAAGGCAAGGTTGGCAGTGCATGCTCCTTTATGAATATGCTAATTGTATGAGTTGTTAATATGCATGTTGATGCCAGAGCAAGAATTTTGGAGACATATTTTTGGCTCGTGGTGTACAGGATAGAGGCTCAACTGAGTAGACAGGAAGTAAATTTCAGGCAACTTGGACTTGCAGTTACCTTGCTGTATTTAGAAGGGTTTATACTCATGTTTAAGCTTAAGGTGTCAAGTCAGAGGACCAAAATGTTTGGAAGGACCCAGGATTTAATTGTGGAAGTAGCTGATCACAGACTGGTACCTCCCTACCTTGTCCTACGAGGTCACAGAACTTAAACTCTTGTTCACTGAAATGTGACTTTTCTCTTTGGTGTATTCCACAAACATCTACAGAATCACTAGGTGTGCCTGGAGATGGACGATGGAGGCAGAGTCCTTCCACTGAACATCCAGTAAAAACAAGATGACAAGGTTATTCCATAAACAAGAAAGAGATGTTATTCTCCTCATCAACTCTTAGAATAGAAAATATGTTCTGTTTAATTATCACAGATGTGTTTTAAACTGTCATCTCCAGCTCATTTGGAGTGCAAGTTAAAAACTCACACAGGATTTGTAAATCGCAGTGAGCAGCTCTTCATTAGAGCCCACTCCTGTCAGAAGGTGTTGGTGACATTGAGCTGACAGTTGTATTTTGGCATATATTCTAATATCTGTGCAAACCAGCACCAAAACGTATCCCTCCAGGATAGCAGCTAATCAGAGTGAAGCTGGGGAATTGAAGAGAAAGTTCTATTGCGTCTCTCTGGGAGGGGCTGGGGAAAGGAGGAGGGTGAAGGGAAATGAGGGGTGTGGTCAGCCTTACTGGGCAGGGGTAGAATGCCGCGTCGAGACCTTGTGTTCTGGACAGTTAATGTGTGCTAATATTTTAAGGAGCATACACATTAATGCTGCATCCCATTTCCTCCTTTTTTAGCCCCTTGTTGCATACAGTCTCCTTGCTTTCCCTTTTTTCCTTGAGGGCTGTGCTTTGTTCTCTGTGTGGCTGGTGCTTGGGCTTTGCCATGGTTCAGTGACTGTGAACGAAACAGGCCCCAGACTCTCTACTTGTGGCTGCTTAGTCCTTTCCTATCTTCAGTTCAGGGGGCGCTCCATTGCTGCTGCTCAGTCAGCTGTGCACTCCTCTTTCCTTCACCTCTCCCTGGACTGACGCATGCCTATTGTTTTGCCTCTGACCTTTAAAGGGGAGATATAATTAGACAGTTAGCAAAGGCTTATGTATGTGTGTGACATGGTCTTTAACCTTCAGGCTTTTCTTTTATTTTTTTCTTTATTAATTACACTTTATTCACTTTGTATCCCCCCCCCCCGTGGTTCCCTCCCTCCTCCCGTCCCAATCCCTCCCTTCCTCCACCCTCTGCATGCATGCCCTCCCCAAGTCCACTGATAGGGGAGGACTCCTTTTCCTTCCTTCTGATCCTAGTCAATAAGGTCTCATCAGGAGTGGCTGCATTGTCTTCTTCTGTGGCCTGGTAATGCGGCTTCCCCCTCAGGGGGAGGTGATTAAAGAGCAGGCCAATCAGTTCATGTGAGACAGTCTCTGTTCCTATTACAGTGGAACTCACTTGGATACTGAACTGCCATGGGCTACATCTATGCAGGGGTCTTAGGTTATCTCCATGCATAGTCCTTGGTTGGAATAGCAGTCTCAGGAAAGACCCCTGTGCTCATAGTTTTTGGTTTTGTTGTTCTCCTTGTGGAGTTCCTGTCCTCTCCAGATCTTACTCTTTCCCACTTCTTTCATAAGATTCCCTGCACTCCGCCCAAAGGTTGCCCATAAGTCTCAGCATCTACATTGATAGTCTGCAGGGCAGAGCTTTTCAGAGGTCCTCTGTGTCAGGCTCCTGACTTGTTCCGTCTTTTCTCCTTCTTCTGATGTCCAGCCTCTTTGCCTTTCTGGATAGGACTTGAGCATTTTATCAAGAGTCCTCCCTCTTAATTAGTTTCTTTAGGTGTACAGATTTTAGTAGGTTTATCCTATATTATATGTCTATATGGATGAGTATATACCGTGTGCATCCCTCTGCTGCTGGGATAGCTCACTCAGGATGATCTTTTCCAGATCCCACCATTTACCTGCAAATTTCATGATTTCCTTGTTTTTTATTGCTGAGTAATATTCCATTGTGTAGATATACCACAATTTGTGCATCCATTCCTCCACTGAGGGGTATCTGGGCTGTTTCCAGCTTCTGGCTATTACAAATAAGGCTGCTACAAACATGGTTGAGCAGATGTCCTTATTGTGTACTTGAGAATCTTTTGGATATATGCCTAGGAGTGGTATAGCTGAATCTTGAGGAAGTGCTATTCCTAGTTGTCTGAGAAAGCGCCAGATTGCTTTCCAGAGTGGTTGTACAAGTTTACATTCCCACCAGCAGTGGAGGAGGGTTCTCTTTTCTCCACAACCTCTCCAGCATGTGTTGTCTCTTGGGTTTTTGATCTTAGCCATTCTGATGGGTGTAAGGTGAACTCTTAGGGTTGTTTTGATTTGCATTTCCCTGATGGCTAATGAGGTTGAGCATTTCTTTAAGTGTTTCTCTGCCATTCGATATTCCTCTGCAGAGAATTCTCTGTTTAGCTCTGTACCCCATTTTTTAAATTGGATTACTTGATTTTTTGCTGTTTAACTTCTTTAGTTCTTTATATATACTGGATATTAGCCCTCTGTCAGAGATAGGGTTGGTGAAGATCTTTTCCCAATCTGTAGGCTGTCGTTTTGTTCTAAGGACAGTGTCCTTTGCTTTACAGAAGCTTTTCAGTTTCATGAGGTCCCATTTATTTATTGTTGCTCTTAGAGCCTGTGCTGTTGGTGTTCTGTTCAGGAACTTGTCTCCTGTGCCAATGAGTTTAAGGGTATTCCCCACTTTTTCTTCTAAGCGGTTTAGTGTGTCTGGTTTTATGTTGAGGTCTTTGATCCACTTGGACTTTAGTTTTGTGCAGGGTGATAAGTATGGATCTATTTGCATTTTTCTACATGTAAACTTCAGTTAGACCAGCACCATTTGTTGAAGATGCTGTCTTTTTTTCCATTGAATGAATTTGGCATCTTTGTAAAAAATCAGGTGTCCATAAGTGTGTAGCAGGCTTTTCTTTAGGGGCACGAAACTGACATACTGTCTTGACTCCTATCAAATGTGCAGAGCATGCGCCTGGGCCATTTAGCGCTTCCTGTCTCTTGCTCCTGGTACCTGGTACCTCTTTCTCTTCAGCTTACTCTTAAGAACAGGCTTATTATTTGGGGAGGAGTAAAGACTGCAGAAATCTATCTCCTTACGTAATTTGCTTTCTCTCTCTGGTCATATGATCCCCAGATAAGCTGGCATTACCTGCACTTGTGGCATTGAAAACTGGGATGTGATATTATGCCAGCAGGTCAGCTTGAGTCCCGAGGCTGCTGGCTGCACACTGTGAACTTTGATCCCTCCCTCACCTTTTCAGCATTTTACCATGAGGACCCTCCTAGGTATTCCTGTTTAAGAAATTGCACTATTTGCTTTTTCGCCAGGCTGCATGCTTCCCAGAAGCACAGACAGGGTCGCGCCATTTTTTTTGTGTCCTTGGATCCAAACTATGAGTACAGACAAGATACTCGGGAACTTTAGGTCGATTTAATGCAAGACATATTTTCATCCAAACTAGCAAATAAACCTACAAAGTGTAGTTTGGTTCATCTCGATTGTCAACTTGGTTTGATCTGGAGTCGCCTGGGAGAGGGCCTCTTGGCCTGCCTGTGGGAATTATCCTGCTTCTATTAACTGAGAAGACCCTGGCTGGGGTCCTGGGCTGTATAAGGAGGAGACAGTGAGCCAAGTGCAGGCTTTCATCTCCCTTTCAGCTTCTTGATATGTGATCAGCTCTCTGGAGAACCTACACATCTGTGTCCTTACTATGATGGTCGGTTCCCCTGAAATGTGAGGCGAAATAGGCCCTTTCTTTTTTAAGTTGCTTGCATCACCACAACAGAAAATTGACTAAGACAAAGTGGTATTTGTTTCTAAATCTTTTACCCCAAACATTTTGAAACATTGATTCAGTTTTCTCAAACTGCTGAGAATTACTTTTAAGTTTGTGGTTCTCTGTGTGGCTGCTGAATTCCCTTGCTCTCTCATTTTCTACTTCCGTTCTCTCCCATGGTACACATTGCTGTGGTGTATTACAGAGGTCGGAGGGGGAGATTGCACTTCCTCATTCATAGGGAAGTGCTGGTCCTGGACAGAGCAGATGGCCTTGAGCACTGATTTCTTCAGGATGGTGTGGCTGAGGGACATCACAAGTGGTTTCTCAGTCTTGGACTGGGGCACAGGGAAACTGGCCCTTCTGCTGTTGTTAAATCACAAATGAAAATAAGCAATGGTTTGTTAGGAAATATGTCGCCTCACATTTCAGCATAGCAGTAATTGCTCATTGAAAATTTGCAAGATGACACATTTATCATCAAATATATTTTTTTATTTACTTCCTCTTGTCTGCCACCCATCACCTGGATACCACAACTCCTGCAAGGAATTTGTGTGCTATATCTCTTTCCTTTGAGATATCTTTAAAAATGCAAATTGAATTGACATCAGTGTGGGTAAATTACCCACTTACATTCTAAAATGTAGAGAGTAGTGTACTCGGACTATTGGTTTACACTGTAGTGTTGAAGGCATCTAGGACAAATTAGATTTGAACTTCTGGATAAATTAATAAAAATGAGGAACAACAAAACGTGGTCTGAGGAATGTTTGCATTACGGGTGCATCAGTACTGGCACAGGGTGTAGCCATAGCAGGGAAAGTCCCTGTACAACCAACCGAGTGGGCTGGAAACAGACCTTGGTGCAAGTCCTCAGGTGGTGCCGGTCCCCCTGACTGCCTAACTGCAAGTAACATTGTGTCAGCGTATTGTGTGTTTGTGAGAGACTTACAGTACTGATCTGCTTGATAATCCATGGCAGTTCCTGAAGTAGCACTGATTTTTACAGATAAGTTTTAATTGCTTCAAGAAATAATTGAACTAGCTTTGTGATGTACTCGTTTATTTAACTCAAATGCTTTTCGGGTGTCTTATGACAGCAACAGGAAAGGAGCCTAAGACACACTGCTGAGCTGGGGTTTCTGTTGCTGAGATTAAACACTATGTCCAAGAGCAGGTTGAAAGGGCTTATTTCATCTCGCATTTCTCAGGTCATGCTCCATCTCTGAGGGAAGTCAGGGCAGGGGCTCAAGGCAGGAACTGGAGCAGAGGCCATGGAGGAACACTGCTTACTGGCTTGTTTCTCATGCTTCCTCACACGCCAAGCACTTTTTCAATTGGGGTTTTCTCTTTCCAAATGACTCTAGTTTGTGTTAAGTTCACGAAACACTATGGAGCATAGCAGCTTTTCCACATGGGTGGTGAGAACTGAACGCAGCCAGCCATCTCTCTAGCCTGGGTGAAAATAATTCTTCTTTCACTGAATTTTCTGTAAATTACGGGAATTACAAAACAGATTACTCAGTGACGCACAGGGTAATGGGTTGCTTTCTTCCCAGCAGCTGATCATGATGCCCAGAATAGTTAGCTTGGCTTCTGGAGGCTTCTGCGTTTGAGAGCATACCTTTATGTTCTTGTGGCCTTGGGAGCAACGGGGACATTTTGGACCTGAGTGCTCGGGGATGCTTTCCTGGGGGTGCTCACAAGAGGACCATCCAGGGTCTTTTGTGTGGTAGTCACTGTGTCTATTTCTCCACACAGTTCCCAGCCCTGTGTCCTCCAGTGCCCCTGGCCTTGTTTCAGGTCCTCACTGCTGCCAGGCTCCTTCCTCACTAACATGGGCTCTCTGCCTCCACCTGCTCTTTGGAGAGATTGCTGACTGCCATGCCACCTCTTCCTTCCCTTTCACTCCAAGTCTGTGCTGTCTGCATGCCTTGGGCTTCCTCTGCACAGAGCCTAGCACATCACATTTGCAAGTAAATATTAGCGTGCTTATTGCTTAAAATCTGTCAGCCTAATGAATTAAAAACAACTCCTGATGAAAATCACTCCCTTGCCACCTATTTGGACAGCCTGGCATTTGAAACCCAGCATGAGGTCAGTGAATGCTCGCTGTGTCCATGAAGAAACTAAGGATGGAAGGAAGTAACAAATGCCTGGCAATTGTTGTTCCCATACCTCATTCAGTTCTTGCCTTGGGTAATGAGCTCGCAGCCACCCTTTTCCTCAGGTGCTGCAGGCCTTGTGTCATTTCTGTTGTGAATGGGCTGCGTGTTTCCATATCAAGGAGCAGTCAGCAGAGGTGGGAGTTGGGACGTGGTGGAGAGGGACATATGGCTGACTGCAGAAGGGCAGCTATGCGATCTGTTTCAGCAAAGTGTGCTCAGCAGGATCAGGTGGAGTATGAGCAGGCATTAGCAAGAGAAGAGAGGCTGGGCATAGCAGAGGCAGCGCCTGGCAGAAAATACGCTGGGAACTTGCGCAGGCTCTGGTCAGTCTGTATCCTTGAGCAGAGGCCAAAGCCAGAGATCTGAAATTCAGAGGCCCAGGACCACTCATCGGGGCTGGCAGAAGGGAGGTCGGTCTTCAGGGTGAGCCAAGCTGTGGGCTCAGGAAGGGGAATGGATGTGTATTCACTGACACACCCAGAAGAAGTGCCTCTGTCTGAGAGCAAGCAGGTGACAGTGACAACAAAATGAGGAAGTTCCAAGGCCGGGTGTATGCTGGGATCCACTCCGGCAACTGAACACAGACGTGAACTGTTATCAGGGCAATGCCGAAAACTCCATCCGTGGGTTTCAGTGTTGAATATCCTAAACAGTAACATATATTATGTTTGTCAAAAATTGACCCTGTGGGAAGGGTTATGCTTCTCTTTCTTCTAATTTTTATTTAAAATAACATACTTTATGTGGTTTGTGGTTATCGCATAACATTAGAAACTACATCAAAGCAAAATGAAACTGAACGGACAAGCACATTTCAGCCATTTGTAGACATAATGTTGATAGTATTTCCTTTCGGTTCTTTCCCTTTTTTCATGAATAAAATTTTGTAGCAGCCAGATGTGGTGCTGCACACCTGCAGCCCAGCATTAGGGGGATGCAATAGGCAGATCCCTAGTGCTTGCTGGCCAACTATTCTAGCTGAGTCTGTGAGCTCCAGCTTCTTTGAGAGACACTGATTCAAAAAGAAAGGTGGAGAAATGGAGGGAGACACACATCATCAACTTCTGGCCTCCACATGAATATACACTCATGTGAACACACACACACACATCCACACATATGCTGGGAGCTAGCCCTGGCGATGGCCAGGTCCCACAGAGGAGATAATGAGTCACTGAAGGAGGAATGAGTCAGGCACAGGGGTCCGAGCAATCTTGAAGCCTGACTGACCGGCAGCCTGGGCGCTTCTTTATTTATACAGAACTCAGTAGGCAGGGATGGATTCCTGTTGTTACAAAACATAGATCATGTCATTCTTGTTCCTGGGCATGTGCTTTCCCTTCCTCTTGGTCACAAGTTTAGTCATCACTGATAATCTGTAACAAAACAGACTTATCTTTTATAATCATTTTCCCTTATCAAACCTACCCAACTTTTAAGAATCTAAAGGCATATTTTCCCCAAACATGGCAGCCTGTTCTCAGGCTGGTAATTCTTGCAGTTTAAAGGGCACTGGACAGAAAGAAAATCGCCAAGCCAGCCTGGGCAGATTGTCATGTCCTAAACAGTGTATTATCAGCTTTTTTCTTTATTATTATTATTATTATTATTATTAATTACACTTAATTAATTTTGTATCCCCCATAAGCCTCTCCCTCCTCCCCTCCCGATGCCACCCTCCCTCCCATTTCTGCATGCATTCCCCTCCCCAAGCCCACTGATAGGGGAGGTTCTCCTCTCCTTTCTGATCTTAGTCTATCAGTTCTTGTCAAAAGTGGCTGCATTGTCCTCTTCTGTGGCCTGATAGGGCTGCTCCCCCTCAGGAGGAGGTGACTAAAGAGCAGGCCAATCAGATTACATCAGAGGCAGTCCCTCTTCTCATTACTATGTAACCCACTTGGACACTGACCTGCCATGGGCTACATCTGTGCAGGGGTTCTAGGTTATCTCCATGAATAGTCCTTGGTTGGAGTATGAGTCTCTGGGAAGTTCCCTGTGTTCAATTTTTCTTGTTCTGTTGCTCTCCTTGTGGAGACCCTGTCCTCTCCAGCTCTTACTATTTCCCACTTCTTACATAAAATTCCATTCACATTATCAGCTTTTAATAGTTATAGTGCTAATTGTCATTAGGTCCAGGAAAAGTCTTCAGGCCAAAGCTGCTGCAGTTATTACTCAATTTCTGGTATAATAGAATGTTTATATTTTATATATTTGTAGAATTTATTTATATGTCTAATCTTGATATCTTTTGTTCCTTGATCTTATGACACCACAGTGGCCCTTAACGAACTAACTTTTCTAAGAAAGGGAGGTCTTAATACTTTATTCTTCTATCTATCTATCTATCTATCTATCTATCTATCTATCTATCTATCTTTTATTTATTTAATTTAATATTTGAATTTATTACAATTTATTCACTTTGTATCCCAGCTGTAGCCCCCTCCCTCATTCCCTCCCAATCCAGCACTCCCTCCCTCTTCTTCTCTCATCCTTCTCCTCCAGTCCAATGACAGGGAAGGTCCTCCTCCCCTTCCATCTGACCCTAGACTATCAGGTCTCATCAGGACTGGCTGCATTGTCTTCTTTGTGGCCTAGTAAAGCTTCTCCCCCCTCAGGAGGAGGTGGTCAAAGAGCTAGCCTTTGAGTCCATGTCAGAGACAGTCCCTGTTCCTCAATTTATTTATTTATGCAGACCATTCTTTGTCCATAAGTATAAGGCCCTGTGTAGGGCAGAGATAACTCCAGCCAGTTTAACTCTGTTGCTATATCTTTTCCTCATGGGGTATACTGGGTGTGAACCCCAATCTTAGATGCCACGTAATCACCTGAGCATATAGTAGGAAGAGGCTTTTACTCTGATCTGCTGTCAACTCCTCCAGCCCACCAAATCCCGTTTACCTTTTGAAGTTCGCTTTTGTCTCATTATCTTGCTCCTGCATAAGTGCAGGGGCAGACGTGCCAAGAACATCCTGGAGGCTGAGCCTCAGAAGTTGGTCTCCGGCATCTTTGCTTGAGTCACACCTCCAGGGAGCAAGAAGACCTTCAAGCAGGGCCGGATGGCACTGGCTTCCTAATCGCAGGGGCCTCCAGACCCTCCTGGGGAAGTGTAGAGGCAGTACTCCTGGAGAAGGTGTGAATTACTCAGAACACACTTCTTTTTTTTTTTTTTTTTTTTAAATAAAGTCTATTTGAACATAGAGATTATACATGCTGTACAAAACAAAGAATACGTGTAGCTAGATAATGCTTAATTATCATTTTACTTCATCTGTTTTACTGGCATTCTTTTTTTTAATTTATTTTATTTATTTTTATTATTAGTTACATTTTTTTTAAATTTTTCATCAATTACACTTTATTCATTCTGCATCCCCCCATAAGCCCCTCCCTCCTCCCCTCCCAATCCCACCCTCCCTCCTCCCTCTGCTTGCATGCCACTCCCCAAGTCCACTAATAGGGGAGGTTTTCCTCTCCTTTCTCATCTTAGTCTGTCAGTTCACATCAAAAGTGGCTGCATTGTCCTCTACTATGGCCTGGTAAGGCTGCTCCCCCCCAGAGGGAGGTGATCAAAGAGCAGGCCAATCAGATTATGTCAGAGGCAGTCCCTCTTCACATTGCTATGTAACCCAATTGGACTCTGAACTGCCCTGGGCTACATCTGTGCAGGGGTTCTGGGTTATCAGGTATCTTCAGGACTGGCTGCAAAATCCTCCCCTGTGGCCCAGCAGGGCTGTTCCTCCCTTGGTGGGTGGGGAGTTCAAAGAGCCCACCTTTGAGTTCATGTCAAAAATAGTCCCTGTTCCCCTTACTAGGGAAACCCACTTGGTTACTGAGCTACATGGGCTACATCCGAGCAGAGGTTCCAGGTTATATCCATACATGGTCTTTGGTTGGAGAAACAATCTCATAAAAGACCCCTGTGCCCAGATATATTTGATCCTTGTGGAGATCCTATACTCTCCAGGTCATATTAACTCCCTCTTCTTTCATATGATTCCCTGCACTCTGCTGAAGGTTTGGTTATGAGTCTCAGTATCTACTTTGATACACTGCTAGCTAGAGTCTTTCAGAGGCCCTCCGCGGTAGGTTCCTGTCCTGTTACTTGTTTTCTCCTATATCCAATGTCCATCCCATTTGTCTGTCTAAGTGAGGATTGATCATCTTACCCAGGGTCCTCTTTCTTGTTTGTCTTCTTTAGGTGTATAGATTTCAGTATGTTTATCATATCTTATAGGTCTAAATAAGTGAGTATATACCATCTCAGGATGATCTTTTCTAGATCCCACCATTTGCCTGCAAATTTCATGATTTCCTCATTTTTAATTGCTGAGTAGTATTCCATTGTGTAAAAATACCACAATTTCTGTATCCATTCCTCTGTTGAGGGACATCTGGATTGTTTCCAGGTTCTGGCTATTACAAATAAAGCTGCTACAAACATGGTTGAGCAAATGTCCTTGTTGTGTACTTGAGCATCTTTTGGATATATGCCTAGGAGTGGTATAGCTGGATCTTGAGGCAGCACTATTCCTAATTATCTGAGAAAGCACCAAATTGATTTCCGAAGTGGTTGTACCAGTTTACATTCCCACCAGCAATAGAGAAGGGTTCCCCTTTCTCCACAACCTCTCCAACATGTGTTGTCATTTGAGTTTTTGATTTTAGCTATTTTGATGGGTGTAAGGTGAAATCTCAGGGTTGTTTTGATTTGCATTTCCCTGATGGCTAAGGATGTTGAGCATTTCTTTAAGTGCTTCTCTGCCATTTGATATCCCTCTATCAAGAATTCTCTGTTTAGCTCCGTACCCCATTTTTAAATTGGATTGCTTGATTTATTGCTTTTTAACTTCTTTAGCAGAACACACTTCTCATCAATCCAACATCCCCAAGTAGTACTGATATTAAAGCCCAAAGCATGCAGCACATGGAGATCAAGACCAAAAGTGACAGGTGACATAATGGCCATCACATCATGCGGCTTTGCTGCATCTTTGTCAAGCAGCTGTGCTGCCTTTATGATATGGCTGTGCCACATGTACACACACACACACAGATGCACATGCACACACAACTACATACACTCACACGTGTGCATGTACACACATTCTAGTGCACATACATTCATTCACATGTGTACACAGTGTACGTGTAGATACACAAGTACACAAATACACATGTGTGCACATGTATACACACAAGTACTCACGTACCCATTTGCACATATATGCATGCACACACATATACTTGTACACACATATATATATGCACTCACAGGCACACATGTGCACACACAGTGTATATACACGCCTATACAGAAGCACACGTACACAAATACTTGCGCACACATACATGTACATGTTCACACACAGGTGAGCACATGTACATATCCATGCACATGTGCTCGCATGTGTGTGCATGAACACACAAATGTGCACATCTTCACACACATGTGCATGTGCACACACGTGAACACACGTGCATGAATACCTACTCAGACAACAAGAAAACTCAGCTTTGCATGCTTTTTGCTAAATCCTCTCTTAATTCTAAATTTAAGAATTACTCGTGTGTGTTTGTATATGTTTGGGGGGCATCACTTATACACCCACCAGGGTGTGGGCACAGAGGTCAGAGGGCACTTTTATGGTCTTGGCAGTGCGTCTGCATTTGTGTGCTGTCTGGGAATTGCACTCCAGTGGTGAGGTAGGGAGGCAAGCACTTCTGTCTGCTGGGCCATTCCCCGCCTCCTCCTTCCTGTTAATGTCCAACTCTCCGCGTGCCCTTCTTTCTGATTCCTCCAGCTGCCCCCAGATCTCCACACGATGTCTGTCCCCATCAGCTCTAATCTGGGGCCGGACAAATGGGATAGACCTCGGAAGAGGGAGAAAACAGGGAAGAGGACAGGAGCCCGCCCCAGAGGGCCTCTAAAAGACTTACAAATGGTTTTAACCAGAATCTTTTTAAACACTGTAATTTTGAGACAGGGTTTCCTTGTGTAGTCCATGCTGGCCTCGACTTTTGGCTCACTATCTGCCTCATACCCCTAGTCCTAGAATATAGGCACACATTGCCATGCCTGAGTTCCTAGAGTCTCGTGTGTGTACATGCTCATATGTATACTGACGTGTGTGAGTGGGTGTGTGCGTGTGATGGCCAGGCCACAACTCTGCTGCTCTTTAGATACTGTCCACCTTTTCTGGAGACAGGGTCTCTTGCTTGCCTGGAACTCAGAGATTCTGGAAGGATGGCTGGCAGTAAGCCCTAGCAATCTCCCTGTCTGCTCCCCACGTTGGAATTACAGGTGCACAGTGCCATGCCTGGCTTTCATGGACTCATTCCCGTGACTGGACTCAGGTTGTTTAATCTTGCTGCAAGGCAAGCACATTTCCACTGAGCCATGTACCCAGCCCCTCTCTGGAATCTTTATCCTGACAGAGCCTTCAATTATTTGCTCCTGCTAGTCAGTTTGATGACAAGCATCAGTGCTGAGGACAGATGTAATTTACGCCTAGCAGCTTTGTAGCGGGAATTCTTTAAAAACTATTTATTGAGTGAGGCATTCCAGAAGCAGAAAGACACACACACGATATATGCTCACTTATAAGTGTATACTAGACCTATAATATAGGATAAACATACTACAGTCTGTATACCTAAAGAAGCTAAGCAAGAAGGAGGACCCGGGATAAGACGATCAGTCCTCACTCAGAAAGACAAACGGGTGGACATCAGAAGAGGGAGAAAACAGGAAACAAGATGGGAACCTACCACAAAGGCCTCTGAAAGACTCTACCCAGCAGTGATCAAAACAGATGCTGAGACTCATGACCAAACTTTGGGCAGAGTGCAGGGACTCCTATGAAAGAAGGGGGAGATAAAGACATGAACGAACAGGAGCTCCACAAGGAGAGCAACAGAACCAAAAAATCTGGGCCCAGGGGTCTTTTCTGAGACATACTCCAACCAAAGACCATGTATGGAGGTAACCTAGAACCCCTGCTCAGATGTAGCCCATGGCAGTTCAGTATACAAGTTGGTTCCCTATAAGGGGAACAGGGACTGTCTATGACATGAACTCATACAGAGGAGGACATTCCAGCCAGTCCCGATGAGACCTGATAGGCTAGGGTCAGATGGAAGGGGAGATGGACCTCCCCGAGCAGTGGACTTGGAAAGGGGCAGGGAGGAGATGAGAAATGAGAAGGGAGGGTGGAATTGAGAGGGAATGAGGGAGGGGATACAGCTGGGACACAAAGTGAATAAACTGTAATAATATAAAAAATAAAAATTTAATTATAATAACAAAACTATTTATTATTTAACAGTTATATTACTATATTTCAACATACTCACCCCTTTTCTATTTCCTCCCAATTCTTAACTTCCCTACACACCCAGCTTTGTTCTCTCTCTCTGTTTCTCTTCAGTTATTATTGTTACATGTATATATAGATATAAGTATTAAATACAGCCTACCGATGCCATTTAATATTGCTCTATGTGTATGTTTTAGGGATGATGACTTGGTACTGGGTAAACAATTGGGGGGTTCATCCCTGGGGAAGACTGATTATCTGTCTCCGTCCGCATCTCTGTCCGTCTCTCTCTGAGCAGTCATTAATTGCTTGTAGTTCTTCATGTAGGGTGGGGACTTGAAGATTTTATTCATGTGTGTTGACCTCTCTACCAGTGTTGTCATTGTTTGGGTCTTGTTTAGGTAGCTATTGGTTAAGATTTCATGGGGACAGTGTCTCTGTCCCATAAGAAGACAGAATTTTTCAGCGAATGTCCTGGTCCTCTGGCATTTGCAGTTTTTCCACTCCCTCTTACTTCTCTGAGCCATTGGTGCAGGGGTTGTATGCAGATGTGAGAGTTAGTGTTGAGCACCTGACGTTCCGTTCTTCTCTGTATTTTGAGCAGTTGTGGCTTTCTGTGTGGCTCTTCTGTGCTACAAGAAGCAGCGTCTGTGGTGAGGGTGAGGACTACACTCACCGTGGTTTTAAGAACATCTACTTAGATGCAGGTAGAAGGCGTACTGCCTTAGGAACGGGCGGTAAGTGCTCCTCTAACTTCTGTTTTTTCATTCCCTTTAATGGGTGACAGGCCGGCTAAAGCACCAGAAAGGAGGGGTTCATTGGAAGAGCAGACCCCCCCCCCAACCTGCAGCATCTATCCTTGGTGCACAGGCTGTCTTCCTAGCTCAGGGAGGTTCCCTCAGAGCAGGAGACAACGCTTAGCGGGATTAAAGCGGCACTGCGGCTCTCAGTCACAACACTTCTGCTCCCATCTACACTGCCTGTCGTGAATAATTAGAGAATTTAACACGTATTAACGTTTTCTGCCTAATGAATCTTCTGATGTTTAAGCAGTAACAAGTGAAAAAAGAAGGGCCTCATTTTCTGATGGTAAATTTTAGTACATGTGTGATCAGTTCTTTTTTTTAGTACAAATCATTTATAGAGTATGAGGCATGATAAAACTGAGAGTTCATGATTTCATTTCCCCACTCCCAAGCCCCTCCTCCTCTCCCACTTCTGTGAATTTTTTTTCCTGAACTTAAGCCTGAATGTTAATTATCTAACACAGCCATCCCCTACCCTTAGCAGGATCAACCAAACAGGAGCTAAGATCTTACAGTGTTGCCGACATGCACTGTACAGTCAGGCCTGCAGTGGTTGCACACTACGGAGCAGTGCTTAGGAGAATTGCTGCTCCTCCAGAGGACTGGGGTTCAATTCTCGGCAGCTGTGTCATGTGTCTGTAGCTCCCGTTCCAGGCCAGAATCTCTGCAGGCACTTTGACCCACGTGCACACAAATTTACACATAATTTTACAAAAGTTAAACAGGAATTTGTCATATACTAGAATAGCCCTTTATGTAGTGTTTGCACTGTTATTTACTTGATACTTCACTGGCATTCTAAGTGATCTAGATGTATAGATTGTGTATAGGGGATAATACATATATAACATATGCAAGCATATGCCATTTTCTATGAGATCTGATACCACAGATTTGGGTATTGGAAAGAGTCCTGGGACCAGCCTCCTAAGGGTGCTGGAGAACCAGCCTCCCGGGAGTGCTGGAGGACAGCTGTGGTAGGCCAGCTGGCCCCTGGCCCCTGACCTGTTAACATGTGCGAACAGTCATGGACTGGGGTTCCTCAGGGAAGGAGAGACTGTATAGAGCTCTAGCCATTGAGCTGCACACATAAATATTTGTTTGCCCTTTGTGCTTTTTCCTAGAACCAGCAGAGATTGTCTCTAATGATATGGACTTTGGTGAGCCAGTCTGAGCACTGAGTTAGCCTAAGAATGTTTCATGATAGTTTTTTTTTCTAGTAATATATATGTAATTTTATAAAATCTCAGGGTAAGTAAATTTTTATTCAGGAAAGGGCATCCTTTTCTGGCTTCTTCCTGAAGTGAGTCTCTCACTGTGAAGTGTAAAAACTTTCCAGGAGGCAGAACATTCTGCAGTCACCATGAGTGTGTTGTTCTACTGCCCCTGCCTTTATCTTCCCATTTCCACTTCAGTTTGGGCTTCACCATGCAGAGTCCTGTGCAAATCGCTTCCCAGGTGATCGCCACCATCAGACTTTGAAGACACTCAGAGTACCTTAGTCCTCTGTGAGACAGCTGGCTCTCACCACAGTTGGCTGTGTACCACTGGGTCTTGTATGCAAAAGAGGGGTTGGATATTGGCAGCTGGGGTCATCCCAGCATATGAAATACAGACCTCAAGGCCTCCCCCAGACTGACTGAGTCAGAACCTTCATCCTCACAAGCTTTTCAGAGGCCAATGTGTCACTGAAAGGCTGAAGGGAACTGAATTCAGAAGCGCCTCTCCCTTGTACACTCCCCCTGCCCCTGAGAGACAGAAATGGGAGTTCACTGTGCCTCCCGACAGTCCTTGGAGCCCAAATCATCAACTAGAAGATTGAGTATGTGGTAGGAATGCTAACATTAATTCTATCAGCAGCCTGGAAATAATACATGTGTTCACTATGGTGAGGTAAGAAATATGCTAATTAACTTTGCTTAATTTTTATGATGTATTAAGAAACTAATGTACCTCAGAAGCACACACAATTATTGTCTATTAGATCAATAAAATTCTAAAATGTGACTATATATACTTTTTAAATATTTGATATCAATGCACCTTTATTGCCTCCTGTGATTTTTATCTACTTCAACTCTAAATTTTGTGTGGGTGTTTTTTTTTGTTTGTTTGTTTGGTTTTTTTTGAGAGACGGGGTGTCTTTGTGTAGCCTTGGTTGTCCTGAACTCGCTTTGTAGATCAGACTGGCCTCAAACTCACAGAGATCCACCTGCTTCTGCCTCCTGAGTGCTGGGATTAAGGGAGTGTGCAACCACACCTGGTTAACTCTAATTTATTTCTCACACTTAAATAGCATTTACAGTTTCAAATTTCCTTTTCTTAATTTTTTAAAAATTGGTTCCCTAGAACCCTGTAAGGTAGGTGATCAAAACACTTCGATGCTATTTTGTAAATTTTTAAACGTTAAGATTAGGATAAAGCAATGAGAGATGCTAACTTGGGAAAAAGTAGATGCCAAATTTGTCAACAGAAGCCAGGAAATTATTCTGACTTAAAATGTACCATGAGCCAAAGGGTTTAATTTTCAGTAATGATTGGAGCTTTGCTTTCATTCGTAACTCTTAGCCTCCCAATTAAGAGAAAGCAACTAGTTCTATAATAAAATCCTCATCTTTCTGACAAGATTTTTGAGAAAAATGAAGCACTTTATCTTGGTTATAAAATAGTCTAAAGAGAGAGAGCATGAATGAAGATTCTTCTTGGATGGACAGGAGCCCAAGGGAAAGGCCACAGAGGCGTTGCCCCGAGGCTCTGACTCTCCGGAGGAGAGCAGGACTGCGCATCAGCCCAGCTATCTTCAGCTCCTAGGAGCACACCAGCTGCCGGGGAACAGGTCCTGAGAGCCTGCCGCCCACAGGTCAGGGGGTGTGCCTGCGCAGCATGGCAGTGATTGACGTTTGTCTTTCCTTCTTGAACTGTTTCTTCAATATTTGCACTTCTTTTTAAGACCATGATGTTAAATAAAGCCAAAGTGTGTTAACAAAGTGAGGGAGCTTAGGTAAATCAGTACGAGCCTCTGTCAGTTGAGTTTAACCAATGGGAACATTTTCCAACAGACTCAGGCTGCCAGGAACTCACTGTTAGGCCTACTGGATACTCTTAAAATCTCTCTTTCTCTGCTTGCCTCTCTCTCTTTCCTTCTCTCTCCCTTTCTTCACAGGTTCTCCTGTAGCCTAGGCTGACCTTGAACTTCACTATATAGACAAGGTTGACCTTGAATGCCTAATCCTCTACCTCTACCTCCCACGCACGGGCACTGCAGGTATGTATCACCGCACTCCGCATCTTCTGTCTTCACAAAGGGAAGGGGCACTCTCTCTGAGGCGGGCGCCTGCGCTGTAGTCCCACTGGCCTCTCAGTATGAAGTGGCCTTCCCTGGCTCTTCAGCGTTGAAAGGACTTCAAACCTCAGTTTGTACCTCTCCCTCTTCCCAGTATTATCCAATTTTTTCCCAAGAGGTTGCTCTGTGGCCTGACTTCTTCCCTCCGAGTCCCTCTTTATCTTGTGCCCACTGGCATACCGTTTGAACGCTTCATTACGCAGGCCTCTACATTATTTCACTATTTTCTTTCTTGCTTTAGTTGGTGGCCATCAGCGCAGTCAGCCAGTCTCTGAGAAGCATATTGTCTTGGCTTCCCCACTGCTGTGCATCTAGCTCCTCTCTCTCCCTGATTTCATCTTCTCTGCCTGGCTTCTCTCAAGCAGAGTCTTAGTGCTGAATGACCTCAGGATGTTTTCTGTCTCTTTCTTAGGTGATTCCCTCTGGGCACACAGTTTTATGCAACCATGTGCTTAATATCAATTCCTAAATTTATCCCTCCAATCCAGTTTCTCTTTCTTGATCTAGATTTGTTTATTCGCCTTCATGTCCCACCAAAACTCGTGCTGTGTTCATCTTCCACAGCTGAAATGCTGCCTCACCAACTTGTCGGCACCAGAGCCAACGCCTGGCATCTCTGGCTGGTTTCCACAGCCTCTTGGCTTCGTGTTTTTAATGTTTTAGTTTTAGATGTTTGGAGTCCATTTTCTTTAGAGCTATTATAGGACTCTTGACTTCAGGGTGAGAATGAAGCAAGCAGCCAACTGCTGCTTAAATTTTCATAGCACAAATGGGAATGGTTTAACATTGCTTTTTTTCTTTAATTACACGTTATTTAATTTAGTCAGTTTTAGTCTGTTAGTACATAAATATAAGCAATCACAGGACTAAATATATCAGCCAAGAATAGAATATGGCATCTTAGGTACTGGCTTATACCTTACACTGATACTTTATAGCTGTTCCAAATTTAAAATATTTTAACTTTGTTTCTACATATGAATATTAAGAACAGATATATAGCCACCATTTTAATGAAAGAAAGAAGAGAAAACTGACTAGACTATTTGCATCTTTAGTATTGTTAATTTTATGTCACCATAATTTTATCTATCTAGTCTAATTTTATGTGGATCTAATGGCATTTTGTGTTAAGTGTCCTCATTATCAAAATGCCAAGGTTAAAATATTCTATAATTTTAATTGCTCTTCCGGCCCACTCAATCACTATGTCAGTGTTAGCTGTAACTGTAGCAATAAAAAATTATTGTTAAAATAGATTTGACTTCAAGCCTAGCTTATCTCCAGGAGCTTGTTTAAATGTTAAGGAAAAGGACATATTTCCTGAGGCAAAATCCATTATGTGAGGCTGACTTGTGGTTCATTAGGAAGCTCTCTGTCTTTATCTTTGAGCAGTTTTTCCACATGGCAATACAGTATGTTTTCACTCTCGAAGAGCGGGGGCTTTCTGTTAGCATAAAATCTCACCATCATAGATCCCTGCTTTGTGTGATGAAGAGCTGTTAGAGCCTAAGTAATTAAAACCCAGCTTCTTACAACACTGCTCATTCTCTTCACTTCTGATGGGTTAAGTTATTGCAAAGTGTAACCCTCTTAATGGTTAATTCTTGAAATGGTTTAGACTACTGCCTAATTCTTTAAAAAATTATTAAAGTCAGGTAAAGTGCAGCTGGGTATGGAAGGGCACACTCCTAACTCCAGCACTCAGGAGGCGGGCACAGGTAAATCTCTGCAAGTCTGGGGCCAGCCTGGTCTACATAAGAAAGTTCCATGCCAGCCAGGGCTACATAGTGAGACTGTCTAAAAAACAAACAGACAAACACAAATCCCAAAACAGATCAGGCGGCTACTCTAGAATGGATCTGACTTTCCTTCGGGATATTTTTAAATGTAAATTTTTTTGTGAAGTTGGAGTTCTGAGCTCCACACACTGCAGGGAGTCACCAAGACTCTTTGGGTTCATGTATGACAGAGAAGGAAGCTAAGCCAGAGAGAGCACAGTTAAACACAGGAATGATCTGAAACAAGCCTCAAATAAATTTAAGACTTTGTGCCTTATTTTTAATTCAAAATCATTATTTGATTTCCTGACTTAGGAACTGGGCCAGGCTTACAATTTTCCACACACATATCCTTGCTACAGAGAGGGAGATAGAGATGAAGGTTGGTGTTATTTCATTGAGATGGGCTAGCCACACTGTCTGCTGTGTGACTAACCAAACCCAACATGAAAACAGAAATATTCTCTCTGTATCACAGAGGCCCCAGCCCTAATCCTTCACCTATGGGAAACATGTACGTTCCTAACACACAACCAGTGTAGCTGCAGAGTCACTGATGACCGGAGAACAGCCTACACCCAGAGCTCCCAAGCCCCGATTCCTGTCATTTGAACGCAGAACTTGGTGGCCCTTCCATTCCTGCCTTTCTCCCCCCTTCTCTGACATCCCTGATTCTTCTATTTCTATCTCACTCCCCTCTGATCCTGTCTCAAAATGCTCTCTTGGGTGATACCCAGCTTCCTGTTTGTGCTGGGAACCACAGATCTGTGACTCTTGGTCGAATCTTGTGAGTATAATTTCTGTGGGCTCACTCTGACGTTTGCTTCCAGAGTTTCATTACTTCAGTCTCGGAGGCTGAAGAAATCACATACAAGCCATTCTTGCTATTAGCTTAAGGGCTGGACAAGTCTCAGGTCTGAGGCTGTGCTCACTCGATTCCATGCTCTTTTGATTTCACTTTCCATTTTGCATTTTGATTTGGGGTCGTGGTCCCAAAATATGAAGAAGTGTCCTATAGCTGTTGTAAACAGACAATAAGAATACTGTGTGTGTGTGTGTGTGTGTGTGTGTGTGTGTGTGAAAAGAAGCCTGACACTTTGCTTTGTTTTTCTATCTGGGATTCAGGATACAGAAATGCATATCAACAAATGCCATCATTCTTGTGTCTTCTTGTATACTTTATCACAGCTTGGCTCTGCTCCTGGGCAGTTAGGCGCCCAACATTTTGTCACAGCTTTCAGAGGTCAGGAATGTGTTTGCATGAAAATGATGGCATTGGATAACATTATGTCACGGGAATCAGCCTGGCTCAGAAAGACAAACATGACATGTTACCTCATCCCGGGTATACACATAAATGGATGTTTCCTATGCATGTATATAGCTGACATGAAAGACGGCAGAGACTAGGAGATGAGAGAAAGTGGTCAAAGGAAGGGATGGTGAGAGGGGAACAGTACGTACGTTATGAAAGCAGAAGGGACTATTTGAGGGTAGGAAAATGGGACCAGAAATAGAGGAGAGAGGATTGAGGGAGGTAGTGAGGGTAAATTAAAACCAGGTATAATCAAATATATGAAAATATATGTATGGGCTTATCACAAAATGGATTTCTTTGCATGCTAATAAAATAATTTAAAAAATTTTAGATCAAGAATTTGCATATAACGTGTATATTATGTGGAAAAGGTTGCCTGCAGATTTTTAAGCAAGAACCTTTGGACCTCTTTGTAACAGGTGAGCATGCTTGGAAATATTCAGATAAGCTTACCATCCAAGCCTAAGTGACACTCAGGAGTGGGGAGATGAAAGTAGCCATGAAAGAGAACTGTTTTAAGGAGAGAAATTCCAATATGTGAATCATTAAGCAGACATTCCTTGTACAGTAGTTATTCAGCTAGAGATGGGCACAGTTTAAATCCCTGCCTGTGTGCAGAGAGCCCAGAGTTTCTTTCCCTGGAGGACTCCCTGTAACGTTAGCGTCAGAAGCTTCTGGGCCTGCCTTAAAGCTCCAGGACGGGACATGGAGGAGTAGAGTTTCCTGCACACTGAACCATACCCTCATGCGAGTCAGGAAAATTTTAATCTATTCAACTAGTTTTGGTTATTGAATTTAATTTTTATTAATTGTTTTGTTAATATACAAATAGCAGATTTCCCTGTCACTCTCATGCATACTCTTTGTTGCCACCCACCTTCCTTAGCCCGTTTGACCCCCCAAACACTTCCTCACATAATTTTACTTTCTTTATTTATCTATTAATTTATTTAATACCTTTATCTATTCAGTGTGTGTGTGTGTGCGTGTGTGCATGTGTCTGTGCGCATACACGTGTGCCCACATGTTTTCACCGTGATTCATATGTAGATTGACCTGGATGGACCAGCAGGGTGCTCTTCAATGACAGGTCCCCAAGGAAGAGGACTGGGGATGAGACAATAAAAAAGATAGGAAAGTCAGGACTCAGAAGTCTTGCATGACCTGATGGCTTGTGCCAGGCAAGCTTGTTGATAAGCACAGCATCTTAGGCCCTGTTGGCAGGGGGAGATGGAGCAGCGTCAGCAGAAACCTGGCACGTATGGGACAGTGTCAGTAGGAAGCTAATCAGGCCATGTTACACAAGGGAACTGAGGGCCTCTCAAGTGCACAAAGATGGAGCACAGATGGAACACACAGCGGCCCTCAGACTGATAACGCCAGTCTCTTCGGGAGGCAGGGATGTCAGGCTGCCTCCCAGGAACCAAAACCTTAACTCGTCAGAGGCCCTGGCCCCAGGCCCAGATGGACCTTGCTAAGTCTACTCCTTGGCCAGGGCACAGAACTGGGTTATCTTTGCCTTTCATCTGGGCCTCTGAGAATGCCTGGGACTAGCCTGGCTATCAGCAGTGGTGGTCAGAGGCCAGCTTGCAGAAGTCTGTTCTCTCCTTCCACCCATTGGGTTCTGGGTATTGAGGTGAGCCATCCAGCTTTTTGTCATATGCGTTTACCCACTGAACACCTCAGGGACCCTTTAAGTGCAGGCGAATTGTATCCTAGTGACTGAGAGCCTGCCGAGGAGGCTGGGTTGATCACGTGTGAGGGTTGACCTGGAGTCTCAGAACCAAGACAAAGTTGTCACAGGGTCAAAGATGAGAAAACCTGGCCTGGCAATTTGATCATTGATTGATCTCGTTTAAAAAATTTGCATTTTTTCTTTCCTTAAAAACTTAGCTTTTTTCCTTAGTTACTGAGAAAGGAAGTTCTGTATTTTATAATAGTGAACAAGTTATATTTAATTGGAAATATGAAAAAAGTTAATATATTCTGATACTTTAAAGGAAATTATTCCACTGAATGCAATTCATGATTAAACTATTAATACTTAAATTACTTTGTTTGTGGAAAAACAGCAGCATGCCGTCAGAAGGGACATTGCTGTCATGGCAACCTACAGAGGACAGCTTTCCACAAAGCACGGGCTTCCTTCCAGTTTAATCATTGCAGTGAAAAGAACATGTCCCTTATAGTAACATATTTATTAATATTATCTACTAATATTACTAAAAGAATTCTTACTATATGAAGGTGTAGTGGTATTAACAATGGAAGAGTGAGTCATTTTGGGTTTACTTTGGAGTTGTGCCAGTTAGAATTGTTTGGGAAGAAAATCTCAATTGAGGAATTGTCTGCATGAGACAGTTGTGGTATTGTCTTGACTTTGGCTTGACGTGGGAAGGCCCACCTGCTGTGGGTGGCACCATCCCTCAGGCAGGTGTTACTGAAGTGTATGACCCAGTTAGCTGAATGTGAGTCTCCTGACAAGCAGCAGAAGCACCTCCCTGGTTCTTACCATGAATTCTTTGGTTGCAGGTAATACTGTGTAGCCTGCCATCGAGTTCCTGCATTAATGATCATACACTGGTGATTGACTAAGGCCTAGAGTTATAAGCCCAATAAGCCCTTTTCTCCCCTACCATTGCCTCTGATCAGACCATTTTATCACAAGCAATAGAAATGAACCTAGAACATAATCATCTCAAAATTATCACAGGTGAAGCTGATTTATAAGAAATTACAGCACATATGTGTCAAACCATTTTCTATAATAATGATTTATTATATATTTTAGAAGATTTTTCAAATAAATATATTAGGATATATGTATTAAAACATATTATATATCTGAAATATGCATTATTACATATATACACATCTTACTTTTATATTTGTAAGAAATTTTAAGAAGCTAGCAAATTTCAAAGAATAGTAAAAATACAATGCAAAGTCTGGGTTTTTATAAAACAAATGTGGTAAGCTGAGTCATAGATATGTAAAATGTAGCATTGTCACAATAGCTAGGCATAATTTAAATCTATCAAAAATGGCATGGACACTGAACAAGCATCAATAGTCATAACTCTCCCCATGTTTCACACATAGCTATATTCCGACTGACATCAAGCACTTTCTCACAGGAACACTTGGCTGCTCCAGCTCTTACCTATTTTCTGTTTCATTCTCTGTCTATTAAGTTTGTTAACAATGAGCCAGATAAAGTTTCAAGTATAAGTAAAGAAGTCTATAGAATAAGCTATCTTTAACAAAAGCTTTCTGAGCAATTGTCTAGGCCCATGTGTTTCTCCTCTCTGAGGAAATCTGTGTGTTAGTGACACTGAGTAAGCACAGAACCGGAGGTAGGTTAGTGCAAATTTCACACTGAAATTCAAAGGCACATTATCTTCCAAAGCTCCTTACATTCTAGAACAGGTTCCCTGACAGTGATGTGTGTGACACATGCATGTGTGTCACACATTTTGTCTCATGATATTTGAGAGCAAAGTTACAATCAGATGTGAAGGTAAAACTATCTGATCTGGAGGAGTTTTCAGCTGAAATTATCTTCCACCATAACGATATTTCCTGCTTGTCATGTCCTTGACACATGGAATTTTTCCACCTAATCTGCACTTCTTCCTTCCATGGACCCAGCCTTCATCAGTCTTCTGCTCTCGCTTGTGTCACCTCTTTGTGATGACCTTCCTGGTTTTATAGCTAAGTGGGGACCACACTTCTCTGACATGTCCCCAGATTCTCCCGCCACCCAGTCATTTCCTGTTAACTGCGCAATGCATAGTCCTGCTTCTGACTTGCATTTTTTCACAAGAGTATCTTGTGAAAATAATCATGTGTTTGTGCTGTTGGTAAGTTTTAGATGTTGATGGGAACTTTATGGAGAGAGTTTGGTCAGTATCCATCTGTATTTTAAGGGCTCTCCATCAATGAAGAGTGTTGAAATGACCTAAGTTTCCAAGTTCAAGATTGCTTGGAGCTAAATACATAGAAACTCTTTAGGACACTTTAGAGGCTGAAAAACTTCCAGACAGTAAGACCAAGAAAAGAATCATAAGAATGATCATTTCTATAAATTCTCACAGCCAAGAGAGCAGAAAACAGGCTAGATAGTATAGGGGTGAAATTAAAAGTACAAACATGTGGAACAAGAGGGAAATCATTTTTATTAAAGACCAATTGTATGGGTGTAGTTTATAGTTGGATCTTATCTGCTGTGACATTTACCTTTCATGAACCTTTTTTCTCTATTTATATTTCTTTTAATTGTCGGCAAGTTTGAGTTTATATATGCCTCTGTCTACTTATAATGCTGTTACATGATGCCAAAGATTGGTTGAGTGAAATGGTAGACTTATATGCCTCCTGAGATAGGCAAGTTCAAGTTCCAGATGCTGGGGAATTAAGATTTTTACTGAGCGCCTTGCTCCTGGCTTGAAGATCGCTGCTGTCTTTCTGTGCTTTCATGTGGCAAAGATACTGCATTTTCTTCCTATGAGGTCATTATTGCTAGCCAGGGAAACCCCTTTTCATGACCTCATCTCCACAAACAACCTCCTTAGTGGATCACTTCCAAACCCAATTCAGGATCTTTCTTGCTCCCAGACTGTCTTTAAATCATCGTTGATCCAGAATTTTATTTATGATGAAAGGATGTGTGATGATCCAATAATCCATGCTCTTCTACAGAAAAAACCTTGCTGCTTTGTCACAATGGTCAAAAAAGTCACTTTTTTCAAAACTCCATTTTCAGTGCCCCCAGGTGCTCATCTTCAGTCCTGCTTATAAAAATCAAACTGTTTAGAAGGAGCCTGTGCGCTTTGTGTCTACTTCCTCTTTCCATCCCCATGGAGGAAAGGTTGCTGCCTTTAGGAAAGAATGCTTTGACTTTTACTTATTAATTGCGCAGCGTTTCAGGTTTTTATTTGTCGGCGTTCCATGTCTACAGCACATTGTTGTATCTTTTATCTTACTCCCAACCATACAAAGCCCATCTTCCCAACTAGCCCCTTCTGACTTCCATGGTCTGTTGTTTTGTGCAGGTTGTGTCACATAGCCACAGATGCTATGTGTTTCTGACAGCACTGGCTATGTCATGTCTAGGGCACAGCGCTTTATGGGATGCCTCTCCAGTCTTCAGTTTCTACAGTCTTTCTCCCTCTTTCTCTATGAGATTCTTTGAGTTTTGAAATGGTAATGTAGATGTCCTCTTTAGGATTAGAACTCAGCACTCATTCATTCTTAGCATTTTCATCAGTTCTGAGTCTCTGTATTAACAATCACCCCCAAAAGAAGTTATATGGTAATATATACATGCAAAAGAGACATATAACAGTGACAGTCTAAAGTTATATTTATATATTTGGCTATATGTCCAGCTAGCTTAGTATTAACAATAAATTTTCCCTAGAGCCTGTGATATCCCCAGCCATAGACTTTTGCCCAGCTTTATAGTACCAGACACGAATTTCTTCCTGTTCACAACCCTCAAGTCCAATCAAAAGGTGGTTAATTACCCTACCCCCCACCCCTGTTATGCTAGATTGCACAGTGGGAGCTTGATTGGCAGGCTGGTATTGCAGTATGGAGGATCCGCAGTTGGATGAAACTACTCATGTGTCTTCCCTCCCATCAGCCTCACAGCACCTTCAGTCACTATGAGGGTTTGAGGTTTCCAACTTTGTTTAGCTTGATTTATCTGACTGCTGTAGCTGCAGCACACAGAGCTGTAGCTTCAGCAAACTCTTACCATCTAGTTCTGGCTGCTATTACTTTTAAGGTCATAACTGACTTGTTTATGCTTTGTAGAGGAACTTATTTTAAACGTTAATGTGGAGTATTTGAAAACCACCTTTGTGATTAGAAAAATCTGTCTTTAACCAGGGTATTTGACATTCTTAGTATACTACGATGGAACATAGCATCCCATGTGTTTAGGTAGTACTCAAATGAGGAGACATATGGCCATCATAAGGTTAGGCATCTCTGTACGCAGTTGAAGTGAGGGCTGGAAGAGTCTTATGTTTTCACTCATACCTCCTGTGTGGTATGGGGTCATGGTTAAGCCTGTGGTAGGTTCCTAGAATTTGCATCGTTTTCTGCATGGGGTACTGTCATTAGATGTCAAAGCATCATGGCTCCACGCCATTCCAAATCTCACCCCTAGGAAATGCATGCTTCTGGAATGCTTCTGTACTTGCCTTCTGCCTTCCTCACTGCTATGATCTTTCCCAGCGTCCTCCATTCAGTGTCAAACAGGCCAGCAATGTCTTTGTTGGTATATCTGCATAATCCCATGGGGGATTGTCCCTTGTCTCTGTAGGCTTTTGTAGGCTGCTGTCCTCATAGCCTCCTCGCTCATCCTCACAGTCAGTACCTAGCAGTGACTTTTCAGATGCCACACTGGTTTAACCTTGCTCCCATTGTCCCTTTGACCTTTGTCTTCACTTCGCCATCTGAGGACCCTGAGAGTCACACTGGCTTTATAAAGATGCTCCAGAACAATCTTCCTGAACCTTGTTGAATTACATCAGCCACCCGCCTTCCCCTCAACAAGGAATGTCTTCACAGTGCCTGAGGTTGAAAACTGACCCTCTGGAGACGGAAAGAGTCTTTGCCATATTCTGCCTTTAGGTGCAGTGTGTTAAGTAAATGATGGATAGGTTTTTCGGAGCTGTATGGAAGCAACCTGTTTGGAGTGGGGATAAGTACAAGCTCTTAGTGTGGACACCCCCAAAAGTGGGCTCCACACCTTAGCACAGTGGCTATAGAAGTCAATTCTTTCTGGTCTTTGAAGAGGAGTGAGGTTCTGTATGTGTGTGTGGGGAACCTAACCAACATTGTTTCCAGGATTTCACTCAGGTTTCCCTTGGCTTTGAGCTCCTCAGGATCTCTGTCAAATGAGTTCACGTAAGACGCTATCGTGTCACAGCCATGACACTTATAAGAGTGAGAATAGGCAGTGGCTGAGGAGACCGTTGCACAGAAAACTCTCATGGATCAAGAGTTAACAGCAGCAGAGGGATGGTTGTACCAGTTTATATGTTTAGTGAGGCTTTATACAGTTCTTAATATACAACTTCCTGACTTTCGTGTCTTAGTGATTGACAGGCCCATTTGGATAGTCTCACAAGGAACAATGATGTGTTTGTTCCTTATCAGAAAACCTCCAGAGAGAGATGGTGATCAGACAGTCTTTTAGGTAGTTCAGAATGGCATGTCTCCTCCCAGAAGGAGGTTGTTCATGGTTGTTAATTAGAATCCTACAATTTTATTGCTTGCTTTTCCTGTTTACTGGTGGAGGTATGCTAACAACAAATACCAAACTTGCCCCAAGGAACTGAACACCCCTAAGCAGCAGGAAGTCGTCTAATGATATCGAGGCTCCCTCCCACCTTTAATATTTTTTTTCTCCTACCCAGTGTTGGGGGTTGAATATGGGTGGTATAGGGAGGTAGGAAAAAAGAACCTAATAAAGTAGTCAAAAGTCTGGTTACAGATTTGAATTTCCCTGATGACTAAGGATGTTGAACATTTCTTTGAGTTAACCATTTTAACCATTTGAGATTCTTTAACCATTTGAAGAAAATTTAAAGAAAGTTAAAGAAAGAACATTCTTTAACCATTTGAGATTCCTCTGTTGAGAGTTCACTGTTTAGATCTGTACCCCCATTTTAATTGGACTATTTAGTTTGCTGATGTCTAGTCCCTTGAGGCGCTTTTGTTTTTTTTATTGTTTTGTTTTGTTTTGGATTTTAGCCTTCTATCAGATATGGGGTTGGTGAAGACCTATTCCTATTTTGTAGGCTGCTGTTTTGTCCTGTTGGTGGTGTCTTTGTCGTATGGTGGAACATATTTCAGATATATGCTTAGGAGTGGGATAGCTGGTCTTGAGGAAGCGCTATTCCTAATTTTGTGAGAAAGCACCAGATTGATTTCCAGAGTGCTTGTACAAGTTTGCACTTTCACCAGCAATGGAGGAGTGTTCCCCTTTCTCCACATCCTCAACAGCATGTGCTGTCACTTGAATTTTTCATCTTAGCCAGTCTGATAGGTGTAGGGTGAAATCTCCCTGATGGCCAAGGACATTGAGCATTTCCTTAGGGTCCTAGAACTGTAAAACTGTTTTCCTGATCTTGATTTAGCTTTGGTAAGTGGTATTTATCAAGAAAAATAATCCATTTCCTTTAGGTTTTCCAATTTTGTGAAATATAGGCTTTTGAAGTAAGACCTGATGATTCTTTGGATTTTTTCAGTGTCTGTTTTTATGTCCACCTTTTCATTTCTGATTTAGTTAATTTGGATACTCTCTCTCTACCTTTTATTTAATTTGGCTAGGGATTTGTCTATCTTGTTGATTTTCTCAAAGAACCAACTCTTTGTTTCATTGATTCTTTCCATTATTCTCTATTTCTGTTATTGATTTAAGCCCTGAGTTTGATTATTTTCTGCTGTTTCTTCTTCTTTTTTTTTTTTGTCTAGAGATTTAGGTGTGTTTTTAAGTTGATCATATTGTAACTCTCCAATTTCCTTATGAAGGCACTTGGTGCTATTCACTTTCCTCTTGGCACAGCTTCCATTGTGTCCTATAAATTTGTGTATGTTGTGCTTTCATTTTCATTGAATTCTAGAAAGTCTTTAATTTCTTTATTTCTTCTCTGACCCAGTGGTCATTGAGTAGAGTTGTTCAATTTCCATGAGTTTGTAGATATCTGTTGTTTCTGTTATTGTTGAAACCCAGCTTTAATTTGTGGTGGTCTGTTAAGATACAGGTTTTTTTTCCTGTTTGTTTGTTTTTGTTTTTGTTTTATCAGTTGTGACTTATTTTGTGACTGAGTATAAGGTCAATTTTGGAGAAGGTCCCATGAGGTGCTGAGAAGAAGGCATATTCTTTCGTGTTTGTGTGAAATATTATGTAGATATCTGTTAGGTACATTTGATTCATGTCTGTTAGTTCAAATTGTTTTTCTGTTTAGTTTCTACCCAGATGGCTTGTCTATTGGTGAGAGTGGGATGCTAAAGTCTCCCACTATTAGTGTGAAGCAATCAATGTGTGATTTAAGCTTGAGTAATGTTTCTTTTACAACTGTGGGTGCCCTTGCATTTGGGGCATAGAAGTTCAGAACTGAAATGTCATCTTGGTGGATTTTTTCTTTGATGAGTGTGAAGTGTCCTTCCCCACTTCTTTTGATTAATTTTGTTTGAAAGTCTACTTCATTAGATATTAGATTGGCTACTCCAGCTTGTTGGAGTCCATTTGCTTGGCAATCCCTTTCCAACTCTTAATTCTTAGGTAATTTTTATCTTTGATGCTAAGGTGTTTTTCTTGTTTTCAGCAGAGTGATGGGCCCTGTTTTCTCATCCATTCTGTTAGTCTGTGTCTTTTTATTGGGAAATTGAGTTCAATGATATTGAAAGTTATTAATGGCCAATGATTATTAATTTCTATTTTTTAAAAAGAATGATTTATTTTTTATTACATAATTTAAATATGATGGCAGGAATTAATAGAAATGTTTAGTATGATGACTACATATCAAATTAATCATTTAGTGAAACACTCTTTTGATTAATAAAGTTTTAGGAACCAAAAGGAAGAAGTACAAAACTTAAACAAAGCTTCAAACATTATTTTAAAACTAACAAAACAAAATAGTTGGTGGTGGTCGTGCATGTGTGTGTATGTGTTTGTGTATGTGTGTCTATGTGTGTATATGTGTGTGTGTGCTTCCCTTCTTTTGGTTTTGCTGGTGTGGAATTATTTATTTCCTGTGATTTCTTGGGTGTACTTAAACTCCTTGGGTTGGAAATTTTCTTATAGTGTCTTTTGTAGGGCTGGATTTGTGCATAGATACTGTTTAAATGGGGCTTTGTCATGGAATATCTTGGTTTTTTTTTACCCTCTATGGTGATTGAATGTTTTGCTGAGTATAGTAGACTGGGCTGGCATCTGTGGTCTTTTAGAGACTGCAAGATATCTGCCCAGACCCTTCTGGCCTTTAGAATCTTTGTTGAGAATTTGGGTATAATTTTGATAGGTCTGCCTTTATATGTTACTTGGCTTTTTTTCCTTGCAGCTTTTAATATTTTCTTGGTTTTGTACATTTAGTGTTTTGATTATTCTGTGGTGGGAGGATTTTCTTCTGGTCCAGTCTGTTTGGTGTTCTGTAGGCTTCTTGTATGTTTATAGGCTTCTCTTTCATTAAGTTGGGGAAATTTTCTTCTATGATTTTGTTAAAAGTATTTTCTGGACTTTTGACCTGTGAATCTTCTCTTATTTCTGTTCCCATTATTCTTAGGTTTGGTCTTTTCATAATGTTCCAGATTTCCTGTATGTTTTCTGGAAAGAATTTATTAGATTTAACATTTTCTTTGACTGATGCATTGATTTCTTCTATCATATCATCTCTGCCTAGGATTCTCTCTCCCATCTTTTGTATTCTGTTGGTGAATCTTGAGACTAAAGTTCCTGTTCTCTTACCTAGGTTTTTCATTTTCAGGATCTCAGTTCATGTTTTCTTTATTGTTTCTATTTCTATTTTCCGGTCTTGAACAGTTTTATTCACTTCTTTCACCTGTTTGATTGCATTTTCCTGTATTTCTTTTGAGGGTTTATTAATTTTCTCTTTTCAAAGGCCTCTATCATCTTCATGATATTGGATTTAAATTATTTTTCTTCAGATGGGTTAGGATATCCAGGTATTGGTGTAGTAGGGTAGTTGGGCTCTGATGGTGTCTTATTGCCCTCCCTGTTGCTGATTGTGGTTTGTTGTTGTTTGTTTGTTTGTTTTTGGCCTCTAGACATCTGGGTTTTGTGGTTTTCATAGGTTTAGATGCTGATTTATGAGTTTATCTTTGTTGTAATGGTCCTTGGGGTATTTTCCCCCTTGGCTTCTATTTCCTCTCAGTCGTCTGAGCTAAGTGGCCTGGGGTTCCGATGACGAGACCAACAAGTCTTCAGGTTCAGTAGGGTGTCTCCATTGGGGTGTTTGTGGCCTGTGTGACTTCTGGGGTTTGGAGTACTGGGGTTGCCTCTGAGGTCCACAGTGCCAGCATGATCTGTGGTCCCTGGGGCCTACATGGCCTCCAGGAGACCAGGCAGGGCTGTGAGGCAGAAAACGGAGCACAGGGTATGGAGTGCCCTTCACCACTGTTGGGCGTGCTCTCAGGAGAGGTGGCAGGCAAGGGCTGGGGGTGGCTCTTACTTGATATTCCTGGTCTTGCTATATGCCTCCTGGAAAATAGGCAGAGTTGTGGGGCAGGAAACGGAACACAGGGCATGGAATGCAGTTTCAGCCTCTAGATTTTTAATTTTGTTCATGTTGTTATTTTCACTGACAAATATATTTCCATTAAAAAAAAGTCTGGATATGCCTGGCTAATGGGTCTTGCAATCTTTTTGCAGTGGAATGTTGTGAAATGTGCACACAGCATTGAATTAGTGGACTTGCTTCCTTTTCCTTAATCTTCGTGAATTATTCCTGCTGAAGAAGTTGCTTTGTATGAGGGGAGCACACTCACTCTTTTACTACAGTAACACCTGTTTTGCTCCGTAATAAAAGTGATTCTATTGTCATAATAATTAAATGATCAAAAATCAAGAGCTTATAAATATAATCTGATTTTAGTTTTTTATTTCATTTCAAGTGGGAAATATGAATAGTATTCACCCAATTAAGCCATATGAAGGTGGAGCTCTGAGTATCTTCATCTAGCCTCCATGTCTGTTAATTCTGGAGATGTGATTAGGGAAATAAAAACAATCTCATCACAATACAAATTCTGCTACTGCAGAGGAAAGGATGAAGTCATTATGTGCCAATTTTCAGGGCTATATGAGATCAGCTAAATCTTACCCTTTGACAGAAATAGTAGAGTATTCTGAGCCCAAATATAAGGCAACCAAGACTCATTATCAGAAGGCAACAGCTTCTCAGCTATACTTTATAATGACCTTTTAGCCTGCTTCTTACGTAGTGATGTACTTACCACAAAAAGCAGAAGGGCACCCACATACTTTAAAACCAGGTTCAACTATCTTTAATGTAAGACGCAGAGAACTGCAGGAGCAATATAAGCTATATATATAACAGCTTTCAGTCTGTTTTTTTTTCCTCTATCCACTTAAAAGATTCTTGTGGTTTACAGCTAGCTGGTCTAAATTCACATCCTCTTTTACCTGTTGATATCTGAGTGAGCTAGAGTATATCAGCATGCCCTTCTGTGCCTCAGTATTCTGCTTTTAAAATATCATGATGACAAATGGATAGAAACTTCAAGAACTATTGGGAGCATTAAGTAGAGAAGGGCTGTTGGTAATACAGCTCAAGAGAATGCAATTCACATCATGTTCTATCTGGAACATTGTGAGATAGGAGATTGGTGTGTTAAGAGCATAGAGGTCTAGATAAAAATGGACACTTAATTTTTTCAATGAGAATTTAAGGTCAGTTCTCTTGAAATTCTTTGACTTTCTTGAATTGTGCTTTTCCAACTTGAGCTATTTAAAAGAGAAAAGGACATCTGAAAATATCATTTAGTAGAATGTTGCTTGCCTAGGATTTCAGCATCACACACAAATATACAAGCATGAAAGGTGGAAACTCAGTAAAGCTCTGCCATATACCTGGTGAAACTCAACCTAGTTCTCAGATGGGCTGAGATGGTGGCATTCAAAGCTGGCCAGTTTTCCAACTCTGCTGTTCTATTTTCATTTCCTTCAGCTCTTTCTTTTCCTAGGGATAGATTTCTCTCTAATTTTTTTAAATAATGCATTTAAATATTCATTTATTTATTTATTGTCATATTTATTTCTATGTAGTGGTGGGGAGACACATACCATGTGCTTGTGGGCCCCAAGACAACTGTTTGGAGTTGACTTTCTCTTTCTATCATGTGAGTTCTGGAAATCAAACTCAGGTCATTAGGCCTGAAATTCTCTTTGTTGGGTTTTTGTGAGGTTTAGGTACCAAGGTGACTGTGGCTTCATAGAATGAGTTTGGTAGTGTTCCTTCTGTTTCTATTTTGTGGAATAGTTTGAAGAGAACTGGTGTTAGCTTTCTTTGAAGGTCTGGTAGAATTCTATGCTGAAACCATCTGGCCCTGGTTTTTTTGGATGGGAGACTTTTGATGACATCTTCTATTTCCTTAGGGGAAATATGACTATTTCTTTCATTTGTGATATAGGACTATTTAATTTATTTGCCTGGTCTTGATTCAGCTTTGGTAAGTGGAACTGATCCAGAAAATTGTCCATTTCATTTAGATTTTCAAACTTTGTGGTTTATAGGCTTTTGAAGTAAGACCTAATGATTTAAATTTCCTCAGTGTCTGCTGTTATGACCCCTTTTCATTTCTGATTTTGTTGATTTTGGTAGTGTTGCTCTGCCTTTTAGTTAGTTTGGCTAAGGGTTTGTCTATCTTGTTGATTTTCTCAAAGAACCAGCTCTTCGTTTCATTGATTCTTTGAATTATTTGTTTCTAATTTATTGATTTCAGCCCTGAGTTTGATTATTTCCAGCCATCTACTCCTCTTGGGTATGTCTGTTTCCTTTTTTTTCCCTATGGCATTCAGGTGAGCTGTTAAGTTACTTATATGAGATGTTTCAAATTTCTTCTTGAAGGCACTTAGTGCTATGAACTTTCCTCTTAGCACTGCTTTCATTGTGTCCCATAGGTTTGGGTATGTTGTATCTTCATTTTCATTGAATTCTAGGAAGTCTTTAATTTCCTTTTTTATTTCTTTCCTGACCCAGCTGTCATTGAGTAACAAGTTGTTCAGTTTCCCTGTGAGTGTAGGCTTTTTGTTATTTCTTTTGTTATTGAGGTCCAAATTTATTCTATGGTGAACAATTTTGTATCTGTTGAGGCTTGCTTTGTGACCAACTATAGGGTCTATTTTGGAGAAGGTTCCATGGGGTGCTGAGAAGAAGGTAAATTCTTTTTTGTTTGGGTGAAAGGTTCTGTCTCTTAGGTCTATTTGATTCATGACCTCTGTTAGAGTCATTGTTTCTTTGTTTAATTTCTGTTTTGTAGACCTGTCCTTTGTTGAGAGTGGGGTGTTGAATTCTCCCACTATTAATGTGTGGGGATCTATGTGTTGTTTAAGTTTTATTAATGTTTCTTTTACAAATGTAGGTACCCTTGTATTTGGGGCATAGATGTTCAGGATTGTGATGTCTTCTTGGTGGAAGTTTCCTTTGATGAGTATGAAGTGTCCTTCCCCATCTCTTTTTGATTAATTTTGGTTGAAAATCTATTTTATTAGATATTAGAATGGCTGCTCCTGCTTGCTTCTTTGGTCCATTTGCTTGGAAAATAGCCTTCCAGCCCTTTATTCTCAGGTAATGTCTATCTTTGTGACTTAAGTGTGTTTCTTGTAGGCAACAGATTGTTGGGTCTTGTTTATGCATCCATTCTGTTAGTCTGTGTCTTTTTGGGGGAGTGTTGAGTCCATTGGTGTTGAGAGAGATTAATGACCAATGGCTGTTAGATCTTTTGATTTTGCTGTTGGTTGTGGTAGTGTGTTTGTGTGCTTGGCTACTTTTAGTTTCAATGTAGTGAAGTTATTTATTTCTTGTGTTTACCTGACTGTAGTTAGCTTACCTGGGTTGTATTTTTCCTTCAGTACCACGTGATTTAGTATTTCATTAATTGTTTTGCATGGAGTACTCCTAGTTTACGCGTGGGCAGAAGGCCTCAGTATGTAGACACTACTGTCTAAGGTGGAGACTGACCATGCCTTACACACCTTCTATGCCACTTTAGGCACTTCCATGTGTCACGGATGCTTCATACATATTTACAGGCTGGTTGGCTCCTGGACTTCCATTGCAAATCTATGCTTTTCTGTTTTGCCCTGAGTGTACCTACACCAGCCTCCAGGTGCTGTAGAGTGGTTTCCTACTTTGTGAAAGAAGGATCAACTTACTGACACCCCGAAGGCTTTTCTCCGAAGACTTTTAAGATCCTGTCTCTGATTCAGGACCAATTTTGAGATAGACCCAAATATCTAGAGGAAGAATTTGGAGCACTCACAGAGAGGAGCCCTGGGGTAAGGGGTTACAATTATAGGCCTGTGGCCAGAGATGACTTTACAGAACTTGGCACGATAACGTGTTGCAGGAAACGGCCATTTGTTAGGGCAAAGACAGGAGTGTTGTAGCTCCACCGTGGCACAGCAGTGTCTGCCAGTAGATCTTCAAAGCAACCTCCAACTCACAGCCAGCAGGGCGGAGGCCAGCAAGGACTTGTAATTGGACTTCTTAAGTGAAAGCTGAAGGACCAGTTACTAAGAGGAAGGAAAAGCTGAATAATAACATCTCTAATTAGGATGTGCACTCCCAGGCCCTCAGCCACACGGGGAAGTGGCGGATATCAGAATGGCCGAGCAGCTTTGCAGCACTGCCCCAGGCTGCTCTCCCAGACATCCTCAGGCGTGGTGCTCTCTGCAGGATGATATTTTTATAGCATCCCATATGGCCCTGGTGGTCTTGCCTCTGGTTGGAGAGAGGACAGGATCTTGACAAGTGTGATCAGGGCACACCTGTTCTTGTCCTGGACAAAATAAGGATTTATTATCGCATGAGCCAAGCCAAGAAGACGCCCTTTTTTTTTTTATAACCCTTTATATTTATTTATTTGCTACTTCTTCAACTTAAATGCTTAAAAAGATCTTTGTTTTAAATGCAGGTGATCCAAGGATGTACGATCCCGATTTCCAGGGTCCTGTTGCCAAAAGGTAAGCAACTCTTTTCTAGTGAATGCATTTTAAAAAAACAAACACAAAAGTTTATTTTGGGTACATCGTGTTGCAGCTCATGGGGCATTGTGTCTATTTCCAGGGACAAATACCTCACTTCTGCCTGAGTGTAACCGTATTCACCTGGGAAAAGCACAGAGAATAAACTCTCCTTGAATCATGAACAATGTTCATTCAGCAAATGATCTGCTTTTGCTACTAACTTGATAGTTCACCACAAAAAAAAAAAAAAAAAAAAAAAAAAAGCTGCGAGAAATGCTGTGTGCAGCTTATTCACCCCATCGTGATGCAGACTCATTCAGGTGGTTCGTTTCCATGCCTGTGAGCTCTGTGACTCACTGTGGCCCATGCGGAGTTGCTATGCCAACCTCTTCCATGCCAGGCATTTGTGCCACTCAGCTTCCAGAAGCAGGACGCTTCTCAGCGACCATCATGGGTGTTTAGGACAACAGAGTGCTACAGGGAAATAACCACATCCCTGCCTGTGCTCCCCTCCCCCAATGATGTGTGACATTCCAATTTCATTCAATAATTCAACCCTGTTATGATTCATCCTCCGTTCTCAGGCTTCCAGAGACAGATCTGTGGGTGGAACAGCTAAATAGGAGAGGATTATGCTGCTGGTAGTGGTTTTTGTTTTTTTTTGCCTGGCTTTGACTCTGATTTTTGGCACTCATATGTCATAATAAACCATGGTGTGAAATAATGATCAGCACTCTCATTTGCACTTGCCAGTCACAGGATGCATGCCAGCCTTTCCTGCGAGTTCCCCCAAATCCCCTAGCTTTAATCAGCTTATTCTAATGCTGTAAAATGTCAGGCCTTTTGCTCAGGTTCCCTGTTCACAGGTCTACTTTCTGAGGATGGGCCTGGAGCCTATGTCACCGTCTCTGTGGAAACGCGGCAGGTGCACCCTTTTGCCCAGGATGCAGACAGCCTAGCTCAGCGTGCTCTGTACCTCTTATAGGAACTAATTGGGGAGGACTGTTGAGGCCTGCTGTCCCTCAGGGACCAAGAAATATCATTGAGCTTCAACAGGAATAATAATTACAGTAAACCAACTGTCACATTTAGACGTGGGAATTGTGAATTTCAAGTGTGCCTCTCCTAGCCACGCAGAAGGCGGCCTGGTTGGTTTTATGGGAATGAACTGAGATCCCCTCACCTTCATGCCCCATTATGAAGCCATGTAAAGACATGTTGGTCAATAATAAACCATGTGTGCCAGTGGTGTCCCCTAAACTCTGCAGATGCATCATTGCATCATAACACACACACACAGACACACACACACAGACACACACACCAACAAACTCACACCCATGATAATTACTGTGAGGAAGTAATCTCAGTCTGAGACTCTGAGGATATTTTAGACACACAGAGGGGTTCAGAGGTGCAGCCTTTCTGTGGACAAACCTCCTCACTTCCACCTAAGGAAGGAAGGCAGTCCTGCACAGGCTGCTAGACAAGCAGGCTGCTGGACAGACTCAGTAGACGCTGAAGGCATTCGGGCTTTATCTAACCCTTACTGGGGAAGTATTTTGTGGCATTTAAAGAAGAAAATTAAGTGTTCTCATAGGATAAGCACTTGTTCAATATAGCGCAGGGGTGGGGGGAGGTTGGCTTCAAACAAGCCAGTGAGAAAGCAAGCAGAGAGCGCCCCTTCCCACCACTGTCTCTCCTCACAGACAGCTTAATGACAGCAGGCTATGTGGTACAAATCTTCCCAGCGTTTCACGAAGTCTCTGCCACTCCTTTCTATGTGTCTGCTGGGTTCTCCCCTCAGCCACAAGCACCTTTCCTGTCTGCTTGCCCTAGTCGCTCCTGCTTACTAAAAACAGAGTGGCTGGGGCCATTCCATAATATTGACAGAAAGGTAATTTGATTATTTATGTTCTTTTTTTTTCTGCTCCATTTGAAAAGTTGTTCTCCAGGACACATAAATTGCCTTCTGTATTCAGTAATTAGAAAAAGGTCAATTAGTGTTGGATTGATACTGCAAAAGCTAGGCAGGTACAGGTGTGGCAGAGTAATAGAAGGTGGAAACAGAGCAAACTAAGAAAGAGAAGCTCTTCTATAAAGTAATGCATGGGGACTGTTTCATTCAGAACCAAGAAGTTTGCTTTTTTTCTAGTAGACAATGAGAGCTGTGGAGGGCTTTGTTACTTTTTTGAACTGATATGTACAAAACCCATTAATACATTTAATTTCCAGCAACTGTGTGGGTATTTGAGGTAAGACTCCTTTTGTTCAGCTGGGTTTGGGGGTTCAAGTCTATAGCCCCAAGCTACTCAGAAGGCAAAGCATGAAGATCAAAAGTTCAAGGTCAACTCAGCAAGACCTAGTCTCAAAATACAAAGCGAAAACAGCTGGGACTAGACCTCAGCGGTAGAGGGTGTTCCTGGCGTGTGTGAGTCCCTGGGTTCAGTCATAGTAGCACCAAGAAAGAAAACATCAAACATCGCAAACAACCACAGCAGCAGTTTCTACTCAGGACTCTCGTTTCCTATCGTTTTAACAATTCAGTTGTAAATGGGTGCTTTGAATCATTTCATTAAGATCATTGAGTTGTTTTGTTTGTTTGTTTGTTTTTGGGTGGGTGCAACTTATATGTAGGGAGGAGATAAAACTGGAGCCCAGCATTGTCCATTGCCCAGGTGTTAGGCAAAAGAGAGGAGGACCCATGTGTAGCAGCATCTGGGCCGGAAGGGCCCACACACTGTGGAATAGTGTTAGTAAGTTAGTGAGATGGGCTCATTTGCCTGCTGTGATGGAAGGAGTGATAAGTTCACTGTCAAAAAAAGGGCCGAGCAGAGGGTGACGAGTTGTGAGGATTGGTGAAAGCAGGCTCATTCAGCAGAGAGAGTGACTAAATATTCCTTTGTACTCTCTCACCCGGAGTCCATGCCTCTGGGATTCAGCTCTTCTAGTTTAATTGAGGCTTATTTATTTTTCTTTTATGTGAGTAAGTGCCATGCCTGCGTGAATTTATGTGCAGCACCTATGTGCAATGCCCACAGAGGCCTGAAGTGGGTGCTGGATCTTATGGAACTGGAGTTACAGACAGTTGTAAGCCACATGTGGGAGCTGGGAACTAAGCTTTGATCTTCTGCAATACCAGCCAGTGCTCTTAACCACTGAGCATCCCTTCAGCCCTGTGACTCAGCTCTTAATGCCAGGACTCAGAAAGAAAGCCTAGCTCAGGCCTAGGAGACAGGCAGGCTGACCCTGGCTCAGGCCTAGGACAAAGGCAGACTGACCCTCACCAAGTTTTAAGGGAGTCTGGGTTCTGTTACTGAGAGCGCTACTCAGATTATCCTCATCATAACACCATCCTCTAATTTATGCAGCTCCAGGTTTTCTTCTTATTAAAATAATTGTTGTCCTTTTTGTCTCTGTAGAAGGGACTTAAATACCCAAAGGTAGAGTTAACTCCTGTGTAGAAAACACAAGAAAAAGCACACAGAGTCTCTGAAAAATGAACCACAAATGTAAAATTGTCTGGGAAGAGGTCATTCCGATTTGAAGCACAGCTTAAATAAAAGCCTATGTCTATAGCATGTCTTTTTAAAAGTCCTAAAGTACGGGACATGAAGGAATTAAAAGCGACTAACTGTCCCGCATGCCTGGTTCCTCAGTGCAGCTGAGCTCCTCAGTCTTTGATCATTTGGCAGACTCTCAGCTGCAGCTAGTGGAGTTGACGGGCTCTGGAAGCAGAGGAGTGCGTGCTTACTGTTGGCGGGAATAGGAGCAGACAGGTTCTAGAAAGCGTCAGGTAGAGGCAATCTGTCAGCTGGTACTTGATGTGCCAGGAGCAGCATAGCTTGAGAACACACGGCTGTGTGTGAGCAGGACACTGCATGCCAGGGGTGAGCGGTGGGATGCGTGAGTACCGGGGCTGAGGTGCAGAGGTGAATGCTGGGAAGTGAGCAGCAGCCAATCCACCGAAGGTTTAGATGACATCGCCGTTTGCTGTTTTCTTGTACAGAGCTGAGGAGAACTAATGAAGCTGACAGTTCTCTAGAGGAACAGAACCAGTAGGATGCATGTGTATCTTACCAGGATTTGGGCTGGCTTACATGTGTGACAGGGCAGCTTAACAGTGGCTCTCTGTGTGGCGGAGAGAAACTGAGAGCCCAGCAGCAGCTCAGCCTGCGAGGCTGGAGGCCCCAGAAGTCCCAGTCTGAAGGGCTGGAAGGTGTCCGGGGAGTCACAGCGAGCAGTCCACCTTGGAAGGCAGAAACTGAAGTCCGACGGTCCGAGGAGGCTGCAGTGCTAACAGAAGGGGGCCGGGGTGGAGCTTCTGCAGTCATTTGGCAAGGAGAGAAGTGGGGACCTGGCTGGTCCTGAGCCCCTCCAGGCTACTTGCTGGGAAGTGCCACTGACTGGAAGACAGGACCCAGCCCAATGTTCAGGAAAGCCCCACAGACGCTCCTGCTGGCCCATGTCCTAGCTGACATACACCTGTTGACAGTGAAGTTTAACCATCAGGTAGGGGTTCCCTTTAGAGCCTTGAGTCCTCTTGGAGAGCTCCCACGCAGTCGTCTTGCTGCTCAAAGGGGCACAGCTGTACTAGTCGCTTGCCTTATTTCAGAGACTAAAAGCCTAATGAAAGAAGCCAGAAGAAGGAAGGGTCATCCTGTGTTCCAGTCCCTCTGGCAGGGAGTCAGGATGGCAGGCGCTTGTGGTGCTCACGACAGTTAGGAAGCAGAGGGCTGAGCGCCTGTGCTGGATTTCTCCTTTCTCCTCACTGGATAACCTCAGCCATCATGGCGGTCCCCATGATAGTGGGTCTCCTCACCACAACAAACATCATGTGAATAATCCCTTACAGACAAGTCCAGGCATTTCTTCCTGCAGTGATCTAAACCCAAATCAGACAGCAGAAGCTTGTGTGTTGATATTCGTCCTGCTGGGGGTGTTTATGTTGGCAAGCGGGACATTTCAGTGGAACTGGACTGCAGCGTGGTGGCATGAGTGTCACCAGGAGGTATGAGGCCAGTGATGACCCTTCGCAGACAGGAATCCTGTGACAAAGAGAATTGGAACTTGAGGTGGCGATTCTTTCTTTTATTCTTTCTTTTAATTATTTAATTAATTAACATCCCAATTTTAGCTTCTGCTCCCCCCTCCCATCCCAGTCCCTCCTTCTCACCTCCCATCCACCTCCCCACTTTCTCCTCAGTGAAGGGGAGACTTTCCATGGATATCAGTCCACCTTGGTATATCAAGTTGTGGTAGGACTGGGCACATCTTCTATTGAGGGTAGATGCTGCCCATTTAGGGGAAAGGGATCCAGGGGCAGGCAATGGAGTCAGAGGCAGCCACTGATCCTGCTGGGAGAGGTCCCACATGGGGACCAAGCTGCACATCTGTATGTTTAGGGGGCCTAGGTCCATCTCATGCATGCCTCGTGGTTGACAGTTCAGTCTCTGTGAGGCCCCATGGGACTAAGTTAGTTGGTTCTGTAGGTCTTCCTGTGGTGTCCTTGACCCCTCTAGCTCCTTTATCCTTCCTCCCACTTTTCCACAATATTCCCTGAGCTCCACCTGATGTTTGCCTGTGGGTCTCTGCATCAGTTTCCGTCAGCTGCTGGGAGAATCCTTTCTGTTGACAGTTATGCTAACTTCCTATCTGCAAGTATACAGAATATTATTAATAGTGTCAGGGTGGGCTCTCTCTCATGGCATGGGGCTCAAGCTGGGCCAGTCATTGATTGGCTGTTGTTTCACTTTCTGCTCCCTTTTTATCCCTGCACCGCTTACAGGGAAGAAGAATTGTGGGTGGAAGATTCTGTGACTAGGCTGGTATCCCCATCTTTCCATCTGAAGTCTTGTCTGGCTACGGGAGGTGATTGTTTCTTGTTCCATATCCCCCACTGCTGGAGTTGGAGCTGGGTCACCCTCGTAGATTCCTGAGGGGCTCTATTGTCCTAGATTTCTAGATTGTCCCAGAGGTACCTACCCTCAGTTCTCTCTCCCAACATTCTCTCCATACTTGATCCCTCCTGTTCTCCTTCCCACCCCCTCTCCCATCCAGCTCCCTTCCTCCACCTACCCCAGATTTTCACTTCTTGGTGTGATTAAGCATCTTCTCTTGGGCCCTCTTTGTTACTTAGCTTCTTTGGGTCACTGGATTGAAGCATGGTTATCCTGTACTTTATGGCTAAGTGAGTACATACCATGGGTGTCTTTCTGGGTCTGGGTTTCCTCACTTAGGATGATGTTTCTAGTTCCATCCATTTGTCTGCAAATTTCATGATGTCATTGGTTTTATAGCTGAGTAATATTCTATTGTGTAAATGTACCATATTTTCTTTATCCATTCTTCAATTGAGGGACATTTAGGTTGTTTTTTGACAAATAAGCCAAAACTGTAGAATGGTACAAAGAACTCATCTTCAACAAATGGTGCTGGTATTACTGTATGTCTGAACGTAGAAGAATGCAAATAAAGCCATACCTATCATGCCTAACAAAGCTAAAGTCCAAGTGGATCAAGGACATCAAAATAAAACCATATACACTAAATCTGATAGAAAAAAAGTGAAGAGGAGCCTTGAATGCATTGGCACTGGATACAACTTCTTAAACAGAACACCAACAGCTCAGGAACTAAGATCAACAATTAACAAATGGAACATTATGAATCTGAAAAGCTTCTGTTGGGCAAAGGACATCATCAAAAAGACAAAATGGCAGCTACAGAATGGGAAAAGATCTTCACCAAACCTACATTTTACAGAGGGCTGATATCCAAAATATATAAAGAACTCAAGAAACTAGACTAAACAAACCAAATAAACCAATTAAAAATGGGATACAGAGCTAAACAGAGAATTCTCAACAGGAATATTGAATGGCTGAGAAGCGCCTAAAGAAATGCTCAATGTCCTTAGTCATCAGGGAAATGCAAATCAAAACAACTTTGAGATTCCCTTTTATGCATGTCAGAAAGGCTAAAATCAAACACTCAAGAGACATACATGCTGACAAGGAGTGGAAAAGGGGAACACTCCTCCATTGTTGGTGGGAATGCAAACCTGTACAACGATTGTGGAAATCTAAAGGTTTCTCAGAAAATTGGGAATAGCTCTATCTCAAGACCCAACTATACCTCTCCTGGGCATATACCCAAAAGATGCCCCACCATGCCCCACAGATGTTTGCTCAGCTCTTCATAGCAGGGGTGATTCTTGAAGGGCAGGGGAAAACCTGTAGGAATTTGTACTTAATCTAAGAAGTATCCAAGAGGGTGCGGTGTGTGAAGGAAGAGGCTTAGGTTACAATTATCACAAGTACTCATGGAGGTAGAGAAGAGGGAGGATGTGAGAAGATGAAATTATAGAGTTGTCAAGAGCCACATGGTGAAAGCTCTATCCTAGAGGAAAGGGGCCAAGCACTGGACAAGAGGGGCAGCTCAGTCAGTGAAGCACTTACAGTACAAGCAGGTTTGAGTCAGATAGCTGGCATGTGAGTGCACTGCCAGAATCCCAGCACTGGGGAGCAGAGGCAGCGGGAACCCTAGGTCTTGATGACCAGTCTGGCTCGTTGAAATCGTGGGTTTATCATTCAATGAGAGAGCTGGCTCAAAAACTAAGGTGGAGAACATTGGGAAATCCACAGTGTTAACCTCTGGCCTACACACACACACACACACACACACACACACACACACACACACACACACACACAGAGAGAGAGAGAGAGAGAGAGAGAGAGCCAGATGGCAAATACCAGGTTACTTTGATCCTGGGGAGCTACATAGATAGACACACTCTTTAGGTCTTTGCTATTTCTTCTTTATCTGCTCACATTTCCTGAAAATCGTCACAAGAGAGGCCCTAGTGACTTCCATCTTGCAGAACTCAGTGATCAAAGCCTTGTGCCACACAGCCTTGCTCCAGCAGCAGATGTGGTGACCTCTCTCTGCTCCAGTAAGCCCTCTTGCCCTGGGCTTTCTTGATGTCACACACCCAGGCGGCCTCTCTCACCTCATCAGCTTCTCAGGCATCTTCTTCCCTGCTGCCTGGCTGCTCTCCACATGTGTGAGAGCCACACTGGCCTTTGTACCCCCTGTTTTCTTCCCCTCCCTTCTCCCCCTCCCTTCTTTCTGTTGGAAATAGTCCAAGCCTGTTCACTTGGTGATTTCATCTTCTTCTTTCTCTGCTGAAATGCTTTGTTCCTTGTCACCCAGCTTTGAACTCAATAGTGACCTGCCCCAAAGCCCTTCATGATGACCCCACTTTGCATCCACTTTCTGACACACACACTAATTGTATTTATTCTAGACTATTTACCACCACTAAGAACTTATTTCTTTATTACATCATCACTGTGTTATCTAGACCATTAGTCTGTGATAAACAAGGACCTTGACTGTTTTGTCCCCTGGGGAAGTCTCTGACATCCATTTGTTGATCAAGGGAATGAACTGTCATCCTGGAGTTGAAATGGTGAGGGCTAGAAAAGATGAGCCATTTAGAAAGCCGCTCTGTGACCCAGCTAAGAAATTGCTAAACCCTGGAGGAGAAGAGAGCTGAGGTTAATGCACAGGGGACTCTCCCTGGCTGAGAGTGGAGGGGGGCTGGCACAGCTGGGCCTGAGAGGCAGAGGCTCTGGGTGTGCTCCCAGAGGCAGGGAAGCTGGGCAGCAGGAGGGTGGGGCCGCATGCACTTGGGATTGAAGAGCTGACATGGGGAACCTGCTCATGTTGAGGTCCCTGCCAGGTAGCTAGAAAGAAATCTGAATGCTTGAAGCTCAATGGGACACTGTGTATTTCTTTTTTAACTAAACACACATTCTAAGTCCAGGGAAATCTGTGGAAGAACATAAACGTCCATGGAAAGTCAACACACCTCTTCTTTTTCAAATTATTTTATTAATTACAACTTACTCACTTTGATTCCCGGCTGTAGCCCCTCCCCCACCCCCTTCCAATCCTACTCTCCCTCCCTCTTCTCCTATGTCCCTCCCCCAGTCCAGTGATAGGGGAGGTCCTCTTCCCCTTCCATCTGACCATAGTCTATCAGGTCTCATCAGGACTGGCTTCTTTGTCTTCCTCTGTGGACTGGTAAGGCTTCTTCCCCCTCAGGTGGAGGTGATCAAAGAGCCAGCCACTGAGTTCATGTCAGAGATGGTCCTATTATTGGGGAACCCTCTTGAATACTGAACTGCCATGGGCTACATCTGTGCAGGGGTTCTAGGTTATCTCCATGCATGGTCCTTGTTTGGAGTATCAGTCTCAGAAAAGATTTTGGTTCTGTTGCTCCCCTTGTGGCGCTCCTAAGCCACATTCCTAGATCACCTGTGAAGTTGCTGGCAGGAGCTTCCAGAATCTGCACACATGTAATTACATGCTTCACCTCATCAGTGCTTCCTCAGCTGGTTCCTCACCCTCTGTAATCTGTAAGATCTGTGTGTGATGGGCCAGTGAGTCAAAGTATTGACTGGTAACTCTCCTCACTCCAAATCTCCTCACTGATTTCTTACTGCCTTAGTGTGATATTTAAATCCCCACACAATCCTGTCAAGACAACATGTATCCATATATACTCTCCTCCCTCCCTTTCTCCTTCCCCTCCCTCCCCTCCCTCCTCTCATCCTTCCTCTCCATCCCTCCCTCCCTTCCCTCCCTCCCATTCCTCCCTCCCCGCCCTTCCTCTGTCCCTCCCTCCTTTCCCTCCCTCCCCTTCTTCTTCCATCCTTTCTGCCTCCCTCTTTTCTAACCCTTTAATAAACTTACTGCTGAGCCAAGCCACATATGTTCCCATACAGGAGGTCTGAGGTTGATTGTGTCAGCATCCTGTGATGCTGCCACTAACAAGCTGATAAAGGACGGCTGCATACAGCCGGGTGACGATACCCTTATTCACACAGCAGCTCCAGTGCTGAGCAGACCTGGTGTTCGTGTTGCCACTGACTAGGCAAACAACCCTAGAAACTGATGATCCAAAGACCACCAATGGGTGTAGGCAGATCAGGGGGATCATGGGATGTCTAAGATGTCAGGCTCCCGGGGCTTGTGCTCAGCAGGGTCTGGACTCTAAGTCCACAGGACAGTGTAGTCTGGACAATGGCTGGCAGAGCAGTGCCATCTTGTGAAGTCTCCTGACTCACATTAGAAGGTCAGCACATGTCTAGGTACCTACCAAAGAGGGCTTTTAAGGCCATTTAAGTTCAGTGTGCTGCACTTACTGGCTCAATACAGACACCACCGTGTCTGTGGTAACTGATGTCCTCACGTGTCAAGTCCTCAGCTCCACACAGAGGCAGAGCTGCCTGTCATTTTTTTTCTTTCTTTCCTAGTTTAATGTCAGTGCATTTTTCTCTTTTGAGGCAATGTTTCACACTACAGCCTGGGCTGGCATAGAATTTACCATATAATCCTTACAGCCAAGGTAATCTTAAATGCACAGCAATCCTTCTGCCTTAACTTCCTGAGTACTGGAATCATAGGTGTCCAACAAGGCTACTTTCCTCAATCCCAAGTTCTGGGGACCTCCTTCACGTGACTGTTGTTCATCAGTCTGTTCGGGATCCAGCCCTCCTGACCCTGGCCCAGCCTAAGTTTCCCTATTTGGTCCTGTAGCCATGCTGTGGTTCATAGACTTGGGCACAGTCTAGCCTGGTTGTTACTGCTTTCCGCCCTTCTGTAAATGTGTGCTGTCTTGTCTTGGACAACCTGTGCTGGCTAGGAATTTCTCTTGGAGGACACAGGTCTGTTCAAACCACAGTGAGGGATGGCTATGCATGCCTTTTTGGGTGGAGGTCTTCACTTCTCTAGATATACTTTGCTTACAGAATACTCCTCGGAAGGCATTCTGCTCATAAAAAATGGTGTTATTCTTTGGTTGCTTAAAAAGAATGCCAAGATTCTTTCTAAGTTTCTATGAGTTGACATTTATAATTGCATTCGTTCATAGGGTATAAGAGATGTTGTAAATTGTGAGTACAGTGAAGGATAAGTGAATTAAGCTGATGAACATGTCCACCAGTGCAACTGTTCATCATTTTAGTAGTGATGAGATTTGAAATTTACTCTTAGCAGTTGTGTTATTGGCTATATGTGTCAGTCTGCAATAGATATAGAAGAATGCACACATTTTCTGTCCGAAGTTTTTATACCCTTTGATCGTTGTCCCCATCCTCACCAACAGCCCTCGCCTCAGTTCCCAACATTCTACTTTCTGCTTCTATTAATTTGATTGCATGGACTCTACATACACATGAGAAGATTCAATATTTGTCCTTTTGTGCCAGGACAATATGATATTAGTATCAATATAGAAACAATTAGTAACAATATAATACCATATTAGTTAGGATGATATTCTTTGAACTACTCATGCAATAACAAATAGTTGAATTTTCTTCTTTGCAAGGCAGATAAATATTCCACTCTGTGCAAACATCACATTTGTCTATTTATTCATCTGTTAACTATTATTTAGATTGCGTAACTTGGCTTCGGTTAATATTGCCTCAGTGAACATGGGAGCACAAACAGTTCTTCCACAGACTGATTTCAAATGTGGGTGGATAATCAGAACTAGGACTCGTGGACAACATGGTCACTCTGTTTTCAATTCCCAATCAGGTTCCAGTCAGTCTTCCAAAGCGTCTGTATCAATTTACATTTTTATCAACAGAAGACATAGGCTCCTTTTGCTGCACATCCTTCACAACGCTTGTCGTCTTTTGTCCTCTTTATAATGGCCATCTGACGGGTGTGAAAGGACGTCTCACTGAGGTTTTAAACTGTGTTTCCCTAATCACTCACACACATCATAGTCTATTTGTGTATCTTCCTTTGAAAATTACTGTCCATGTTCCCTTGTCCCCTGAATGTCCAGATTTTGCTAATATGCATGTTCTTTCATGAGAGGTTTTCATTACCACAGTAAAATGAAACACAAGTAAACTCCCTCTCACACCCTGAAAAGGCACAGGTGGCTTTCGCTCTGGTGGGTCACCTGTAGCAATTTGAACTTTATTTTCCCAGGCCCGAATCACAGATCGAGCAAAGGTTCACAATACTTTAATGGTTTTTATGCTGACATTAAAGAGTAAGATAATAAGACGAAGTGTCTTCTCCAGGACCTGTAAATCTGACCTGCTTTGGTGCAGCACCCTTGGACAGTGCTGTCCCACAGAGCCAGTGCCCCATGGACACTTCAGCAAAAGGCTCTGAGTTAGAGCATAGTCTGAACTGTGTAAGCCCTGTCACTCAGATGCTCAGAGAGTCCCAGTGCTCATTTCCTCCTTGGGCATCTGAATGCTCAGGGCTTACCCAGGGCATGGGATTTGGGAAATGTCCAAGCAGAAGCTCTCGGTAAGGACTTTGGAACCCTCTGGTCTAAGCAGGCTTCACCAGCATGTGGTGAAATAGGAGAGCCATCTGCGGTCATCTTCAGCCTTCTTGAGGCTTGTCTTTGTCTTTATGCACATGCCATGTGTCCTCTTTCTTACTCTGTTTCTTTTCTTTAATCCTCACTAATATGTAGAATGTTTGTTAGGTTAAGAATTACGTCAGCTGGTGATAACAGTTGTGAGTTGCCCTGGTTCTTAAGGAATTAGCATTTAATAGAAGGGACTGACACCTGATAAGTTCCATGAGGGAAGAGAAGCTGGGTACAGGGAGAAAAGGGCCCCTTTTCAGTGGGGTCTTCTGTAGCTTTGGTTCCTAATATTAGTTTTCACAGTATTTACTGAGCATCTATTATGTGCACAGGTCCTCTGTAAGTTACAGATAGTATGACGGCTGAGAGTAGGACAGTTGTGGCTTAGATATTGTTCTTTAACTGGTAGCCTAGGGGACCGTTAGAATGTGGGGCATGGATGGAGAGTGGGAGTGAAAAGCTCTGCCCAGCGCCTAGCTCCTGCACTTTCTTGTCCACTGTGATGTGGACAAGCTCTTGATGCCATGACTGGAGCTGAGTGGCTTTGCCACAGCTTCCCCTCAACGACACAGAGAGGCCCCTCTGAAGCCATGAGCCAAAGCAAGCCTTTCCTCCCTGAATCTGTTCTGTTAGGAGTTGTGGTCACAGGGATGCAGAAACAGCTAACATGAACAGTGCCTGTTCTGAAAGAGAGAAAACATGGAGCAGGCAACATCTAAGAAATTAGTTGTAAGCACAGGGAGGAAGTAAATGAGGTGGTGTTGGGGGATACAGTCCACTCAGAGAAAAGCGTTCTGTATAGACGAGAAGTGCAGATAGGGTGGGAGCCGGGCAGTGCGGAAGCTCTATATGCTGAGCTGTTGTTCTGAGTGCAGCAGAAACGCCGCTGAGAAGGCACAAGCTCACCTAACACCTGCTCTTCAGCCCGTTCTGACTGTCTGTGAAGAACAGCTTTAAAGAGACCAACATCAGGAGCAGGGAGATGAGTGTATGCTTTCCGGGCCCGAGTGAAGGACAAGGTCACCTTGATAAAGTGGTGGAAGCAGACACACAGCGGTGAGAGGCGTGCATTCAGGACACATCCTGGTGGTGCAGGAGAATGTGCCTACGGGCAGGATTAGGCCTGACAAGCAAGAGCTAGCAAAACGTCAAGAATAGTGAGGTTTGAATGGGAGGCAGGTGACGACTCCTTTATGTCATATGTCAGTGTGGTTGTTCCTGCGGAAATCAAGACCTCAGCTGTAGGCATGTTGATATGGAATGCCAATGTAGCTTCCCGAGCTCTGGGAGGAATAAGATCAGCTAGAGTGTGTGAGTGTGTGTGAGTGTGTGTGTGTGTGCGTGTGAGTGTGCATGTGTGTGTGAGTGTGTGTGAGTGTGTGCATGTGTGTGTGTGTAAGTGTGTGTGTGTGCGTGTATGTGTGTGTGTGAGTGTGTGTATGTGTGCATGTGTGTGTGAGTGTGTGTGTGTGTGCATGTGTGTGTGAGTGTGTGCATGTATGTGTGTGTGTATGAGTGTGCATGAGTGTGTGTGTGTGAGTGTGTGTGTGTGTTTGCATGTTTGTGGACATGCACAAATGCATATAGGTACATGTTGAGGCCAGGTTCCTCCATCAAACCCAGAGCTTGTCAATAAATCCAGTCTTTCTGGCAGCCTGCTTTGAGTGTGGACAGGGGTGGTCAGTACCTCTGCATTCTGAGTTTAAAATTAGAGATAGGCTGCCATGCGCACTAGACCTTTAAGTGGGTTTTGGGGACTTGAACATGGGTCTTGATGCTTGCCTGGCAAGCGTTTTAACTGCAGAGCCATCTCCCCAGCCTGTGCACACCCGTCATGATAGGAGTCTGAATTTGTGTCCCTTTCACAGAGGCGCTTCACTTTGTTAAACATTGGCACGTTCTTCCAGCAAACGCCCTTCAGTAGCACCATGGACAGCACTGCCCCGGCAGACGCCTCTCCCACATCTGTGCTACTTCCTCACATCATCCCTTGCTTGCAATGGTCTGTTGATGCAGTGCGAACTGATGAAAGAGCTATGCCGCGTCTCTGTGATGGGAGCTGGCAGATCTGGAATAAACCGGCCTTACCCACAGCATGAACATTTTTCTTCAGTTTATTTTAAAGATCGTTTACAACTCATCCTTAAACTGCCTCATTATGTCTTTCAGAGACAGTTCTCAGAGAACAACTAATCAAGAGGTTCGGGGTGTTGGGAGTACACTGAGAAAAACAGATGTTTGCTATTTCAAGCTATGTGAATGATTGTTAGTTCTTTTTCTAGTCAAAAGACATTCTTATCCATTAAAGAAATATATTGTCTTTAAGTGTGTGCCCGTCTGTGTCATGGTGTTGCTGGAGCTAGGAAAGAAGCCGTTCAGCTCGTTTTGCACAGTAGGGAAGATGGGCAAGGAAAGCAATGGCAAATTCACTCTCCTTAGCCTCAAGTGAAGCACGTGAAGGAGAAGGTTCTGAGCTCTCTGGGAAACACGAGCAGGCTGTACCAACTCAGTAGCCAACAAGCTTAGCTGAGGGTGTAGGAACACTAAAGCTGCAGTCACAGGTAACTGCAAATGTTAACATTTTAGGCAAATATGAAGGACAACTGAGAGAACGGAGCCACACCTATGATTTCATACTACAGTGAAGTATAGGCTTTAAAGGAATTGGCATCATTTAATACTTACAAAAACAGATTCAAAATAATTACCCATTCACTTATCAAATAATTTTAGAGTTTATTCAGCTCAGTGTCCTGTTCATGGGTGGCATAAACAAGTCTGAAAAGACTGGAAGAGTCTAGCCACAGCGATCTGGTACTGTGTTGGCATGGTGCTTGGATTCAGGTCTCTAGGGTTTGGCCCTTACTAGCCCACGCTGCTGCTGCTTGTGCCACAGAGAGATAAGGCCCCTCAAGCTCGACTGAGTTCACAATTTCCTGCTCCTCTATTCCTGTCTACCAGTAAGGGGCTCCTGGACCCAGAGTACCCTGCACACGTTTCTGTAGTTCTCCAGATCCTAGCACTGGCTGACAAGCCCTTCTCAGACCATCAGCCGCAGGACATTTCCATTCTACCAGCTGGCTACAAATGAGCAAATCTCAATGCAAAAATGGAAAGAACACAAATCCAAGACAGCATGTCTCTCCTAAAAATTACTAATCCTATAGTAATGGACCCAGTGGAATGACTCTGAAGAACTTCCAGACGAAAGACTCAGAAAAATGTTTGTAACTATTAAAAAATGATTCTAAAAGCTGGGCATGATGGTGCACACCTTTAATCCCAACCCCCAGAGGCAGGCAGATCATTGTGAGTTCAAGGCCATCCTGGTCTACAAAGAAAGACCAGAATAGCCAAGGCTACACAGAGAAACCCTGTCTTAAAAACCCAAAACAAACACCAAAGGAAAAAAGTGATTCTAACAACTCCAAGAAGACAAAGGCAAAGAGGAAAATGAAATGTAAATGTCAACATAAAATAAAAGGATGGGATTCAATAGTGAGATAAATTAGTGAAGAACATCAAACTGAAATGATGCTGGCAATGAGAAGTCCAACTAGCTAAATAAAAGCCTCAGTGGAAATTGTCATCAGCAGAGCATCAGAGCCAGAGGTAAGGTAGAAGAATCCCATTACTGAGAAAAAGTCATGATAAATTTATTATAAACCATAAACAGAACACGAGGGAGCTCCAAGGCACCGTGAGAAGACCCAACCTTCAGATTAGGACCATGGAAGACCACACCAAATGCACAGAATACATTTTCAGTAAAGCCATAGAAGAAAAGTTTTCATACTCAGAAAAAGAGAAGCCCAAAAGTCATAAGACACCTACAGAACTCCAACCAGATAAGACCATCAAAGAAACTCTATGACATGTCATGGTTATAATATCAAAAACACAGGGTAAAGAAAGTAGCTTGAGAACTGCAAGAGAAAAGGGTCAAGTCTCTTATAAAGTCTCTTACAGCTGATTATAAAGGCAGGCCCACCAGAGTTACAGCTGATTATTTAAGAGGAACTCTTATAAACGAAAGGAACTGGAAAGGTGTATTCCAAGTTCTAAAAGACTGACTGTCCACCTTGACCATTAGACCTGAAAAGCTATTAAAATTTAAAAGGAATACAAACAACCAAAGTATTACCCATGTTTACTAGAAAGCTATTTTCTAAAGATAAATGATTAGCATTTTCACCTAAACTCTAATAGCTGAACTTAACTCTGAGGCATAGAAAACAATTGAGATAGCACACAATGGTATTTATAATATTTGTCTTAATAAATAGGAAAGGAAAATACAGAAAGGGTAGGGAAATTGTGATTTTTATTTTGCCATTTCTTGCAATCTTTTTTGAAAACTACTAAAGCATAAAGACAACATTATGATGAAAAATAACGTTATTTTTAAAGCATAAATATCATTACTGAACAAAAAGGAAGCTGAAATGTATAAAAACTCTTCTGTGAATTGCATCTGTAAGTTCTGACTAAATTTATTCTGTATTTCTTCAAAAGGAAATTTGACTGTTAAAATGTGCTTTTTTTAAAAAAAAAAAAAAGCGAATTAAAAAGTTTCCAGAGGAACTTATTTTCACTAAGCCAGCTCCACAGAGGATACTTAAGGAATACTTCAGAGGAAAAACACAGCCAAGAGGTCACAGGGCACAAATAATCAAGGTCAGGTACTCAAGAGATCTGAGAAAATGTACAAAATCTAGAGAATGACAGAAATGAATGCTTTGACGTGTTGAGGTGGGAGCACTCTAGAGTCTACCTGTAAATAAGGGTTAAGGAGGGCAGCGCATAGTACACATTCATTTCCTCGCAGGCATACGAAACACTTGATGTTATTGTCAGTAACTTTCAGCTTTCAATGCAACACCAGGAAGAATCAGACTGTTGACATCATAAATGAGGTTTGAATTAAATTTCTTGTGGAAGTATCATTCCTGGTAACTTAAAACTGAACATGATACAACCTTGGGCAACAGACTACAAAACTAAGAAATTAAGTAAGGACGAAGACATGGCTGTTAAGGATGAATTAAGAAAATGTTGAACTTGATATTGGAAAACTCGCTGTGTTACACATGTGTGATGTTAGAGCGCATGTATAAACAAATACAATAAGATAGGTAGATCTTTGACTGTCTTGTTCACTTCATTATATTTTCTAAATAAACCTGAGCGTGAACTGAAGGGCTGTGTCCTTAATTCACATGCTTAAAGCCCAGCTCTCCAGTGTGACAGTACAGAATTTGGGTCCCTCTGGGAGGTGACAAGATCTTGAAAGGAGAAATGATATTGCAATCATTGTCGTAATGAGAGACATAAGTGAGATTTGTCTTTCCTAGAGAGAATTCAACAAGGCAAATTCATCTAGGATCTGAGGGAGCGAGACAGCCCAGTGGACAAGAACACTGGCTGCTCCTGCAGAAGACCTGCACTCACATGTGCTTGGGACACACAAGTGCCTGGAACTCAACCTCCAGGGTAGCCTATGCCTTCTGTTGACCTATGCAGGCATCTGTGTGCACATGGTACATATAAACACATGCTGGATCATGCATGCACACAGCTGATAAATAAATCTTACACCCACAGCCAACAGCAGAGAATTCGTGCATGCATGCCTAGTGCCCAGCTCACTTTATCTGTTCTCATGCAGTGTTTTGACCCAAGAATGCTCCTGCCCACACTCTTCCAAATAATTAGGCTAAATAAGAGAATCACCTATAGATATGCCCACAAACCTAATAGACCATCACCTAAGAGATAGGCCCACAAACCTATGTGATTTGGATAATCACTCACTTTACAGGCCCTTCCCAAATGATTGCCTCAAACTGACATTTAAGTTACCCATTGTGACACCTTTGTCCTCCCCAGTGAGGCAAAGGCAGACAGGCAGCTGTAGCTTCCACTTCCACAGAAGGTGGTTCCAGAAGGTTGGCAGCAGATCCCAGGTCCGAGACCTAAGACCTCATCTCTTTACCACTTGCTTAAAATAAACTTATAATTACAATACTTCAATAAGGCTAAGAATTTTCTGAGTTGCATTTTGCTGTGTTCATGCTACAAACAAAACTGAACTACAAAAGCTTTTCAACAAAATTCAACAAATGCGTATCAGCATGGAGTTATGTTCATAAACTTTTCTGCCATCTGAGTTGATCTGGCACCCACTACAAAGGCCATTTCCCATCTGCTATTCGTGTTTTCATAGAATGTGTTTGCTCAGAGACCAGGGAGGGAAGGGAAAGGAAAGATTGTGTTTCTCTTCTGTGCAAATATGAACAAATCTCAGAGCACACGGAGTCTGTGCAGGATCATAGGAAGCTGAATAAAAGCCATCACAATGCAGTGTTTGCCAGCTCGCCTCTAAATGTCAGCCTGGCCAGGCCTGTTTGTGCGTTTCCTTGTTTGATAGTTTGAGGGGCTGCTGACAGTGAAGCAAATACCTCTGAAGATTTGCAGAGCTGTAGTTGTAGAGAGACTGCAGGGTGGGGTAGGAGGAGGGGTGTGTGCTGGCGTGCCGCTGCTGTGAAACTGGGCTGGGTGTTCGCCATGGAGAGTGCCAGATTAGCTTTAAGTGTGGGGCCGAAGTTCAGGGCATAGCTGTGCCGTGTGTTGTCGCAGAGACCATCTCCCCACATCTCACAGATGTGCTCTGGAGACCTTGCAGGAGGCTACCTCCAAGGCTGGCAGAAGGCTGGCACTGGCCCTGTGCCCTGGGCTAAAGGTGAAGCATGGATTAAGATACTGACGACTGAGCCAGGTGTGAGACCTCATCACTGCAGGCCAGGAGTAGCCTGGCATCATGTCATCCTTTTACCCTTCCTGGGTTCGTTTGTCCTGAGTTTCGGGGACACGAAGCTACATTTCACCATCCCAAACCTATTTGTGATGTCCTGGAACCACATTTTCACATGACTTAGTGATATGCACTGCAATAAAAAATAACTAGGCTGTCTCGCTTATGATTACATGTACTCACCAAAGGAAACTGTTTAAATGTATATTTTAGTTGTATTTATACAGCAGATTTAAGTAACTACCAAGATTGTTGGAGGGCCTGGGTGGCACACATTTGTGAGTGGGCACATGCCTGTGGAAGCCAGTGATCAGTTCAGGGTGTTGGTGCTTAGGGTCTGTCCACCCTGAGTTCTGACAAAAGCTCTCGCAGTGGCCTGGAGATCACCAGTTCAGCTAAGCTGGCTTCCAGTGAGCCCCAGAGATCTTTCTGCCTCTGCCTTCCCCAGCAGTAGAATTACTGGCACGCATTACCACACCCAGCTTTTGTATTTTTTTACTTGGTTTCTGGGCTTTACCTCAGAGCCTTTGTGACTGCAAGGCAAACAATTGACTGGATAAGCTGCCTCAGCCTGGTGTGTCTTCTTGGGGGATCCAGTCTGTGGAAGTTTGATATAGTAGCCCAAGTTTGTTAAGACACCCAAAATGCTTATTCTTCACACCAAGATATCATTTCAAAATGATGGGGACCTCTCCTCTGTGAGTCTCCTTGTGGCTGTGAGTGGGAGGGGAGGGATTGCACACTTACAGGTCTATTCATTGAGAACATGCCATGGAACCCATCTAAGGAATTTACTATATTTAATCCTTGAACCAATTTATATGAGCCAGTAGCTGTAGGTACCTGAACACTGTGGTTGTTGGCTTGGTGGCCTGCCCCTGTCATCCCAGCTCCTAAGGAGGCTGAATCAAGGGGACAGCAAGTTCAAGGCTTTCCCGGGCTACAGAGCAAGTTGAAGGACCACCAGAGATACTTCAAGAGACAGTTTCAAAATGCACAGCGAGAGAAAAGAGGCTGGGGATGTAGCCTCCGACCGAGTTTGGCCTAGACCCTAATTCTTATACAGTACTGCAAACAAAACTCACTTTGGTCCCTGCATTTTCACTGCTTGGGGTTTGGGGTGGGAATGGCTGTGACAAGGTATGTTCACTGGTTCTGGTTTAAGCCTTCCTTAGATCCTGGATCTGGTTTTGGGTCTCTCACAGCTCTTCCCTGTTGCACATCCTTCTTGTGTGTCAGGCCAAGCAGCCATCTTTGTGGTATCAGAGCTGACTGAAGAATGACAGCATAGTCTCTGTGCTAAATCCACACTTTTGAAGTGTGTAACATTCTGATCTGGAAGATCTATCACGTTGCAGGTGATATCAGCCTTCAAAATGCAGGTGTCTCCTCCATGCCTGTTGCTCTCGGGGTTCCCTTCCCCACCAACTCAACAGATCTGTAAAATGCAGACATGCAGCTTACAGGGAATGAAAGCAGACTGGGCACCCAGGATTCCTCAAAAGGGCTCTGCAGATAGAAGCGTTTGGTGCTCCAGCTTCTCCACTTGTCGTGGTGAGGAGGTTTGTGGATGCCCATGGCGCTTGGTACATTGAAAACAACTTTGGTTGAGATTACCAGATCTTACCTTAGGGTTGCTTAGCAATTATTTATCCTGAGCTGCTGACAGCATGTAAGTAGACAGGCCTGCGCTCCTAACAACCCCATAAAATCAAGTGTGGCTCTGCACACTAACCCAGGGCTGGGCCCAGGGCTCAGCCAGCATAGCTGAAATGGGGAGAGACGCTGTCTCCAGCCAAAATAAGGTACAGAGTTACAGAAGAGGACTGAAGGAGAGCTCTGGCCTCTAGATATACACATGTACAGGTGAGTGCTCCTGCATGCACATACACACACACACACAAAAAAAAAAAAAAAAAAACAAAAAAAAAAAAAACAAAAAACAAAAAACAAGCCAATTAATTTAAGGAAGGAAAAAATAGATACAAAAACCAAATGTCCTGGAACTTTGCTTTAGTGTTCAACTTTACTGTGTGACCATTGAGTCCTTTAAACTCTCATGTAAAAAGTCATAGCATTAATCAGCTTTAAGGTACATTAATACCATCTTTCACCTTACTAACTGCTTCTCTCACTCAAAATAGCACTTCCGTAAATGGGTATGTTACCGGGTCTTTTGTTTGCTTATTTGGGCCTTTTGTTTTGTTCCAACCCAAGAAGGTTTCAGAAGCATCTGTAGTTGTAGCCTTGTTATTCCCCTCCACTCTGTCTTTCTCTGCCATGTGTTTGTGTGTCCACATTCCTGAGTGTGCACACGGAAGCCAGAGGATGCTGCTGCTGTCTTCCTCTATTGCTCTCCATCCTAGTTTTTGAGACACAGTCTCTCGCTTGACCCGGAGCTCATAGATTCAGGTAGGCTGGCTGCTATTGTGCCCTCGGGAGCCTCCTGTCTCTTCCTCTTCAATGCTGGAGTTACAAGCATGTGACACCACACCTAGCTACTTTTATCTGTGTGCTGGGAACCAAAGTCAGGTCTTGATGTTTGCGTGGCAAAGACTTACTGATGGAGCCATCTCCCCAGGCCCTATTTTCCTTTTTCAGTTTTAGAAATATTTCTTTTCTACTTTTTCTTGAGCATGTTTAGTACTTCAGATTTTAATCAGTAGGGAGACAATTTCCTTGTCTTCAAGTCACTGTTTATTCTTGTCTTGATTTCAGCTGTCATGTTTTCATCTTCCTCCCTGCCTTTTTCCCTAATATGCAACTGACAAGTGTTAGAAAGACACCATTCAGTTACTTGTCACTTGTCCTGATGGGTCCTCCTCATTGAGGCCAGCTCTCTTTTGAGACAATAGAGCAACCCACCATCCTTGCAGGTTAAACAGGCCAGCTAACCACAGTCAGAGAAAACTGAGAAAACACAATCTTTGATTTCCAAGCATTCAGAAGAAATACATTTTATTAAGTTGATACAAGAAGTCAAGGGGAAACCCAGTGTTTGGAAGAGACAAACACCAGCTGCTTTGGAGTCTCCTTTCTGTCTTTTCCGAGTTAACAAGCCTGAGGATCCTTCTCCCACCCTTTCAGTCTGCATCTCTGAGGAGCTGTAAACCGTCCCTGAGTTCTGTTCATCCACACTGCACCAGTGGTCCAGAGACAGGACCAGTGCCTGGCAATGGCTATGGAGTCAACAGCCCAAGATGCTTCCTTTCTCCTGCTGCTCTCATCTTTCCATCTTTCCAGCTCTTGGCCACAGGTCTTTCTTCTCCACTTCATCTTCACTCATTCTGTGCCCTGGTACCTGATGAAAACACAGTTGTTGTGGCGCCTGTCTCTGCAAGAACTTCCAGCAGGAAATGAGCTGAGATTGCAGATCTGAGTGATTTAATTGTTGTCATGACCCGTTAAAGGCATGACCTGTTAGGTCCTTTAATATTTGAACTATCGTTTCTGTGGCTTTCCCAGGAGACCAATACAGATGACCAACCATTAAGTCCTAGCTCACTGGCCTCTCTCACTACTGGCCCTGGCCTTCCCCCTTCTGCTATTTGTTCAGAACAGCTGTCTCTGGGTTCCTAGAGCACACCCTAGCTGAGCCCACCTTCGGAGTCTTGTTTTTTTTTTCTCTTTCTTCATCTGGAAAGGAGCCCTTTCTGAAGAGCCTCTATAGACAGGCCATCCTTTGTGCTCACTTTCATAGTCTCACTTTTATGTTCATCCTAACATTTATCACGTGATCTGTCATAATGTTATTTATCCGTCTTTCCACACGAAGTTGGAGCCTTGTGCCCACCTTATCTGTCCAGCTCTTAGTGTACTCACTACAACTAGGCCAGGAGGATCAGTGTAGGGACCCAATCATTGTAGGGACCCAATCAGTGTAGGGATCCCAATCAGAAGAATGAGAAAACTGGTTGATTTTTATGAGGTTCAAGATATTTGTTCTATCCAATAAGAATTCTAGCCAGCCAGCCTAGCCTCTATTCCATCTCAAGTATCTATACCTAATTTTGTACCTGGCTTCTTGTACTTTCTTTTGCTGGAACTGATTCCTTTTTTGCCATCAGTGAAAACCACACATGATGAAGATGTGAGCCCACCTCTTCTCATTCCTGGCTCGTGGCCTCACACCAGTCTCTCCTCTGCTTTAGCTCTATGCTCCTTATCAGGAGCACTTGGCTTTGCCTCTGTGCTTTAAAATGTCCCTTTGTGTGGGTTTGTAAAACCATGGCATTGAAGTCTGTAACAGCTAGTTTTGTGTTTTTCCAGCTTTTTCTTTCTCTTGATAGCCTGTGCATACTTCACTCCTGTCTTTTTCTATACGCATACACACATGCACATAAGTGAACAAGCTTGCATGCACACACGTGTGCATATATGCTTCTCACCAGAGTAGCAAATAGCAGACATGCTTTAAATCACCATTGAAGACCACCTGCTACGTGTTTTTATGAAACCCTGAGGAGGAAGGACCCTTCCCCCCATCTGAGGGTTTCTCAGAAAATGCTAGTCTTCTACAGACATACTGAAAAATGTCAGGAGAACATGGGCTAGAAACCAGACTTTGTGCATGTTCCATGACAATTCTTTTGTTTTTATGAAGATCAGGGCCATTCTTGAATAAAATTAAGTATAAAATGTCTTACTGACTTCCAGGGTTACTATTAAGCTACTTATTCAAGTGTCTAATGCTAAACTGACAGAGACTGGTGTAGTTTGTGTCTAATGATCAAAAACTATATGAGTGTTTCAATATGAGGCCTATGAAGACTGCCATGGTGTCTATTTACAAGTACTTTATTTCCATTCCCTTGAACACAAGCATCATGGAAGATATAAACAACTGAATTTAAAATATAAAAACATTCAGCTACAAGTTGCAACAACTTGCTACTTTTCTGCTATGGTTCTGCTATGGTCTAGAATGTGCTTTTCTGGGAAAGGAGCAGAGGTTTGCTTTACTTTGAGTTGTAGAAAAAAAAAAGTATTCCATTTTCCTAGATTAATCTTATAAAATACGTATGTACTCCATACTAGAGAAAACCACGCATTCTTTGCATAATCCATTTGGATGAACCGAATAGGTAGAAAAGTCATATTGGTAGTGTGGTTTGTGCATGTGGCAGGGTTCACACATCTGTGCATGTGTGTGTGGAGGCCAGATGTTTTCTTGGTGTTCTTTACATTGTTTTGGAGGCAGGGTTCTCCCACTAACCCTGGGGCTCTCTGCTTTGGCCAGACTACTGTCCAGAGAGCTCCTGACATTTTCATGTGTGCATGTCCCCAGCGCAGGGACTATAGGCACATGCCCGCCACATCTGCCTGTTGTCATGGGTCCTAGGGATTCAAACTTGGCCCCTTAGGCTCGTGGGGCAGGTACTTTTTACTCACTAAGCCATCGGCCTAATTCCCATAATGATTACTTAAATTCTCTCTCTCCAGGCTTCACGGGCTATTTGCTGATTTGTCTTTCTCAGCATCCATCCCAAGCTCCCTTCTCTCCTGCCTGCTGTGAGGCAGAAAAACCCAAGGCTTCACTCTCCTAACCGCCCATAGCCATGACCACGGTGTATCGCTGGCCACTGAGTCAAGGTGTCTGCCAGGAGCTTTCAAAGTCTAACTCAAGAGAATCACTCCCTGTGTGACAGGGAGCATTGGCAGGAAACTGTGTGTGTAAGCTAAGGATGAGGTCAGGAAGAGGCAAGTCTCTGGTTCTGAAGGATACCCCACACCAGCTCTGGATCCAACCGCAGGGCAGCTTTCTACAAATAAATCCTGTGGGATTTAAGACACTCATTTTAGTTTCAAAGTCCATCCTCAACCCTCCCCCAAACATCGTCCGGGTGGCTTAAACTGCTGATGGTGGCGAGATGACTCTGTGGGTGAAGGCGACTGCTGCCAAGTCCGACCATCTGTGTTCAGTCCCCAGCTCCACACGGGGAAAGGAGGTGACTGACTGCAGCTACTTTGCTCTGTCCTCCACTTGGATTTGTACTCCTTTTGTCCCTCCAAAATATGTGTGAACTAATTTAAAAACTAATTGGATTTCTAATGACCAAAGTTCGAATTTTCAGTGACAACGACTTAGCAGATCTACAATCCCATAATGCACTCTTCTGGGACCCATCCCCAACGGCTGTACACCTAGCTATCTGACAGTGTCATTTCCACAGAACGGAGAAATCCCATGGTGTTCGTCTTCATATCCGACGTTATTTCTATTCCTAAGGGTTATAAAATTAATCTGTAAATTTGGATTTTAAAATTGCCCTTAATAGTATAAGGAAGTGCTATACAATTTCAGAACTGTAAAAGGATCGATTAAAAACAGTTCCCCCTCACTATTTCAGTTGCTGTCTCCCAACAGTCACTAGCTTCACGCCCCTGTGTAATCTACAGAAAAATCACTCAAAACGTGTTTTCCGTTTAATGGACACCTATTATATACAAACGTTTTGCAAGTGAAACGGTTCTGTTGCTAAGTTAGTGTCCAAAGCTAAACCTTCTCTCTCAGTCTGAAAGCGCAGTGTTGTGTGCTAGGGTTTTCATGTTTCTTGGTAAGTGCACTGTGCTAGCTTCTCCTGGCGTGTGAGCGCTCAGCAGTGCGCTCTTTCAGTATAAATCTTTGCTCTCCTCCTCTGTGTGCTTGTATGGTGCGGACCTATGCCACATACTTAGCTATTTCTTCCTGTTTTGTGTCTGTATGGTATATGTGAAGTGTGTGTGTGTGTGTGTGTGTGTGGTGCATGTGTGTTGTATGATTGTGTGTGGTGTGTGTGGTGTATGTATATGTGTGTGGTATATGTGTGTTTGTGTGAGGTATGAGTATATGTGCATATTGTGTGTGTATGTGCATGTGTGGTGTGTGTATGTGTGTATTGTGTGTGTGCATGTATGTGTAGTGTGTGTATGCATGTGTGTATCTGTGTGTGTGGTATATGTGTATGTTTGTGTGAGGAGTGCGTGTATCTGTGTATTATGTGTGTGTGTTGTGGCTATGTGTATATGGCCTTGCACACCTGTGTTATACACCAGAGGGTAGGAGTGTCCTCCCTATTGTCTTGAAGAAGGGTTTCTCAGCTCACCAGGAGCTGGGCTGGTGTGCAGGATCCACAGTACTGAGCGGCAGTTGTACACACTCAGCCATACTGGACTTTCTATGTCGGTGCTGGGATTTGAACTCATCCTGGAGCAACATGATTCATCCCCACAGCTTCAGTATTAGCATTTGAAACTGACAGGAATCTCCACAGCAGGCACCGATAACTTTGGAGAAGGGTCCAGGCTGTCCAGGCCTGTCTGCCTTACACCTCGTTCTCTCGTGCCTTTGGTCTATGCATGTGTAAGACGAGGAAGGCCTACATCTCCCTTGCACGTCGATTCCTTTCTTATGCTGAGGCATGCACTGCCTTCACGCACGGTGCATTCTTACTCCAGGCTAGCCTCGAACTTACAGAGATCCTTCTGCCTCAGGACCGCAGGGCTCTGCCCCCTTGTCCATCGTGGCTTTCACTATAACAGCAATTTACAAAGTGACTTCCACCTCCTGACAGAGTCTAGAAGATTGCACAAAATTTATAGAAAGGATGAATCACACATGAAGACCAACTGTATCTACTCCATTTTAAACACAAGACATTTATAGATGTGTCACGTAAAGTTCGTGTTAAAAAATAGGCTTTATTTCCCTCGACAAATGGAAAATACAAATCATGCCCAGCTAGAGCTGTTTGCTCAAGATAGCAGAAACTCAGATGCCAGGGAAATAGGAAAGAAGGTTAATCACAGCGAATACGGAGGGTGTTAAGACAATTACTCACAAGTAACTAAAGCAGATTTAACACTGAGGGATCTTACTTGACCTAATAACTCGAATGACATTGACAATGGTACCGACAGTTCTGTGGGATTTTGAGTCAGTTATATTTTAAGTTTCCACCACAGTTTTCAAGTTCGTTCAAGTATTAACCCTGCAGAGGAAGCGCTTTTTTCTCAGTGGGGGTCCCGGCACTTTGAAGGCAAATGGGACCTTTGATTCAAAATACGAAGAGGCTTGAAAAGCCGGTGTGACCCTCATATATCTGGAAATACAGAGTACGTGATGAAAGGCCTTCTTAATTAAGTTCCTGATTTTAGTAAGTGAAATTCTTCCAAATATCCTGGAACATTTCCATGGAATTTTAAAAGTTTGTTCCTAGGTCTTCTCACACATGTGTGTAACACACACTGATCAACTCACCCCCACTTCTCCGCCTTCCCTGCCCCTCCCCCCCGTGTCCACAAGTCTCTCCTACACTGCTGTCTGGTTTGTGATGTGACGGCTGAGTTTGACCAGGGCCACCATGTTGAGTGGAGAGCTGCGGCCTCCCCAGTGTGCGTACCCACCGGAGCACCGACCGGGAGGCAGTAGTTCAGTAGTCCACCGCTGTGGACTTGGGGTGCTCCCCGTGACCTCCGCTTTCCTGGGGCCGTGTGTCAGCTCGACCGAAACACTTAATCTCTGGACAGCTCACTCACGTGCTGGGGCAGAAGAGAAGAGAGCGGAAGCTGAGCGGGGAGGCACGGGGCTGGGCGCCCAGCAGAGGCTGCTCATGACTGGCCCGCCCGTCAGGCCTGTCTGTAACAGTCCCCGGTGTGTGCGTGGATTACCAGGCCTGGGCTAACCACTGCCTCAGAGGTCTCCACGTTCTGGGTCAGGATTCAGTCTTTGTCTATAACGGTTCAGGAAACAAAGTTCTCGACCTTGAAGCCTGGGTGATTTCTCACACAATCACCAAATCCAGCCATTATGAAGCAAAATTGGACACAGACCAGGCACATATGAGCAAATGCTTGTTTTTGAGAAATTTTTACTTATGGACACTGATATTTGAATTTTGGGTATTTTCATGTCACACAATGCGATCACTGTGATTTGGGGGTTTTGTTTTATGAGTAGTTTTGTTTGTTTGTTGGACAAGAATTTTCTACATTTCTACATGGCCCAGGCCAGCTTCAGACTCACAGCCATCCTGCCTCTGCTCCTCCAGGGCTGTGGTTTACAGGTGTGTGCTTCCATGCCATGCTCTAGCTGGGTTTTTGAAAACTACTTAAAAATGGAAAACCCAGTAGAAGGAGGCAGCTGTTCAAGAATCTGAGGCTAGCCTGGTCTACACAGCAAATTCCAGACCAACTGGGGCTGCATAGTGAGGCCTTTCATCAGAACAAATGAACAAGGTTAAAATCACTTGTAGCTCAGTGAACACTAGCATAGCTGGTGGACAGCAGCCCCAGCCCCCCACCCCTGTCTGTTGTGGTACGGAGGGTGTAGGTGCGAGGAGCTGCACAAAGGGGATTCCTGAAGCCTACGGGTCTGAGAGGAGCCACCTCTATTTGAATGCTTCATGAAAGGCCATATTTTGAGCTCTTTAAAGAATGAGGATTTACTTAATGGGGTTTAGACTCAGACATGGACACTTTGGAGGATAAAGGGACCATTTGTGGTAGGCCCCATAGGTGGAGCCAAGTGTGGTGTGCCAGATGGGGTGTGTGATGAGCAGAGGGAAGCCTAGTGGTCCCGTGAGCAGAAAACTCTGGATGTCCTAGTGAGACACTGGACTGTGTGTGAGAGTTGAAACAGGCTTAGGTCAGTGGAAGCACACCGAGAAGGAACAGGGAAGATGGCCTTAGGGAACCTTTGGTGCTTGAGCAAGAATTGGAATTGCAGGTTGGCATGAAACTCCGACATACAGAAAGTAAGGTGGCTGTGAGGCTTCAGTTGTGAGAGAAAATGATGTCATCGTGTCCCAATGGTGTCTGATTGCAGAAGGATGTGGGCCAGGCAGAGAGTGCTCCGGGAGCCCAATTAAGAGACCATGGCAATAGTTTGAAGAGAAGATAAGAGAACCTAGATGCACTCCAGGCAACAGGACCAGAAAGTGAGAGGTAGATGAAAGTCAGATCAGAAAGAGGGAGGCAAGAGGACTTGCCAGTTGAATATAAAAGATGCTGAGAAATGGGAACTCAAAGGAGACGCCCAGTATTTAAGTCTAGGTGACTGTGCACACGTACCACGTTCACAACTTGAGAGACAAGGGGAGGGGATGCATGTATGCGCATACGCAATTGGGATCCAATTCTTACTATGTTTGGGAAAATTAGGTATAAAAGAGCAAAGTACCTTTATAATTTAACTTGAAAATTCTTTTATCTCAGGGATACCCAATCTGAATAATGTTTTTGTAGGCTTTCTGGTGAACAGGATATGAGCAGCCTTGGTTTGGAAAAAAAAAAAAAAAAAAGACTTTGATTGGAAAGAAGCAATGAAGACATTTGGGCCCATTTCTCCATTAATACTTGTTCTGGGACCCCATGGGATGCAACCCACTTCTTAGTTCATGCAGGGACTCTTAACATGTTTTGTGATATAAAAATGAGCCCACCTGAGAAACAGATGCCCCAGGACTGCCCTGCAGCTCAAATACGTTTTGGAATAACTTTCAGACAGAAATTCTACTAACCACTTATTTTAATATTTGTCTTGGGATTTTTTTAATTATCAGATGAAATGCATGATTTGAAAGCTCCCCTCATTTCCTGCACAGCACTAGGGGTGTGGTTGCTCATCCTGAGCTCCAAAGGCAGGGATAAAGATAAACCTCAACAACCCGTGAAGACAGAAGCGCCAGCTGCACTCCCTGACTCCCGCAGTCACTCCTAAGCTGTAGCTTACATTCCTTCTCCAAAATCTTCCCAGTAATTTCCTAAGCACTGATTTTTTTTTTCTGGAAAGAATATGAGGAAATCGACAGAAGTAAATAAATACAAAAAGAATAGGTAATTATGGCAGATAATTGTGATGACCTGAAAGTACGTACATGAGCACACACAGAGACACACAACACACATAGAGAGACACAAAGAGACAGAAATACACACATATTCAAGCACACATGTAAACTCAAAAATACACAAAAAAACCCACACAGACACATCCCTCACCTGTGCTAAAATATGAGTATATCCAGATGACTCTCATTGAAAATTCTCATACAACTTTTAATCTTATAAAATTTATTTTTTCAAAACAATAACCCCCTGTACAGCCAAGCTTAAAGTTCTCCTGCCTGAGTGTTGGGATTACAGGCCTTTCCATGTATACTTAGATTTTATTTTACTTAATAATAGAGTCATAATTAAGTTTCAAATAAAGCTGCAGTAGTGTTGCTCATTTTAAGGATGCAACTCTAACTCTTAAGTGATTAAAAACTGAACACAGTGGAAATAGGGAACTCTTTATTTTCAACGCCTTGAATGTTGAATGTCAGGGCTGGAGAGGTGGCTCAGTGGTTAAGAACACTGGCTGCTCTTTCAGAGGACCAGGCTTTTAGTCTCAGCACGCACATGGCAGCTCACAATTTATAACTCCAGGTCCAGGGGATCCAACACCCTTTTCTGGCCTCTATGAGCACCAGGTACACAAGTAATGCACAGACATACACACAAGCAAAATGGCTATATACATTAAATAAATGTCTTTTTTTTCCTTCAGAAAAAGGGGGGCGTTTTTGCTGTTCTGTTGATTGGCTTATAATCCTGGTTTAGAAAATTAGTGAGTTTCTGAACCACATTCTCCTTAAGTCTTGTCTGACAGTATCTGTTTTGCACAATTCTGGAAAGATTAGCGTTCAGAAGCATTTTTAGCAGCTTGAGTCAGTACTAGAATGCCCATAGTTTTGCTCCTCAGAGAAAGTTAATAAAGGCTCTGTCCTGCAGACTATCAAAGCAGATGCTAAGACTATGGCCAACTGTTGGGCAGAGTGCAGGGAATCTTATGAAAGAAGTGGGAAAGAGTAAGATCTGGAGAGGACAGGAACTCCACAAGGAGAGCAACAGAACCAAAAAATCTGAGCACAGGGGTCTTCCCAGAGACTCATACTCCAACCAAGTACCAGGCATGGAGATAACCTAGGACCCTTGCACAGATGTAGCCCATGGCAGTCCAGTGTCCAAGTGGGTTCCATACTAATGGGAACAGAGACTGCTTCTAACATGAACTGATTGGCCTGTTCTTTGATCACATCCCCCTGAGGGGGGAGCAGCCTTACCAGGCCACAGAAGAAGACAATACAGCCAATTTTATTTACATTTTTTTTTACATCTTTTATTTACATTCCTTTTATCTTTTTCTCCCTACTCCACCCCAATCCCTTCCAACACTCCAGGTAGGAGAGAGAAAGGGTTAGTAAGAGAGGGGGCGCAGTTCTCTTAGCTGCTTCCTGCTGGTCAGGGTCATAGGGTTCCTTGGAGCCAGTCCAGTCCTCATTTCAGGAGATCTCCACCTTCTTGTCTCACAATAGCAAGTAGGATCAGCAAGGGGGAAGCAGGAGCAGCCTTGTTCTTTCTCTCATCTCCATACTCTCTATGCTCTGGTCCTCTGGCATTTGACTAATGCCAACAAATGGCACCCCACATTGGGTGCTAAGTGTTGTTATAAACAACAATGAAAATCCCAACCATTCTATTTTACCAGTAAAGAGTCAGGAGCCAGATACTAGGGTGAACTAGCAAGGCTTCGGCCTTGGGGTTTTTGACTTTTTCCTCCTGGCCTGTCAGTTTTACTAATGAGCCTTTTGGGTTTTTTCCATTCAGACCTGATTTGAAAAGAAAAATAATCTGCTTGATTTTGGAGTGTGATAATCTCTAAGAATGTTTCACAAGTGAACCCCTCACTCCCCCAGTTCCACTTTGATTGTACAGATATGTCTCTCTGGCCTTTCAGAATTACTGGCTCCATGGGGCTTACAGTTATTATCTTTCTTTCTCTACTTTTTTGTGTGGTTGGATGAGTCACTCAGGATGCTTTTTAATTCTTCATTCCTTTTGTCTTCAGGAGTTGTACGGATGTTCTGTGCTGTATGGTCTTCATGCTGTTTGTTATTGGCTACGTTCTGTTAGGACTCACGGGTAAGTAACCCCAACTACAGACAATATTTACCATTTTCTACTGAGTTGAGCAAGCTGGTTTCTCATTTTAAACACGAGCATTTTTCTGCTTGACCGTTATCTTCTGTGGACTTTTTTGGTAGCAGATACAAGATGAACACAAAACAAATACAAGCCAAATACAAGCTCAGTTACTTAGGTAAGACAGCAGCAAAGATGGAAGGAAAGGCTTCTCGTTTCTTCTTTAATAATTTAATAATTAATAATTTAATAATTTCTACATTTTAATTCTATCAAATTGTATCATTGCTGTTGTCTGATATAAGAATTAGGAGCTAGATTTGTTTAGGCAATCTACAAACTTGTTTATTCAAAAGCAAGCCAGAGAGAAGAGACAGTGATTCTGAATTTCACTGGGTAATTCATTGTTTAAATTGAATCCCATCCTCTTTGCCTACCAAGGAAGAGTCACTGTTTTTTTTTTTGCTGTTAGGTTAAAAATTCTTATAGAACATGAAAACAAAGAAGACAAACACACAAGATTATTTTAGAGAAAGCAGCACAAAAACAAAACAAAGAAAACATTATATACTTTTTCTTAAAGGGTTTTACAATTGTAGTCCATATATTAGACAGTTCCACCAAGAGGTATAGACTGTGTCTTCTGGTTATTGACTTGAGAAAATTTAATTTGTCATTGTTAGGGTGAGAGCCAAGGAAAGCAGATATTAGCTTCTAGCACCAATAATTCTTGACATGTGGTTAACGTGGAAAGAGACTTGCACAATATCACAGAGCAGTGTAAATCCTTTTGGTCTTCACTTGTAGCCTTTGGTAAGAGAAGAGTGCTGAGGATGGTAATGAAAAGTAACTCCCTCAAGTTAATCTCCATAGCACCATGCAAATACACAGAATTGGAGAATTCAAAATTCAGAACAGGAAAATAGGGAGAAGGCATTAACACAAGAATGAATATGTTCTTAGAAGGCTCACAAAACATCCCTCTTGTTCCTAGGTATTTTAACTTTGGAACTTCTAAGCATTAGTACAGATTGAGTATGACCTATAGGTTGAATATTATAAAATATTTTCATATGCAAGTGGTAAATTAACCTGTCTAACTTCAGGACACATTTTTCTAGTCTACATAAATACTTGGTTATTTTTACTTACTGTCATAGAATTGAAATATGTTGCATTAGAGGAGGAGGTTTTGGAGCCAGGAGGTCTGGGTTCTTATACTCTTCTGTGGGATAGAAACAACTCTTTAACCAGTTTACTCATTGGGGAGGATAGAAACACTCGCTGATTCTCCAGGCCAGTTGTGAGGGATAAGCAGCAATGCCCGACCACATCAGTGGTGCTGGGGAGAGTACTAGACAGTGCATACGTGATTTCGATGTTTAAACTGCAGTAAATTTGTTTTAAATGTGATTTGCAGTGCTGTTTCTATTACAACCCATACTCTGGCTTATTAAAGTTGGAGTACACAAAGGGTTCCTGCTATGAGCAAAACCTTTTCGTGCAAGGTCTAACTCCACAGCAGGTTGACTCTCTCTGTAAGAAACATTCTGTGTTCTTACAGGGAGCTTCCAAAGCCACCTCTGTCCTTCACAGGCTCTGCAGAGGAGTGTCCATCATAGTCCTCTGTGGAGCTAGACAAGAATTCCACCATTTTGTTCAAGATCTCCATTTCTCACAAATTAATCCTGATGCCACTGCAAGCATCAAATACTCAAAAAGGTCACTAAATAGTCACATACTTTATCTCTCAACTATATGTGGCTTTGTTGGTTTGATTTAAAAATAGAAACTTATTCACTGCTGTATTAATGTTGGACTGTAAGGAGACTGAGAGGATACAGTTGGCAGGGGTGACTGGAAGTGTTAAGAACGGTCCTTCAGGCGAGAATGGGGGCTTCTCTTGAGAGGTCACTTTTGCTGTGGGGGTATGGAAGCACTGTGGTGTCTGGCTGTCTCTGTTACATCAGGGCCCTCACAGATTCGCCTCTAGCTGTGATCATTTCAGGAGTGTTGCCATGTTGATTCGTTATTTCCTGATGCTGCAATACAACATTACACTCAAGGAAACATACAGAGGAGTTTATTTTGGCTTATGGTTCCTGAGGGGAAGGGAGTCCACAGCAGAAGTGAGGCATGGTACTGGGAAGCTGAGAGGACACAGCTCTTCACAGAAGCCCTAGGCAGAGAGAAAACTGGAAGTGATGTGAGGTTTTCACTTCTCAAGGTCCTCCCCCAGTGACATGCTTCTTCCAGCGATAATGCACCTCCCAAACCTCCCCAAACAGCACCCTCCTCTTGGGAATTCAAATACCAAAGCCTAGGGGAGCATTTCTCACTCAAACCATCATACCACAGAAGAGCCATTTCTGTTTTTCACAAAACAATCAGCAGGGAAGATGCTGTTCTTTGTGTGTTGTGTGGCTGTGGCCAGCAAGAGTAACACTCGCATGTGAGAAAGGCACTCAGCTCAGCTGAGGGAGGGAGGAACCTCTGCTGACCGGGATGGATTGGAGTCTGGCTAAAAGGGGCCAAGCGTCCTTGAATGATCATGTGACCATTTATGATACTGGCCCTCTGCCCTCCTTCACTGGCTCTTGCTGTTCAGTTATTGTAGCAACTAGAAAAGAAAAGGAATTCTTGTTATGCAAATTATTCTATGTAACCCCTGGGCTAAGTTGTACAAATAAAAATACAATTTTAACATTCAACAAATTTTCATTTCATTTTCTAGTTGAGCAGGTTAGTCCATTATTACATTTACTTAGGAAGTTCCCCAGGTTGGAGCCCAAAGTCTCTTTTGGTTTTTGATATTTTCCTGCACTAACTGCCCTTACCAGCTGAGAAGATGGGAAGGGAAGAGGGACATTCATGCATGCAGGCCCCAAACTCTCCTCCTTCTCTGAGTTAGAGTCCACATATTAGCGAAATCAAGCGACTCTGTTCCCTTTTCCTGTGCCTGGCATGTCAGGTAGCATAACACCTTTGAGTTTACCTTTGTTGTCCCAAGCAGCGGGATTTCCTTCTTTTAATGATAGTTTATAAGGACAGACAGTGTGTGCATGTACATTCTCTCCTTGCTCCTTCTGCGGACGGATACTCAGATGGTCTGCATGACTTGGAGATTGTGCTAACACCGCAATCAACATGGGAATGCAGGCCGTTCTTCATTTGTTCTCAGATGTCTCCCCAGAAGGAGGACTGCCGGAAACTTTCTTTTCAGTGTCTTGAACAACCTACTTTTCATGGTAATTGAGCTAATTTACATTCCCACCTACAAGACACAAGGGACCCCTTTCCCACACTCTCCTTAACACTTGTCACTTCTGCACTCCACCAGGCTTCCCGAGCTTCTGTCCTAGGAGTAGGTATACTGAAATATCCACTGCTAGAGGGAGCTGGCCACAAGGACCACCTCCTGCTTCCTGCTGACTTTTAAACCACAGTGGACCCATGTCAAATTATGGCTAAGAAACATTGTTTTACCAAAAGTAACATAATTTCTTCAATTAAGAAGCACATTTAAAAAAAATCATTTCCATCATTTTGAGAATGGTTGTATCACCTTTTTGTTAATGAGAAGTGTATTGTACTCCAGAAGATGACACAGGCCAGTGTTAAATATCCTTTTGCTTTCTTTCCGAATGCAGACATGTCCACTAAAGCACACTAAAGCATACAGTCACACTTGTTTCAGAAGTCTTCAGTTTAAAAAGGAAATGTTTGGTCTGACTGAGATTTGAGCTTGTCTTTGGTACTGAGTGAGTCTGACCTTTGCTGGGTTTTACTGTGCACATCTGTGCTTTCCAGACTTTTTGAAGTGTTGTCAGCATAAGAGGGACTGGCTTGCACTCAAGGACATGACCCTAAATTCACCACTGGGTGAAAGAGGCCACCTGTGAAATAACAAACATTTTTCTAACCCAGGCACCTGGAGACAGGGCTGCGTCCCAGGGCGTTTCTATAACAGTGCTGTCACCAACACGGATCTTCAGATACAGCTTCATGTGTCCTATTATCTGCTTCATTGCATTTGTAAATTGCTTGTGTCAGAAAGCCATAAGCACAATTTGGCAGGCCTGTTCCTCACACATTGAAACAGTTGAGGGGCCTTTAAGGGGTACACGCTGGTGATTGGAGAGCCAACATCCCCATCCACCAGGTGCTTAAAGAATGCCTTAGCTGCCCCTAACAGACTAAGTGTCAGGGTAAGCAATCAGGTCTGATCATTTCTGCCCTGGCCCAGGACTTTGCGATGGCTGCTACTTCTCCACTCAACCCAAGAGCACAACTGAAGCGTGCTTGGAAACATCTGAAAAGGAGGGGGGAAGCTAGCTAGGGCCTCACATTCTCCTCAATGTTCAGGGATGGACAGCTCCTGGGATGAGTGATAGGATCATTGCCCAAATAAGGCTGTCACCTGTCCCTTGCCAACTTTTGCCATTCTTTGTGAGCTACCTCAGCAGAATATACAAATGTGCGGCTTCTCTCCCTCCCCTCTCTCTCCTTCCCACTCTCTCTCTTTCTTTCTCTCTATCATCCACATACACACATCATATAAGTATGCCTCAGGTGCAGCTGACATGGTTCTTTAAAGTTATTTCTAGGAGCTGGTGAGTTGCTACCATGTGTTAGGTGATCACTGTGTATGCATAAGGATGGAAATCCTTCCCCCAGAAGCCACTTAAAAAGCTGGGTGTGTGATGTACACCTGAAACCCCAGCCAGGGATGCTGGGACAGATGGATCTGTAGAGCTCACTGGACAGTCAGCTTAGCAGAATTGCTGAGTTCCAAGTGAAAGAGACCCCATCCCAAAAAAGAAAAAAAAAAAAAAAAAAGGAAAGCACCTGAGGAATAACAAGGAAGGTTGATTTCCAGCCTCCCATGCATGAGCATGTGCACGAACACACACACACACACACACACACACTTCTAAAACAGTGGGCTAATGAAGGGAACAAAATGTCTGATTGAAGTGTGTTTAAGTTGCTCTGCAAACTGCTGTTGGTGTCATTCACCTTCATAACCCAGACAGTTTAATTCTGGAGTCTACATTCTTACCCGCTAAGATACAGTGACTTTTCATTCTTCAAAAAGTGCAGTCAAGCAGAGGACAGGCCAGAGCCCCTTGACACTGTCTCTCACTCTTTCTCCTAGTTGGTTCTACAGTGTCATAGCCCAGGTTGGTCTGATACTCCCCATGTAGCCCAGGTTAGCCTGATACTCACCATGTTGCCCAAGTTTTGTAGTCCAGGGTGGCTTCAAGCCCAAGTGCTGGGAACACCCAGTCCTAAAGCCCTGGGAATCCCAAGCACATTAGCCCCTCACCTGGGCTTTTCCACGGGACTGGTATCCTCAGGTGGCATTCCCTAGGGCTGAAGGAGCAAATGCCGCAGTGTCTTTTATGACCCGCTCTTAAAGGCCACGAAGCAGTACTTCACGTTCTGCTTCCTGAAGCAGGTCTCAAGTCCATTTCACATTCAGAGTGTAAGGCACCTCTCAGAGGAGAGGTTCTGACTTTAGATGTCCTCCCTCTGCCTCCCGCTTCACATGTGATCTTCTGTGTGCCAGTATTTGTATCATTGGATTATTGATTAGTTCCTATTTATCATTACATGGGCGCCTTATGCCTACTTTAAAGTATAACATTTTATTAATTATTGAGAATTTCGTAAACATATTTTTTATCATATTCACCCTGACTCTTTCTTCTGACTCTTCTCAGGACCACCCCTCATCCCCTCCCAACTTCAAGTCCATTAAAAAAGAAATAACTCCAAGTCCAATTTGTGTTCTTCAGATGCTCATGAGTATGAGGCCATCCGCTGGAGTTCAGTGGACATACTGAGGCCCGACCCTTAAAGAAAACTGCTTCTTCCTCCTTCAGCCCACATTAACTGCATATTAACTTTTGGAAAACCTGTTATTTTCTTAGCGACTGTTATTGGCAGATTTTGAAAGGGATGTGCTATAAAGTATATAACAGCAGTGTGCTTGGTACCACAGGCTTCTGGGTGACTTCTTAGATCAATGATGTAACAATACTCATCACCTTTTACCCGAAGCCCACATTTGTGAAGATATCTTCTAGACCAGATCTGACAGAGAGACATCTTGAATGACATGTATAATCTCCAGTTTTCCACATTTGAGTGTTTTCTATAAAAATAAAACAAACAAAACAAAAACCAACAACAACAAAAAGAGAAGGAAACAAAAGCCCTAGAAATTAGTGAATTTATTTTAGAGATATAATAATGTATTTTAAGTATCGTTTCAAATGCAACCAGGATAAAATACGGAGAGCTTCTTTTGTTTTCCGTACTGTTTAAAGTATGCATTGGCGAGGGTGTGACTCGCCAATAGGACGCTTGCCAGGCTCAATGCCCTGCACTCCGTAGACTCGCATGGTGTTTCACACCTCTGAGCCCAGCACTCGGGTAGAAATGGAGAAATAGACACTCGGAATCACCTTGACTACATTCGTAGTCATCCGATCACATGAGACCCTGTCTTCAAATATAAAAAACACAAGCCATGTATTTTCCACTCACAGCCTGTGCCTGGTCTAACAATCTGTAGTTCTTAGTGGACAGGTGACTTCTCCAGCAGACGCTCCTGACTTTCTGAACATCATCAAACGTGGCTTCTGCTGGTGCACGCCTCCTTTCCTTTTCTTTCTGGCAGCTTAGATCACAAACTCTCCGTGTTCCAGCTCAAACGCACCCATCTGTGGCCTGGCTTCATCGCCAGAGCTGAGTTGGGAAGACAGGAGCTGCTCAGTTAGCACAGTCACGGCTCAGCAGCAGAGGTGGAGAGCGGAGCTCCTTCCTGGCCCCTATCACCTTATCTCCTTCTCTCGCTGCTGCATGCTTGAGGCTCCCGCTCTGTCTCCCGTCCTCACCTCTCTGCAAGAACAAGGTCTTTTCTCCAAATGACCAAAGCTTTTGGATTGCCTGTGTCAGTTCCTTTCTTACATGGCAGGTCTAGCATTGTCCTGAGCCATTGCTGATCCCCAGGGTGGGGGTTACCCTCTTCATCACTGTGACAAATACTCGAGAGTGTTTAAAACAGGAAAGTTTGTGTTGTGTCCTGGGTTCATTGATAGGCCTGAGGTGAGGCTGGACATCAAGGTGGGAACACTGCATGCTCTCCTCAGGGTGGAAGGGAAGCAGGGAGAAGATGAGAGGACCAGGGACAAGGCAGAGCCCACTGAGAACACTTTCCCCAGTGACCCACTTTCTTCACATTTGCCTTCCTGCCTGAAGTTCCTCCCTCCTTTCAACATTGCTGTCCAATGACAGCTTTATCAGCGGGTCAGCCCACTGACTTCAGAGTCCTCAAGAGCCGCTCACCTTCCAGGGTCCTCAGCTCCGAACATCTGCACAGGGATACAGGAACCTCTGGAGGAGCTTCATTTCCCAACCACGGTTCTTACTGTTAACCAGGTCTGCCTGGGAGCCATAAGTATCAGCTTTGCACAATTTGGAATCAGCTTTGAAGAGTCTGGGCGGGGAACTGTATGGGTCTGGGAAGGATCATTTACCTCAACTGATGTGAGAAGAACCAGCCTTAAAGTGGGCAGGACCGTCACCCACTCAGGGGTCCTGAGCTCTGTCTGCGAGGAGACATTGAGCTGGGCACAAGCAAGCAAGAAAGGTTCACTTTTCTCTGCTGGTGACTCTGGATGTGATGAGAGCAGCCGGTCAGTTCCTGCCTTGACTTTTCTGCAGTGACTGCATGGAACTGTGAGCTAAAGCAAACCTTTCTCCCCAGCAGAAATGAAACCAAAACAAGCTTTCTCCTCATCTATTCTTAGCAGGAGGTGTCATTATTTAATTTGTTGAAACTTCTTAATTAAGGAATATTTTTAATATTTAATGTGTCTAAATTTTTTTTATTGTGGAAGTATTTTCAATTTATTTAATCTCTTTTGACTTCCTTGCCATGATAGTCTGCTGGGTAAAACCTCATGAAGCACCATTAAGCTCTGGTTACGTCACTGAAAAGATGTATAACTTAAAAGATTTGTAACTTTGGGAAATAAGCTATAATATAAAATTAGATTAAAGGATGACAGCCTCTCAGAGTTACTGTGAGATGCATGAGTCACATAGGGTCCCTAGAATAGCAGAGACCCCTTCATCCATCACAAGCAGACAATAGATTCTATTATAGATATACATACAGATAAATACATATGACATATAGACATATACCCAACATACATATAGGTATACATGCAGATAAATACAGATGATATATAGATATATACTTATACATACATACAGATACACATGCAGATACATACATACAGATGTACATGCAGATGAAGCTTTTATTATCACACAGTCCTTTTGGTTGCCATCCCTGCCCACTCTCGATGCCACGTTGAAATCCTAATCATATTTCAAAAAGTCTCTCAGGTCTAATGTCTCCACTGAGCCCTCTGTAAACTTTGTTCTCCCCTTTCCACTCTCTTTGAGAACTCCGGTGTGCATTCATCCCAGAGATGGCCTCTGACTCCCACATACGGCTGTCACTTAGTAGAGTCCTTAATTAGTGATTGATGATGTAAAAGGAAAAAGAACTCATGCTCATGACAGCTACTTCTGAAGGGAGGCCACACTTCCCCTCAACCCACTGGCATGTGTTTACAGTTTACAGTGTGTGGGGAGTAAGTACAATGGCTCTCCACGCATGTCCAGGGGGTCACAGGCGTTCTCAGGTGACCACAGCTGCCTGCTACCGTGTCCCGCTTAATACTGTCTCCTTTGTTGTCTTAAATATTTCCTGGATCGAGAGCACCACTGCAGCTGTGGAAGCTTCTAGGTGACCCCAGAAACAGCGCATGCATCAAAGTCCAGTGTCAGTTCTTGTTTTTGGAGACATTGAAGAACGACCTAACATTACTGAAACCACAGTGGGTTCTGAGGGCTCACAGTGGTCCACCTTCATTATCTTCCCTTGCAGTCTCAATAGTCCGTGCATTTTGAGACCATTAGGTTTGTGTTTCAGTGGCTAGTTAGAAAGTTGAGGCTCAAAATAGGTGAACAAATTGATCTGGGTAATAGATAATAAATAGATACCTAAGCATGGGGGTGACTCTCCGGCCCCACTCCTTACTGGACAGCTTTTGGCCATCTGCAATTACTGGGGAAGAGAGAATCTTTTTTTAAAGGGTGTGGCAACTTGTTGCCTGTACTCCAAAGAATATCTCCACACCACGCACAGATGAGCAAGGCTAACTGGATGAAGAGAAATATGTTAGGTGATATGGGGAGAGCTGGAGGGGAAGCTGGGGTGGGTGCAATCGCGTTGCTTTACGTATATTTAATGTGTCTTCTTAAGAATAAAGAAAATTATGTTAAAAAGGATTCATATACCTAATTCATAGTTAATAATTATTTAGGGAAAAGGATAAAACATTTTAGGGTGAAGCTAAAAGAGACACTAAGACCTAGAGCTGGAAAAAACTGGATCTCTCTTTTAGGCTTAGCCAACATGTGACAAACTGAGGCATAGAAACAGTGCATTAAGCGTCCAGCTGAGCACTGAGCACTTGAGCATAATTTATACAGCTATTTATAGTTCACTTTCTTTATTCTGAAAAAATAAGGACAGGAAGACATGCTGGCAGATAGCTACCCTGATCTCACAAGATAGTATTTGAAGATGGAAGCTGATTTGTTGTTTGTAGACAAAGGAAACCTTCCTGGTACTTAGACACTGCACAAAAAAGCTTGGACTGATGAGGAAAATACTGACAAAAAAAATCTTCCTTATTCCAAATTTTCATTCAGAAAATTGATTTCCTTTTATCATCTCAAGTCACACCAGCCACATGCATAAGGGTGATTGAATTATAAGGTGAACTGTCAGATCCAATAAGCGTGGGTAAGGAGAAGGCCGAGCCATGTTATCAGAAGCAAAGGACAAAGATGTGTTTTCATTCGCAGCCTAGACTTTTAAAAACTGCATTGTTCAAAGTTGAAGAGGTAGAAAATCCAGTTGGAATTAACAAGCATTAGCTAATTTAGAGATAAATACTGCTGACTAAAGGTTTGTAGTCTAGCTGTCAGGCCATGTTTATAATCCATGTGAAAACAAACACAAAAGGGGATGAGTTTGTGTAAAGCAGAGCCCAGCATCTTTACAGAAAACACAACCGAGCCCTTATCATACTCAAGTCAGGGCGCCTGTGTTTGTACTGACACTGAGATTATCAGACAGATTCTCGGCAGTGTTTACTATGGGATGCCTCTGCTGAGCCCTTGTTCATCTTTTGAAAGTCCTGTGAAATCAGAGAACTAGTCGGTTCACTCTGTTGAATTTTTCAGTATTTTTCACTTCTGTTTACCCCCAAAGCATTACATCATGCTGCTTGGTGTAAATTTATCTGCTTCGGGATGAAGTCATTTCTGCTTGAGCTTTAGAAAAGGCATCTTCCTTTCCAAGTGAGCTTTTGTCTGTGCCCTCTCCTCCTCATTTTAATAACTGTCATTTTCTAAGTGCATTACCTCATGTTTTGGCTGCAACCCAGATGATCTGGAGGGAAGACAAACGTGCTTTCAGACCAATTCATCCATATTTTACTTTACTTTTCATTAAGAAATTACTCTTTGAAGAAAATCAATAATGTTCTATGACTGAGGGGAAGGGTGAGCGTTGCTGTGGCAATTCCAATCTCGCAAATCAGACTTCCTTCAGCCAGATGTTGCTGATGGAGAATTGTCCTTTCTTGTTCCTGCAGCTTGGGCACATGGTGACCCCAGGAGAGTGGCCTACCCAACAGACAGCGAGGGACAGTTTTGTGGTCAGAAGGGAACCCCCAACGAGTGAGTATGGCCACCTGTGGTTTGCATGGTGTTACTGTCTAAGCCGGAACAAACACATGGGCCCCACGGGACCTCACAGCAGGGCTGAGCCTCATTCAGGAGGCTTCATCTGTCTCCTCTTACAGAAAGCTGTAAGCGGTTTGGGGGGTTCAGACTCTGCATCTCCACTCTGCTCCACAAGAATAAAATTGTAAAGCAAGGGTGGGAACCAGGGAGTGGCTGGCAGCCATATTTAGTGCATGCCCTTTGGACTGGGCTACCGTAGGACGGTACTGAACAGTGACTGAACAGCCTGCACCACTGTCGGGCTATCTGCCATAACATTTACCGACAATCATTCTGTCTTTTGTAGTGTGCCTAGGGCTTCAATGATCTTGACATCTGTGGACAGTGCCTGACAGCAGAAAAAAAAATATGTCCAATGTTGATCAGAGCAGACATGTCTGGTTTTGAAAGCAAGCTTTCTGTTTATTTATCTAAAATCAAGTAGACACACACAACCATGGCTCACATTTTTAGAAAACTTTTACCCCTTTCTCTGGTGCTTTCTCAGACAACTAGAAATAGCACTTCCTCAAGATCCAGCCATACCACTCCTAGGCACATATCCAAAAGATTCTCAAGTACACAATAAGGACATTTGCTCAACCATGTTTGTAGTAGCCTTATTTGTAATAGCCAGAAGCTGGAAACAGCCCAGATGCCCCTCAACTGAATGAAGAATGGATGCACAAATTGTGGTATATCTACACAATGGAATATTACTCAGCAATAAAAAACAAGGAAATCATGAATTTGCAGGTAAATGGTGGGAACTGGAAAGGATCATCCTGAGTGAGCTGTCTCAGAAGCAGAAAGACACACACGGTATATACTCACTCAGATAGACATATAATATAGGATAAACCTACTAAAATCTGTACACCTAAAGAAACTAATCAAGAGGGAGGACTCTTGATAAAATGCTCAATTCCTATCAAGAAAGGCAAAGAGGCTGGACATCAGAAGAAGAAGAAAAGAGGGAACAAGTCAGGAGCCTGACACAGAGGACCTCTGAAAGGCTCTCCCCTGCAGACTATCAATGTAGATGCTAAGACTTATGGGCAACCTTTAGGCAGAGTGCAGGGAATCTTAGGAAAGAAGTGGGAAAGAGTAAGATCTGGAGAGGACAGGAACTCCACAAGGAGAGCAACAGAACCAAAAAATCTGAGCACAGGGGTCTTTCCTGAGACTGATACTCTAACCAAGCACCATTCATGGAAATAACCTAAGACCTCTGCACAGATGTAGCCCATGGCAGTTCAGTATCCAAGTGGGTTCCATTGTAATAGGAACAGGGACTGTCTCTGACATGAACTAATTGGCCTGCTCTTTAATTACCTCCCCCTGAGGGGGAAGCCGCATTACCAGGCCACAGAAGAAGACAATGCAGCCACTCCTGATGAGACCTAATTGACTAGGATCAGAAGGAAGGAAAAGAAGACCTCCCTCCCCTATCAGTGGACTTGGGGAGGGGCATGCATGCAGAGGGTGGAGGAAGGAAGGGATTGGGACAGGAGGAGGGAGGGAACAAGAGGGGGGATACAAAGGGAATAAAGTGTAATTAATAAAGAAAAAAATGTAAAAAAAAAAAAAGACAGGCGTTCAACAAGAGCTGAAGAGCCCATGGGGTAAGGGGCTAACCCAGAGGTGTGGAGGGCAGAGAGGGAGTCATAGCAGGGCAGATTCGGGGAAAGGTTCTCCTCCAAGAGGCCTCTGTGCAACACAGGCATGAACTAAATGTGAATCCAGAATATAGTTATATTTTAACCTTAGAAAACTAAAACAAAACAAGCAATCAAACAAACAAAAACCCTGAGACGTTTACACTGTGATGGCAAAGAACGAATCAGGTGCTAAAATAGATAGATAGATAGATAGATAGACAGATAGATAGATAGATAGATAGACAGACAAAAGAAAAAAAACCACAGAAATCTCCAACTCCTCAGTTACTTTGAAACAGGCTGTCTTTAACAGGTGTGACAGCGGTGCAGGAGAGGCGCCCTGAGGAGGCACCTCCAATTGCAGTATATGAAGGCTGTCCAGAGGCAATTCTTGCTTAACAACCAGACTATTCATGCAAAGGTCTGATAAAATGAACTTGAAATGGAGCAGATTTCAACAGCATGTGAATGGCAGTCCTGGTTCATCCATTTGATAAAATCGAAAGGGCACATTGAGGAAAGCGTGCACGGCTGCACTAGCCATTTCTGGTCACATTTCCTTTTAGTTGCGTTTGTGTTATGATCCTGAGAATATCATTTGCTCGTGTTTCCATAGTCCTTGTCACAATTTCCTTTTATATACTTAAATTTCCATCTTAGCAGGAACTTATATTTTGTATAAGTAGGATGAAGCACAAGTCAAACATTTTTCCCAACTTCAAAACCAATTATTTCAAAATACTTTGTTAGATAATAAGATTACATTTCCAATTCCCTACAAAATTATTATATAATAAACTTATATTTTTTCTTTCTGAACCTTAAACCTATATCAATATATTTAAGCCTTTCAGTAGCTTTTAAATGTGTATTAATATTTGTGTGTGTTTGCATGTTTGCGTGTGTGTGTGTAAACATGTTCATATGGATACCATGATACCTATGAGAGCAGAAGATGTCATTGGATCCTATACTGGCCAGTTTTGTGTCAGCTTGCCACATGCAGAGTCATCAGAGAGGAGCGGCCTCAGCCGAGAAAATCCCTCCATAAGACCTAGCTGTAGGCAAGTCTGTAGGGAATTTTCTTAACTCGTGATTGACATAGGAGAGCCCAGGCCACTTGTGGGTGGTTGCCATTCCTGGGCTGTGGTCCTGCGTTCTACAGAAAACCTACTGAGCAAGCCCTGAGGAACATGCCAGTGAGCAGCACCCTCCATGGCCTCTGCATCAGCTCCTGCCTCCAGTTCCTGTCCTGCTTGAGTTCCTGTCCTGAAGTCCTTTGGTGCTTAACTGACATGGGAGGGTGAGGTGGATAACCCCTCTTCCCCCAAATTGCTTTGGTCATAGTGTTTCATCACAGTGACAGTAACCCTAGCTAAGACAGATCCCCTGGATCGTAACAAATGTGCACCAGTTTAAAAATTCAACAAAAAGTTATTTTAAATTATGCTTATAGTCTATGGTAAGTGAAAATACTTACAGAAAATCAAACTTTACTTAATATTAAATTTTGGGTAGGGGACCAAAGAAGTAGCAGAGTGTTTAAGAACGCTGGCTGATCTTCCAGAGGACCAAGGTTCAATTCCCAGCTCCCACGTGGAGCCCTTTAGCTCCAGTTCCAGGAGATCCATCGCCCTCTTCTGGCCTCCACAGGCACTGCATGCCCGTGATATACAGCTATGTACTGAGGCAAGACACCCTATGTGTAAAATATGGTAAACATGTCAAAAGAGCTTGATTAAATGGGCTATAACATGATTATACAATGAAATATCATTAAAATTTCAAGTTACGGTGTACAGGTGTGTTTTGGGCATGGAAGTATGCCTGATATGCTATTAACTCCAGAAGTCAAGTTGGGCCAGAGAAATGGCTTAGTGGGTACTTGGGGCCACACTTGGCCTCCTGAGTTCAGGTCCTGGAACCCACATGGTGGACGGTGAGAGCTGGCTGACTCCTGCCCTCCATGGCAGGGCCAGGGCCATGACGTAATTAGTAGAGTGCCTGCTGTGTGGGCATGTGGGTCTGAGCTCAGTCTATCAGCACATGTTAAAAAGGCCGGTCTCAGGGCCAGGCTCGTGATCCAGGGCTGCAGTGTCAGGCCAGGCAGATCACCAGGCCTCACCAGCCAGCCTGCTCAGTGAGCTCCAGGCCAGTTAGGAACCCTGTCTTCACACACACACACACACACACACACACACACACACACCACACACACACACCCCATACCACACATGCACACACACACACACCACGTCACACACACACCACACACTATACCACACATGCTACACACACACCCCATACCACACACACACACACACACACACACCACATCACACACACTGCACACACCACACACACACACACACACACACATCACATCACACACACTACACCACACACTACACACATACACACACACACACACACACACACACCCCAGCACGGTAGACGCAATAAAATGGACCCACATGCGATGTTCAGCCTAGGACTGGCTGATGAAAACGTCTGCAGTGAAGTAAGGCAGTAAAGAGCTGTGCACCCTGTGTGTACCCACCCTGTGTGCCGGAACGCAGGGCCTGCACCTCAGGAAGAGTCAGTGGCAAACGCACAGGCAACTGGTTCGTGTCATGACAGCCTTGCAGGGGTCCTTGGATCCTCAGGTAAAAGAGAATCGGCATAACTGTGCATACACAGAGCCTGTGTTTTGAGAGGTGGCGTCGAACCTGAAGAATCCGGTTGTTTATGTTTCAGCCATGCCCAACCAAAAGGACCGGGAGAAACACTATGGATTCCTGAAATACCAAACCAGACGAAAGCTAGGCTTCAGACGCTGTGCAGCCGGCCCTCGGAAACTTGTTTTGCCTTTCAGCACGGGGGAGGTTGCTCAGCACCTTTGGCTTCCGCTTGTCAGTATTTTCACAGAACAGCAGGAATTCGGTTGATTGTGGCGCCACCGTCTGGCTGTACAAGAACTTCAGCTTACAAAGATGGCTGGGAGGGCTTTCGACTCTGCTGAGTGTGAGACTGGGAGGAAAAGGAACCTTCAGGTGGCTGCAGAACCACTCAGAAAAACACAGCTGCTCCACAAATCTATTTGAATACATAACCAACCCCAACCTCATATTCGGTTTAATTTTTAAATTTTGGATTAAAATGCTATATGCATTTGAAAGCAAATTAAATGCTAATGAACCCATAACAAAAGGAATTCCCCCCACTCTTTGCTCTATTTGCCCGTAATTGGGTTCATAGAGACACTCTTTGCTTTAGCTCTGACAGAGTTTTTGAAAGTGTCTCTTAATGGTATTCCCAGTCTATTAGTTCATACTGTGTTGACTATGAGTGGTATCCTGATAACCAGCCCAGGAAACCAAATTTCATTCCTGTTTTTATCCCCACCCCACATCTGAGCTTAGATATCCTTCTAGCCCCTTTCAGTAGCATACTAACAACGTCCTCTACTTCCTGTCCTAGCTGGACAGTGTCTGGGATCCTCTTTATGCAGGAGAATATCATCCCCTCCTCTGTCTCTGTCTCTCTGTCTTTGTCTCTGTCTCTCTCTCTCCACCTCTGTTCCATTTTCCAGTTCACATTTACTCTTTTTCTTACGTGGTCTACTTTGTCACTGTGTACACTCAGTTCTGTAACTTCAGCAGAGCCCAGTATGTTCTGTTGTGCTTGATACCAAGAGTTGGAAGCAGTGAACGGCTTTGATTTTATAGCATCTACACAGTCTTTCACTCGCCGCTCGGCTGTTGTCCCTTTTTTTCTACCAGGCTTCCACATAAAATCAAACTTTGTACTTTAGTAACACTATCGGATCAGCCCACGTTTTAGTCTGTCTCAACACAGAGCTAAACACATATACCGCATAGAATTGTAATGAAATTCTTATTTGGGTGCGGATTTTATCTCGAGCACTCTAATGGTTAATCTCGATTGTCAGCATGCTACAGTTTAGAATCACAGTGACAAGCACCCGTCTGGCATGGTTGTGAGGGAGTCCCTAATCGGGCTAATCTGAAGCAGAAGGGCTGTGCGGGCACCAGGCCTGCACTCCGGCCTGGGGTCCACCGAAAGGAGAAAGCGAGGGGAGCCCCTTCACCTGGAGCCCCGTTGAGCTGGCGGCACTCTCACCATCCCGAGCTGCGCGCCCCAGCCCAAAGCTCCTCCACCTCCGAAGCTGCATTTCTCCAGGGTTTTGTCACAACCACAAGACAAGTAACTAATACAAACAGGCACCACTCCGGCGTCCCTGTTCTACCTTACAGAACGGCCACGCTTTCTGTCCACTGAGGTTCTCTCACAAGCTTTGACGGCATTTCAGAAGTTGCCAGAGTTATCTAGCAAAGCACAGCGTGCCGGGTCAAATCTCAAACTCAACTACCAGCAGCCGTTCTTCCAGTTCCCCTGCTGTGCTCCCAGCGTCCCTCAGCTGAGACCGCTCCTTCTGCGTTAGCCCCCTGTCTCGGTGCAGGTTATTCTTGGTCACCTTCCTGGGATCCGAGACCACAGGACGAGGGCTTGTGGAGGCCTGGAAATGCCTTTCTCTCCTGATTTTCCTTTCATCATATTGACTTATGATCCAACTGTAGACTAGCAGCCGGAGAGGTGATTTCTCAGGACTGCGAGGATGCTGCGCTTTGTGTTCGGAATGTCAAAGGCCAACCTGGCAACTTTGTGGCACAGTGACCTTTTCCTTTTGGAAGTAGCTACTCCTGGCCCTCTAAAACCCCTTGACTGGGCAAAACTCTTCTTTCTTTTTCAAGAACCATTCAAAGTAGCAGGTTTTGTTTTAGCATTTTTTTTTTGAAACAGAATTTGATTTGTTGCTTTTCCCCCTGCCTCCTCTCCCTCTCCCCTGACCATTTTGAACCTTCTGCTCTCCCGGCACAGGCTCCTTCTGTTTCCGTGTCCTATGGCTCTTCACCTAAGTAACCCTTTCCTTCTCTCATAGTCACCTTTCTACTTACACAGGCTGTAGTCTCTCTCTCTCTCTCTCTCTCTCACACACACACACACACACACACACGAAAAGCTGTGATCTGAATATACAGAACAACATGACCCTGTAAGTCAGGCTCTCTTCACTTAATACAATATTTTCCAACTCCATCCATGTTCCTGCAAGTTTCATAATCTTGCTTTTGTTTGTGGCTGGATGATGTTCCACCCAACGGAGGTCTGTATTTCCTCAGTTTCAGCTAATCTTTGTGGGTATGTTATGTATGTGTTTGCCTGGGTGTGTGCACGTGTGTATGGGTGTGTGCACACTTGTGCACATGCACATGCAGGCCAGAGGTTGACAGTGTTTCTTTTTTGATCATCTCCACGTTATTTTTGTGGATCTTGGAGAAGAACCTTCAACCACCACTTTACCGAAACAGCCTAAACTGCACTCTGACAGAGAAGTGTGGCCCTCACCCCTCACCAAGGAACCTTCTCCTTGCAGCAGATGGAGACCATCACAGAAAACTACAGCCAATCAAAACACAGAGTTGTGGAGCCCAGCCCCAACGACAAATCCACAAAACACCCCCATGCCTAATATTCAGGGAACGTCAAGGAAGAAGTGGGGCAGAGACTGTAAGAGGCAGAGGAGCTTACTGTAGGATTGTGTCAAACACCAACGCTGGAAGCTACACCAACACAGTCTCCCCAACATGAGCTGAACAGGCTCGACTCCAGGAGACATGCCAAAGTGCGTGTGGGAAAGGCCGAGAGGCCACGGGCCCACACTAAGACCTACAGGCAACCAAGGGCTGCTGAGAGCAGGAGAGCTGGCTTTCTCCAGGGAAGAGCACATCAACTGATAGTGCAATAGCAAGTGGTAAGCCACGAAAACACACATATGAGAAGCATTCTACATTCTGAACAGGCTTATGTTTGAGAATGTGTGTGCATATGAGGTACATGGGTGCCTGCAATGGCAATTAATGAAGGAAGCAGACAAGGCTGACAGAGAGCAAGGAGGGCTACGTCAGGGGTCAGAGGCAGGGAAGGAAGCAGACAAGACTTTGACAGAGAGCAAGGAGGGCTACGTCAGGGGTCAGAGGCAGGAAAGGGAAACGGAAAATGATGTGATCATATTATAATCCCCAAAATAAGAGAAAAAAAGTGATTTGTTGTGTATGGCTGTGGGGTTTGCACATGCATGTACGCGGACGCTCATTCATGTGTAGGCATGCATACTGGAGCCCCTGAAATCCTCATAGCTCTACCTCACGTAGCACTAAGGTTCCAGGCTTCTGTGAGGCCATGGCGGTATTTAGATGCCCGCCCCAAGAATGGCACTGATGACTCATGAATTGCATCTTCATGGTGACAGCAGCAGCAACTGGTGAGGCTCAGTCACTAAAGTGCCCACCACATGTGAAGACCTGATTTGAATCCCCATCATGCATGTAAAAAATATGGCCACTGTGGGCATGTGTATCCCACGCTGACAGGACACAGATGGGGGGATTCCTGGAGCTCACTAGTCAGTCATTCTAATAGCCAAACTGATGAGGTCCAGGCTCAACAAGAGACCTTGTCTCAAAAAACAGAGGGGCTGAAGAGATGGCTCAGGGGTTGACAGCATTTGGACGCAGCCATGAGCATCTGAGTCCAGGACCTAGGGCCATAGGTTCTGGAGTGCCATAGGCATCTCCTAGAAGGCCTCTCGTACAGAGAGTCCCCACTTAGTTTAAACTTAGTTGTTTAAAGTGTGACGGCAAATGTTTAGAATGCCAGTCCCTGGCCTCCACATTCGTGTGCACTTTATACAAGCACATACCCGTGCAAATGCCACCTCTGCTGTGAGGGACGGGAGAGTCCTTACTTGTTTGAAGTGAAATGTCTGCTTTGGTGTGCTCCCCTCCACAAAACCGCAGTTCTGTCTGGGTGAGGCACCTCTGTGGTTTCTGCTGATAGGCAAAGTACAGCGAGGCAGATCAAAGCCCCCTGTGTGACTCCGCCCCGCTGCGCCAGGCTGCCGGCCACTGCTCTGTTCATCGGACTCCTTTAAGTTGTCTTCTTCTCTCCATAAACAGGCACGGAGGCAGGTCTTCCTCAGTTGAGGCCAGTGCTGCAGAGTGACACGTTGGTCTGTCCTTCCAGGGGTGCCTTCCGGTTTTGCGAGAGAGTGGACTTCTCTGCCATTTGACACTGGACAGACAACCTGCCTCTCCTCCCTGAAACTCCTCCTAACCCTCCTGTATCTGTCAACAGCTCTTCCTCTGGTCCACTCCCTCCTACCCTTTCTGCTTTGGTGCTCATGGGCAGGAAGTGGTAGGGGTGAAGGAAAGACTAGTCCCCCGGAGAACTTCCTACCTTCTCAGGGCTGGATCTTACGGAGACTGAAAGGAAAGGTTTTATCACATGGCCTTTGTACATTGATGCTGTGTATGTAGTCAGTATAACTGACTTGGGGGTTGGACAAGTTCTTGGGGGAAATTATTCTTGAGTTGTTAAAGCTGTGGATTTTTGTTGTTGTTGTGGTGGTTTTTTGTTTGTTTTGTTGTGTCTTGTTTCTTTTAGGCAAAGTCTTATGTAGCCCAGGCTGGCTGCAAACTTGTGGTATAGAGAGAGCAGCTATGAACCTCTGATCTAGCTGCCTTCTCCTCACAAGTGCTGGTAGTAATTCTGTGCTTGGATTTTATGGGGTACTCGAGAGCAAACTCAAGGCTTCACGAATGCTAGGCAAGCCCTCTGCCCACTGAGCTACATGCCCAGCCCTGGAGCTGTGATTCTTCAGAGCAGGGACCATGACGATCTGAACCCACCGAGGAGCTTGGCGAAAGCGCTGCCAGTCCGCAGTCATGTGGCCGGGCACTTGGAGGCTTGGGAGCTGAGAAGGAGTGGGAGACATGATCTAAAGTCAGAGCCTACCTTTTCCTTTTGCATGCTGAAGCTGTGTAAGGGCTTACGCCTGGCATCTGGGGCCTTCTCCACACCACTGTGAACTGGCATGGCTGCTGTCCTCCTTTCCCAAATGAAATAACTGAAATTCGAAGAGAACGTCAAACGACAGGGCCCATGGTTGCCACTTACTAATAGGAAGTATAACTGTTGGTTGTTATTTTTTTTTGCATTGCCATTATATACATGTTTATGTTAAAGAAATTCATAAATGCAAATGTTAAATGAAGAAATATAATTCCCAAATTTAGATATAATGATTTTTTGCATATAATTAAATACTTATCTCCATAGTAAAATCACATATTAATAAGCTTTTAAGTTTCTTTTTTTTAATTTTATTTTTCTTTTTAGTTACATTTTGTTAACTCTGTGTCCCAGCTGTTTCCTGCTCCCTCATTCCCTCCCCAACCCTCCCTCATCTCCTCCCTGTCCCTTTCCAAGTCCACTGATAGAGGAGGACCTCCTCCCCTTTCATTTGACCCTGTTTTATCAGGTATCTTCAGGGCTGGCTGCAAAGTCCTCCTCTGTGGCCTAGCAGGACTGCTCCTCCCTTGGGGGGGTGGGTCAAAGAGCCTGCCCTTGAGATCCTGTTAGAAATAGTCCTTGTTCCCCTTACTTTGGAAAACTACTTGGTTACTGAGCTACCACAGGCCACATCTGAGCAGAAGTTCTAGGTTATATCCATAGATGGTCCTTGGTTGAATGTCAGTCTCAGAAAAGACCCTGTGCCCAGATATATTTGGTCCTTGTAGAGCTCCTATCCTTTCCATATCATACTAACTCCCCTTCTTTCATATGATTCCCTGCACTCTGCTGAGGGTTTGGTTATGAGTCTTAGTGTCTGCTTTGAAACACTGCTAGGTAGAGTCTTTCAGATGCCTTTTGTGGTAGACTCCTGTCATACATTCAATGCACATCCCATCTGTCTTTCTAAATGAGGATTGATCATCTTCGCCTGTGTCCACTTTCTTGATTATCTTTTTTAGGTGTATAGATTTCATTATGTTTATCATATCTTATAGGACTATATAAGTGAGTATATACCATGTTTATCTTTCTCCTTCTGGGATATTTCACTCAGAATGATCTTTTCTAGATCCCACCACTTGCCTGCAAATTTCATGATTTCCACCTTTTTGATTGCTGAGTAGTATTCCATTGTGTAAAAATACCACAATTTCTGTATCCATTCCTCTGTTGATGGACATCTGGGTTGTTTCCAAGTTCTGGCTATTACAAATAAAGCTGCTACAAACATGGTTGAACAAATGTCCTTCCTAAAAAAAAATGTTATTAATTTCTCCTTCCATTAAACATGTGTGTCAGCATCATTTCCAGCGACAGTGTGATTGTTTACTTCCTATTACAGAGCCTCCTGCTGGTGGACAATTTATTTCAGCTTTTAATAATTGCAAAACAATGCTTTGATTTTTAGGCAGTGTAAAGGCAGTTGAGAACACGCTGCACCCTCTACAGAAAACGAAGTTTCTTTGGTTTGATGTGCATTCCTACCATCACTGCAGGGATCATTTATGTTTCCTTTTCTTTTTTAACAGGAACAAGACCATTTTGTTTTACTTTAACCTACTCAGGTGCAGCAGTCCTTCCGTCATGCTCACGCTCCAGTGCCCCACCACGCAGGTAAGGCTGCGGCTGCCTCAGCGGCACAGTTAGCAGTCCCTAACATTCTGCACGGAAGAATTCTGAGCGTGCATGTTGCATCTGTGCCCGTGTAGTAAGAAGACCTAAGTAAGATGCATGTTCATTCACATTCAATCAAAGGTAAGGCAGGGGTGGATTGTTTCAAAGTTACTAGGGCACTTCAGTGATGGTAACCATAGATTCTTACAAGTAACCGCAGCCCAAAAGTCCTTGTCCGCTGTTCCAATCATTTCTGCATTTTTAATGGTTTCATGTATCGAGGAGCTGTGATTGTTTGGAAGAGCTACCTTGCTTTTTCATGATTTTTGTGTTCCTACTCTTTGCTTTGGGCATATGTTGGAGTATATATTTCCTCTGAGTTTATTTGGGATAAATTAGATGTATATCATGTATAAAATATTATTAGATGCATATCTGTTTTGAGTTCATCTGGTCCTCTTAGTGACCAGCCTTCTCTTGAAGGCTGGTTCTATAGTCACACTCAGGAGAAAACAAACAAGGATGGCAGCAGCATGAAGCCAGAGCAGATACAGAACTCTAAACAAATCACATGATGCCTACAGCAGAGCACAGTAAAGCCATCAATATGCGTAGAGAAGAAAATTGCTTAAAATAATGGAGAAAGAGGTAGGAGGTTAAAAATCAGCTAAGGTAAAATAATAGAGAATTAATGAAATTAAGGAAGGTGATGGAAGAAGAGAAAAGCATGTGATGGGGAAGAGAATGGGGCAAAAGATAAAAGGCTGATTATAAAAACAGAGAAAATATGTAAATAAAATTAGAGAAAAGACAAAGCATGAACACAAACATCTTAACAACATAAAACTAATACTAAAAATGTAATAGAAATGTATAAAAATAAAAAGTCTTGAGATTTGAGGCTCTTCACTCGGGTCCTCTGATGCTGGAGTGTTGGGTGGAGTCTCCGGTCATTTGTGTCATAGAGGCTGAGCTAGCTCCTGGCTGGACTTCTGCCCAAGACCTCCTCATTTACAACTGGAATTGCACCACATCCACCCTCTCTCTCTAGCCTCGTTTCTAGCTTTCTCTAGCAATTATTCCTGTCTTATAACAAATGTTTTATTGTCTCTCTCCCTGAACTAAAAGACAAGCACCTTGAGGGTAAGGATTCTTACCTGTTTTGATTCATACTGTGTTCACACTATCTTCGAACCCCAAGAGTAGGTGATCAGTAAATATCTATAGAATGAATGAATTAGGAAATCAATAAATGACTATATTCCTACTCTTCACATTATATCAAACAAACCAACGTTCCTGTAATAAAACAAAAACCACGTTTGTTGTTTTCCTAGATTATCTAGGAAAGACAACTAGAGCAGATACAGTATTGTAATCTTCAGTGAACTCACTCTCCCAGGCAGTTATCATTTCTAGCAGTGGCGAATCCAGCTGAGCTGGTGGCGCGACAGTGAAGAGTGATGTAGAAAGCTCCCTGGGGAGCCCACGGGTTGCGGCTGCCGTTGGGCATCCTGCGTTACCTGGCCTGCAGCCGTGCGTTTGTAGACCAGAGCTATATTCCAGGCATTACGTTTTTTGTCAGCTGGCAGCAGAGTCCAGACGTGTGCCATAGCGCTTGAAGAACAGACCAGGATCAATTAGGATGCCCAGCCTCAGCGTGACCTCCTTCCTTGGCTAATTATCTAATGATAATTCTAATTCTAATCAGCATCCCATTTGAAGTAAACAAATTGGTCTGATGGAGGGAAAGAAAAAAGAGCAGTTGCTATGTTTTTTTTTTTTTTAATAGCTCATTTGTTTTTGGAATGAAGTTTGACATGATTCTCTTTGACAAACTACTTTTTTCTATTTAATTGCTTCCTTTCATGTGTTGTTCCTACACCAGTTTGTATGCATAGTATACATTGTGGGTGTGTTTGTATGTGTAGAATTGTCAGGGTCCCAGACAAGGTACCTCACATTATTTGAAACTCAGAAAGTGTTAGCTCTTTGAGTTCTCACTTTTATAAACACACCAAAGTGTGTGTGTGTGTGTGTGTGTGTTTTAGTCTTTCACCATCTCATGAGCAAAGAATCAAAACTAACACATCTACTGTTTGATCATGATTTTAGTCAGCCTGGCTCCAATCAGAGTGAACTCTTCCCATTCACATTGACCTTTGACCTTCTTATGTATGGATATGTTGGTGCTTTCATTGTCTCTCTATATGGCTCTTCAGCTTTGAGACCTCCTATGCCTCCTCTAGAATTATATGACTGTGTGTGTGAGACACACACAGAAACAGACAGAAAGAAGCAGAGGAGAGAGAAAGAAGGGGAGACAGAGAGAGCTGCAGAGTGTGCAAATAAGTGTGAGCATGCAGATGAGAGGCTTATGGAGGCTTGGGTGTGGAAATGGCTGTGTTACTCTGTCACACTTGTAGAGGGTATTGGACTCCTGATGCTATCACACAGTATTACTGCCACACTTGAGACACACACATAATCCTTCTCCTGCCTACTTGTGTGGTCAACACCAAGGGCTTTGTAGTTGTCAGACACAGGACAAAAGGCGAGGAAGCTGCCTGATCAGCAGCCTGTGAGGAATCACCAGCTTTCTGACCAGCTTAGTCCCGCATTACCTACAAACTGCTGCAAGCAGAAACTCCTCCAAACAGTGTTGAGGCCAGCGCTAGCCTATGGATAGAAAAACATAAATATAAATACTTAGAAAACAGTTTCACAACAAGTCTGTTCAGAAAAACAACAGTAGTGCCCTCAGGCGTGTGTATTCCCTGTACAGGTACCAGGTATAAATTCCAACTGTATATGCAGATCCACTCAGAGAGCATCTGGTCACCTACATGATGGCCATGCCACTAATGCACTGGTGGGCACATCTTGGCAGGCTGGCATTTCAGCTCACAGGGCTCACAATGAGTAAGATGTCCCAGCAACATGAAAGCTGCAGTTTCTATTGACTGCCCAGCCCTACGCGGGGCATCTATACCCCCTTCTCCAGGTCAGGCGATGCAGAAGAAGAATGTGCAGAAAGAGAAGACTGCTGTGAAAGGCACTCTTCTGGATACAACATGGCAATTACGACAATGAGTCCATGGTGGCCATGTGCCAGGTGGGGCCCATAAACATGGCATCACAACGGGGGAAAGGTTCGGGTAGCCTCATTCCTCCCTGGAACACCATTAGCAGTTGATGGCTGGGCAGACAGTGAGGCGTCATTTTCATGAGCAATAAGCTGATGAAGCTACTAGTGATTCAGATAAAAAATAGTTGCACATCTATGGTCATCCGGATAAGCCTAGTCAAACTTCCTGAGTCATAAAAATGAAAGTGAGAGAAGAGGGGTTTCAGCAGGGGTGGGAAGAAGAAGATGAGAGAGAGAAGTAATGAGGATATGAAATTCACAATAGATGCATGAAACTGTGAAAGTATTAAGACACTGAAAAAATAACTATTAAAGGAGTGACGGGGAAGACGGGATGGGCTAGGGCGGGGCTTTCCACAGCGAGCTGAGCAGAAGAGGAGGTGCACTGAATCTGAGGCAGCTCTCTCGGTTTGGTGCGGCTTCCATTTCTTTTTTAAAACCACAAACAAAAGTGAAAACAACACGCTCCGCCCCCATTTCTACTGTGTGTAATGAAATCACACATTTAATTGCTGTCATGTTGTTGTGGCTCTGTGGGTGACCACAGTAACCTATCTGCCACTGATGTGCCCACGGCCATTGCTGCAAAGGACTTGCACCTTGCTTGCCCATGTCTACACAGTGTTGATAAAAGACTCACCGTGATTAATCACAGCAGATATCTGGATTTTACTTATTTCTCTTGGTGACAAACTCTAATTATGTTTTCAGAATTATGGAAACTCATGGACACACTGATGAATATTTTCCATGTACATTAACAGTTGTCAGTATTTCAAAGTCATTTTATTCATATAGAAAACACAGCAAGATTCTAACCTAGAATACACTGACTCTGAAAAATTCATCTTGACTTAGACTCCTATCTGCTAATTCAGACAATTATAGGAAAATGCCTTGCTTAAAATATCATGACAGAGACAGTGATGGCCCAGTAATTGATAGCACTCACTGCGCTTGCACAGGGCCGGGCTCAGCTCTGTAGCATCCATGGCAGGTGACTGACTCCAGCCACAGGGAGCCCACTGCACCCTCTGGCCTCTTCAGGCGCCTGCACATACACTGCGTATATTGACACACATCCACATGAGTGCGCACACATGTGCACACACAAAGAACAAAAGTGAAAACCTTTAAAGAGGGTTTTAAAAATATCATTGACTTATGGTAGAAGTCCCCAAATCTGCACATAGAACTGTCTCTCACACACTGAATGGATATAAAATTAGTACAATCTAAGTGAAGTGGGTGGTTATTATGTTACCTAATAATTGTGCAAAGCGTTACTATGTGGAGAATCCGAGGCACCAGCATGTGGAAACATTAATTGCTCACAGCTACTTGTGGATCTATACTTATCAAGCTAAAAATACACCCATCTAGAGTTGCTAAACCTTACCCATCCTTACACCTATGTGTGTGTATATAAGGCACACACACACACACACACACACACTATTGTACGTGTCACAGGCTAAATCTACGTGTGAAAACAAGCGTGCTGCTTTGACTCCTGAGTTTGGGTCACCTCGCTTCATATCACGCTTTTCCAGAGGTTGGTATGAGGTGGTGGGGAGGAGTGGGTGCTGGGAAAAGAACACACAGGGCACGAAAGAGGAAAATGATGGGGTACAAGGAGGAAGGGGGCAACTGGGGGGAGTGGTGGGAAGGAGGACCACAGCAGCACCTGCTCAAGAGTGTTGAAATGGTCTCTACCGCAGTGTGTGCTGATTTAAAAATCCCAGCGTGGAGTATCACTACTGTTCACTTGCTTGCTTTAACACAGACCTAGAAGGCACGAAGGACAGGTTGGTAAGCATTCTATACTCAACCTAATTTTACTCAGAACGGCCATAGTGAGTCAGGTCACTAAGACGAAAAGCAGTGCTTTTCTCCTGATGCTGGAGAATTCAGAAGCCCATCCAAGCCTGCAGACGTCTAACCCTTGGCTTATCCCTGTGCGTTCCCACCACTGTGCCTCTCTGCTCCACAGATCTGTGTCTCCAGGTGCCCAGAGAGATTCTTAACCTACGTGGATATGCAGTTTCTGAACAAAAAAGATGGAAGATACTGGGAATACTACCGCCAGTTCTGCAAGGCCACGGCCAGGCCTGAGGAGGTGCGTGTTCTCATGTTCTCAGGCTCACACCAGGAAGGAACTTAGGTGCTGCTTCCATCTTAAAGGAACATTCCAGTTTGCTGTGGAAAATGCCCAGAACCAGAACATTAACATCAATGGTGCCATTCTAAGAAAACACAAGTTCCCTTGGACACTCAAGAACCCACACGGTTCATGGTATATCACTGCGTAGACACTCACCTGAATACAGGATACTCAGAGTGTGCACTGTGTACACAAAGAAACACACCATCCAGGATGTGTTATCGCGCATACTTGTGGTGCAGGAAAGACCGAGTCTGCTCAGTTAGCTCCAGCTGATCAAGACACTGACAGACTTTTCCGTCTGGGGGGTTTGTTGCTGACAAGTGCTAAAATTTTCTATCCCGTAGAATCATCTTTATAAAACCATACTGCTCAGCGGCACAGTGCTTGCCACCTGACCCGACACCAACATGATAGAAAGAGAAAACTGGTGCCTTTGCATGAATGGTATACACACACACACAGTGCAATAAAAATCTTTGACACACTCAAGATATTTCTAAAGCATTATTATATTAAATATTATTATTTGGTTGCTGCATTGTAGAAAATGTTTTTTTCCAGTAAAAATTTAAAGGATCAGACATTCAGCGTATGACTAAGACATCTTCAGTTGTGTCTTGCTTTTATAAGATCTAGGTTTGGTTTGTTTTGTTTTAGATCTCTCTTGGTTCATTCAGAGCACTGGAGGCATTTTTCTAACAAGAATCTGTGTGTACTAATCTTAAGTTATTGGCAGTGGGAGCAATGACTTGGGAAAATGAGATGAGGAGTAAAGAGGTTGAGCTCATAACTTCGGTACTGAGGGCGAGGGCGTTAGCTGTTGGTGCTGAGTGTTGATGTGTCCTGCCTTCCCTTTCAGTCTCTGTCAGATCTTCTGTCCTACGGTGACTGTCCCTCAGCAGTCTACCCAAGCAGACCTCGTAAGTGCTAATTATTTTACCTTTGAAGTGTAGAACCTACCAAAATGTCATTTGGTTTCCCTATAGTGCAGCTGATATAGCTGAGGTTTGGAATGGCCTGTTCCCACCATGAGAGGCCAGAGTGAGTTGGAAGGAGTGTCTCTGGCCATCCTCACTCCAGCGGCCTTTCCACCAGAGCTCTTCGAGGCTGGGAGCAAGCATGTTGGGAAGTGACAGGATTGGTTTTAAGAAGCCCACCAGTGTGATTCTGTGTATTCTGACAAGCACATGCAAACAGCCACACACACCTTCTCCCAAATTCAGTCAGAAACATCCAGAAATTGCCAGAGAAGCAATTCCAAGTTATGTATCTCGTCTTCATAAGTCAACATTTGAAAGTTTTCTGTTTCTTTGGAGATTTCTATTTTGTTTCTTTACAATTTAAGCATAAGCTGATAAGCTCTTTAGAAAAACTGAAATAACCACTTGTTTGCCTTTCTGGAGGCTGCTATTCTAATTAGAGAGAAAAAGCTTTACAGGAAAATTTCCAACAGAGTGTTCATTCAGAGTAAGGGAGGGCAATTAATACAGAGCTCAGAAAAGCACAGACAGAGGGGCTGAGAGACAGCAAAGGCTGTGATCTCCCCAGGGAAGAGAACACCAAAATAACTCCGTGTGTCTGTGAGAGGAAACCTCTTAGAGGAAATAAACATACAAGAGAACGCATATGTGTAAAATACTCAGTAAAACGCAAACTGTTGCAGACATTTTAATGACAAGCATATAGAAATTAAGAAGAATCCTAGAAATTATGTAAGGAAAAAGATCAGGAAGAAATAGATCAAAAATATTAGGTTGTTTGCCAGAGGGTGTGGGAAGGGGGACATTTTCTCTCTTTTTCCTTTGGTTCCATTCCTCAATTCCTCCACAAGTGCTTCTAAAACAGAAGAAAGGCAACAGGCACCAGCCTAAGTAGGAAGTGAAGTGTGTTGAATCAGTTGTCCCAAAATCCATGTGTTGAGTATCCCGTCATCTCTCTCTGGACGCTTAAAGACCCTGAAGCAGAGATGGCGGGCCCGGTGAAGAATGCCAATCACGGCAGCCCGAACACCGACCAGGTCCGCCATGAACAGTGCTGAAACTGCTTATAGGAAAGAGAAAAACACCTTTTCTCACAGTTATGTTTTGTTTATATCACATGTTTTAGAAAATACTTTGGGGACACAAAACAATCTCGCATAGTTTAATGAAGGGATGAAAGCAACATTAAGATCAACATTAGAATCAGCTTGTGTTAACACAGGAGCTACGGTACCACCAAGGGCTCAGTGTACTACCCATAACATGTAGGCCTTAAATTGTTTGTTTAATCACTTTACAGCCTGATCCCAGCCCCCTCCCTCCTATCCTCCCAGTCCCACCCTCATGCACCCTTCCCCCCAACCTCTCTCCTTCTCAGAGAAGGGGAGTACCTCAAAGGGTACCAACCCACCCTGGCATTTTAAGTCACAGCAAGACTAAGAACATCCTCTCCCACTGAGGCCAGACAAGGCAGCTCAGTAAGAGGAAAGGGAGCCAAAGGCAGGCCACAGAGTCAGAGACAGGCCCTATTCCCATTGTTAGGGCACCCACATGATGGCCATGCTGACATCTGTTACATACGTTTAAAGGTTCTAGGTACAGCCCATGCAAGCTCTTTGGTTCTTGGTTCAGCCTCTGTGTGTGCCATGCGCCCAGGTTAGTTTACTCTATAAGTCTTCTGTGGTGTCCTCGACCCTTCCAGCTCCCTTTAGCCTTCTTCCCACTCTTCCACAAGACTCCCTGAATGAGCTCAGCCTATTGTTTGGCTGTGGGTCTCTGCATCTGTTTCTATCAGCTGCTGGATGAAGCCTCTTGGAGGACAGTTATGCTAGGCTCCTGTTTGCAAGCTAAGCAGAGCATCATTAATAGTGTCAGGAGTTGGCTCTCTCCCATGAGGGGAGTCTTAAGTTGGGCCAGTCATTGGTTTGCAATTCCTTCAAACTCTGCTCCATCTTTACCCCTAAACTTCTTGTAGGCAAGACAAATTTTGGGTCTAAGGTTTTATGGGTGGGTTGGTGTCCCCTCTCTCCACTGGAAGTCCTATCTGGCTACAAGAGATGGTATCTTTAGGATCCTTAACTCCCACTGCTAGAAGTCTCAGCTAGGGTCACCGCCATAGACTCCCGGCAGCCTCCCTGTCCCAGAGATGACTCCCCCACTGATTTCTGTTCTCTCTTCCAGTCCTCCCCCACCCTACCTACCTCTGCTCTCCCCACACCTGATTCCCACCCCTGTACCCCTCCTTATCCCTCTCCCACCCAGTTTCATCCTTCCATCTACATCAGAGATCTATTTATTTCTTCTTCTGAGTGAGATTCAAGCACCCTCCCTTGAGCCTTCCTTGCCTTCTTTGGGTCTGTGGATTGTAGCATGGTTATGCTGTACTATATGGCTAACATCCACTTATAAGTGAGTATGTGCCATATGCGTCTTTCTGCTTCTAGGTTACCTCATTCAGGATGACCTTTTCTAGTTCCATCCATTTGCCTGCAAATGGCATGCTGTCTTTGTTTATAAAAGAAGACAAAGTAAGACTACGTGAGAGAAAGAAGAAAAAGAATTCTATTTCCTGTATAATTTTGATGTTTAAAAAGGGAGAGCTGTAGAAGAAAGCTAGGAAGGAAACTGATCAGAAAATCATACAGTTCACTGGGGGCAGATGGTCAGTGCAACATTCTGTAATTTTTATTCGTATCTTCTGTACTTTCCAAATATACTCTCAGCATATTAACTAGTGGGTGCTAACACATTGGAAGTGATTGCCAAAAATAATATGTGAAAGAAGGCCTGCGGATAGTTAGGCATGAACCTGCACTCAGGAGATAAATAGGGACAAAAAGACTAGGAAAAACGGGAGAGAAGAAACACACTGAGTCTTACTGTGTGCCAAAACCCCACTGGGGAAGGAGTGGGATGAGTTCATCTAGGGAGAGGGGGAAGCCTCACTGAGAGGGGGCAGAAAGGGACGTTCAGGCTACTACTTCAGATCTGCCGCAGAAGAAGGGGAAAGCAGAAGAAGAACAGGGAAATTATGGATGAAATCAGCTATGCCCTCTGACTTTGAAAGCTGAAAACAGACAGGAGAGACAAGGAGAGCTGGGAAGGGCTTTCGGAAGATGTTCGCTTACTCCCCGCATCAATTGCTTCAGTATTTTAGGTTCAAGGCCCACATGCAAATTAGTGATACCACTTACAAGGAAAAAATAGGAAAATTATCTATCCATTTTTGATTTTTCTTACATCCTCATTTAAAATTGGGATGCTAATATTTTAAAATACATTTAAAATAACGCATATTCCAACAAACAGTTAATGTATTTGTAGAGGCCAGGAATCTATTTAATCCAAATAAAACTATAAAAGACTAAACAGTGATTTAACTTTCCTCAGAAATTACAACTGTGTAAAACAGCATAGTCTTCCATTGGTAGTTTCCATCCTTCAACAACATGTAGATAACATTTCTAGCAAGGAGGCAAGTTATTAAGAATTGACCAATAGCCAGGTGTGGTGATGCATGCCTGTAATCCCAGCACAAGGGGAGGCGAGTGGATCTCTATGAGTTTGAGGCCAGCCTGGTCTACAAAGCGAGTCCTGGAAAGCCAAAGCTATACATAGAAATCCTGTTTTGAAAAATAAAACAAAACAACAACAACAAAATCTCACCAACAGAAATCCAGTCTTCATAGGGGCTTGAAGTTTGAGCTGGTTCTTATTTCGCAAGGGATTACTTGCTAATCTATTTTTCACAGTTTCATTGAGGAATATTGAAAACTATTTTTAAAAAACAGGCTCTTATATATCCCAGGCTGATCTTGGGCTTGCTAGGGAGCCAAAAGTGTCCGTGACTTTCCAGTTCTCCTGCCTCCCATTTCCCAAGAGCTAGGACCACAGGTATGATCCATACATCATGGCCCACTAAGGTTCGTGCCCAGCCCCAAGGACCTGTTACAGTAACAGCCCTGGCACCTCCAGTGCCCCAGATGCTGTGGCTTTTCTTTTTTATTATTACATCTTTATTTTTATATTAATTACAGTTTATTTACTTTGTATCCCAGCTGTAGCACCCTCCCTCATCTCCTCCTTGCCCCTCTCTAAGTCCACGGATAGGCGAGGTCCTCGTCCCTTTCTATCTGACCTTAGCTTATCAGGTGTCTTCAGGACTCTCTGCAATGTCCTCCTCTGTGATCTAGCAAGGCTGCTCCTCCCTTGGGGGTGGGGAGGTCAAAGAGCCAGCCACTGAGTTCATGTCAGAGACAGTCCCTGTTCCCCTTACTAGGGAGTTCACTTGGATACTGAGTTGCCATGGGCTCCATCTGAGCAGTGGTTCTAGGTTATATCCATGCATGGTCCTTGGTTGGAGAACCAATCTCAGAAAAGACCCCTGTGACCAGATATATTTGGTCCTTGTGGAGCTCCTGTCTTCTCCAGATCTTACTAACCTCCCCTTCTTTCTTATGGTTCCTTGCACTCTGCCCAAGGTTTGGTTGTGAGTCTCAGCATCTGCTTTGATATGCTGCCAGGTAGAGTCTTTCAGAGGCCCTCTGTGGCTTTTCTATTAAAGTGTATTTAGCACATGTGGCATGAGCCTATGTGCACAGCCTGCACATCTTATTTGTGCAGTTTGATGAATCTTTCGTATGCAAGAAACTGGCAGGTGGGGATGTGGCTTCAGATGATGTTGCTGTTTCCATTCCAGTCTCTCAGCTGCCAGAAATCCTGAAGTTGTCAGTAAATGGCAAGTAGCTCTCTCTACTGAGCCAATTCATGCCCAGCAAGAACTTTCCTGTAGATAACAGAATGTTTTTAAAAGGAGAGAGTAGTAAACAAACAAAATGTGTTTCCTGTAGTCATTATTCTCTTTTACAGTCCTGCAGAGATGTCTGCCTGACTTCTCAACCGTCAATGGTTCCTTAACTATAGGACAAAGGACAGATTTCCAAGACGGAACAGGGAGTAGCCTAACTGTCATAGACCTAAGCAAAGTTGCAAGGTATGTTTACATTCCTATTTTCAGTTTTGATGCATCCTATTGTCAACCACAATATTAAAGTAGCATTCAGGGCTACTGGAAATTACATATGTGCTTTGATAAAAGACACATGTCACTCTGAGGGATCCTGAAGTGACATTCAGTAGATTGTTGTGGCTAGTAAGAGTCACTGCTACAGTTGCTGCCTAAAAGCATGCTTTGAATGGAAGTCTTGCAAAGTCCCTTTTATTATAAGAACATTTTTTCAATATTAACAAAAAATAATAATTAACCAAAAATAAACTTTCCCTTCATTGACCTCAGTGACATCAGTAAGATCCTCGATGCCAGGATGATCGGGCTGAAGGTATTTGAAGACTATGTGACCACATGGAAATGGATTCTCCTGTGAGTGACACTCTATTTCTTCTCTAGCCCCTTTCTGATGACCTCTGTAACCTCCTCAATGTCCTTGTTCTTACTAAAGTCCACTTATGAAAAGTGGACTCAGACCTCAGGATAATTTTTTTTTTACATTGGGGTAAGGACTGGGTGAAGATATTTGAAAATATGCCCCAAAGAATCTAAGTTTCAATTTATATATTAACTTACTAGTAAAATTAGTGTGCAAGTCAAGTCCCTGGCACAGTGTCTGGTCTCCTGTGCTCTGCTCACACCACATGTCACAGAGGGTGGGCATAGTTTGATTTCCCTGGTTCTTTCTCCTTCCATGTCCCTCCCTTCACCCCAAAGGATCATTTGTAATTTTTACTGTGTTCTTCACACATGATAATCATTACCATTAAAGGCCATTCAAGTTCTGGGAAACTTAAAACACATAGGAAAGTGGAGATTTGTATTTCCAGACATAAGGTTGTTATTTGGGAAAGTTGAATGGGGTTGCTGTCCTGACACAGGCAAGTGTGTCCGATGTGTTTAAGTCCATGCTCTCTGTCTTTGTGCCACTTTCCAGAGCTGAGAAACTTCTTTGTTTCTGTGAGAAACTCCCTCGTGACCAGAGAAAATGTTAGTGCTCTGTTAGCGACTCCATGGTGTTTTATAGCCACCTCAGCTTTTGAAGCACACTTCCATCTCTTTCTCAGGCAGCCCTGTGTTTTAAGACACGTTCTTGGTGGGTAAAGAGACACACAGTGGTTAGAGCACTTGCTGCTCCTGCAGAAGCTCATAGTTTAGTTCACATTGAACGCCTAACAACTGCCTGTATCTCCAGCCTCAAAGATCTGGTGCTTTCTTCCAGGCTTTGTGGGTACCTGTACGCAGACAGACAGACTGACTGACTGACTAACTGGCTGGCTGACTGACTGACTAACAAATGCACACACACACACACACACACACACACACACACACACACGAGAGACAGACAGAAACACATGCACCTGCACACACACAGACATGCACATGCATAGACAGATAGATACACACACACACACACACACAAACACACAGACACAAATAAAAATAGATCTTTCTGAAGTCTAGTCTGACTTTGGTCTCGCTTTGTAACCATGGAGGTGGCCTTGAACTTTCATCCCCCAGTTTCAGCCTTCCAGGTGCTGGGATGCTGGCATGAGAGACACCTGATTATATAGTGGTAAAGTATCTAATAATCTGTGATGCCATGAGTGTGAAATCCTGTCTTTGTGCATTTTGTGGCTTTTCCTTCCTCCCCATATCCTCAAAGTCCAGGGTTACTCCACTTTGCCATTTTTATTTAGTTGAGTGCTGGAAATCCAGGCAGGGGCTTTGTATCTGCCAGGCAGGTTCCTTCCACAGAGCTACATCTCCAGCTCCTCATCCTTTAAAACAAGTTTAGTGACACTTATGAAACTTCTGTTATTTTTCCTAGGTGAATTAATCTCCTCTCTGTTTTCCTCATATCTGTTGTGTCTTTGCACACCTTCTTATACATACATAGCTGCTTATCTTCTGTATAATATCTTTCATTCTATATTTTATTTAACTGGTTCTTTCCTAGGATAAACTGACAGCTATTTTCTTTTTCTTTCTTTTTTTTTTTTTTGAAATTGTGTTTTCTATTGCCAAAGTTGGCCTTGAACTTTCCTACTTAAGCTGAGAAGATTGGTCTTACACTCATGACCTTTCCACCTCTCCCTTTCACATACTAGGATTAGGGTTATGGGCTACCATACCCAGCAAAACTATCAACTCTGTAGCATGGCAACTATGACTAACTCATCTTTATCTTCATAGCTAGCAGCATAGTTCCTAAATCATAGGAGATAGACAGAAATGTGAGTTCAGAGGCAGTTATAGGAATGACTGGAACAAGCTAGATAGCAGGTCTTCAACCACAGGGAATTTGAGAAATTTAACACTGTATTGTGAGAGAAATAATAAAGAATAATTTTCACAAGGGTAGAGCTAGATCCTTTTGTGAATTTTTACTAATTTCTTGTTCTGCTTGCAATAACTCCATATTCGAGGTTGCAGCCTGCACTTGGCAGTAGTTAAATGGGCTTTCTTCTGTCACAAACAAATGTCACTAAAATTTTCTTTAATTCTTATGCTTTTGGGGTTTTTCTACTTTCTTTGGACATACTTCATTCAACACGCATTAAACCTGTGCCCACTCCATACCCCTCTTTCTGTTATGGTGCAGGTAGCAACCTGACTCTGTCTGTTGTCGGTTTTCCTCTAGTGGTCTGACTATCGCCATGGCACTGAGCTGGATTTTTTTGATACTCCTGAGGTTCACAGCTGGATTCATCTTCTGGGTCTTCATGTTTGGTGTGCTTGGAATTATAGGATATGGTAGGTGACTTACCTCTTAAAATTGCCAAATATAAGAATAACTTTTTCCTTGTCATTAGCAATTACTGGAAAGTATTTACTTGCTACAGGCTCAGTTAGTTAGGATCATTAATTTTACAAAATGTATTTAATTTTATGCTTATTTTCTTTAGAACTCTTTTTCTCATTATCTTGAGAAAAATTCCATGAGGAAAATCTACTACTTTCCCTAGCAGTCTTTGGTCTTGGGCCTTAGAGGGATTGGGAAGGAGCAGAAAGGATCTGTTTAGGATAATGAAATTCAAACAGTTAGCCTTCCCCCGGTAATTTTTCTATGAGTCACAAGCCAGGTGTGCACAGCTACGGAGCTTGATCTATTTTTCTCATCAGTCTCAATAGTACTTTTAATCAGCCTCTGTCTCACTTTTTCGTAGTTGGTTCCTATAGTGAAGCATCACTCTCTAGGCAAGCACACACATCACACTCATTGGATGAAGTGTTCAATTCAATTTTCCAAGCTGTGCACATCACGCCTGATGTGAACACTAAATAAAGGAATCCGAGTGCCTCCCACTGGGTGGTATAACATTGTGGGTATTTGCTTTTGGCCTGCTAAAAGGCATATGGGACAATGTAGAGCAATTTACATTCAAAAGAATGTTTTCCCCCACAACATTAGTTAGATTAGCAGCATAGCTTTTCCAGCAGTAGACACAAAACACAACCAGCTACTGTTGCTGCTGCTTAAGCAGGTTTGCATATGGTGTATGCAGGCTCACAGTCAGTACATAGCCTTGGCTATAGCTCAGCTCAGTGTAACTGAGTAACCATGGAAACCTTTCTTAGCTTTACAAGACCTAGCTCCTACATCTGTAACATCAGTCCAGTGATGAGCTCTCTGTCTCAGAAGATAGGAGGGGTCAAATATGGATCTCAGGCTGTCAGAACAGAGTCTACACATAGTAAAGGGTCATTGTTGTCATTAGCCTTGATGGCTTCTAGTAAGCAGTGCGGGCCTCCTTGGGCTCCTCTGCCCTGCTGTGCTCCTGCCCATCTGTCTCACCTGTGCTTCCTCCAAGGCACATCCAGGAAAGAGCAGGGGTCAGTCTGGTGGGGGAGCCTGGAAAATGCTATCCTCAAGCTGTCATCTCCTCACCTTTTTGTGTGTTCCTACCTGGATTTGACACTGGAGAGTCTACACATGTGATCCAATCTCTCTCTCTGCCATCAAGGCAGGAAGGATGATAAAGTCTGCCATTGACTTCACTGACCTGTCTTAAACAGGGAGAGATCTGAGATTGTGGTGTAGCAGCCTTGACACACCGCAAATGAAAAGATGGGCAACAGACACAAAGTGAAAATAAAACCATTGTCTCAGTTGCCTCTTGGCTCCCTAGGTAGTGCTAACCACCTAATTGCATGGCAATTAAGCTTGAAGCTATTCACATGAGGGAATGTCCAATTAGGTTGTGAACTGTAAGTAAATGAGACTGGATATGACTGGCCTCTGTGACTGTCTTGGACAATTGGTTATGTACTATCATGGAAAACCAAACATTCCAAGTGATAGTACAAATTTACTAAAGCATAAAACAATGTGGATATGTCACAGTGAGTGGATTAAAATGCTAGACATTGAGTGTGTGTGTGTATGTGTGTGTGTCATGTGCATGCACGTAATAATGAAGGATTCATCAAGATGAACAGGTGACAGATGCCCTGGAGACTTGTGACCCTCCTCTAGCCTAGGACCCTGAAAGAGACCCAGATGTTGTGTTTGACAGAAACTTGGATGCCAACGGGGCAAGTGCACTAATTCAGCAGCAGAGATGCCTGCGCATATGTTGAGATAAACCAAATGAAATTTCCCCAAATATAACAATTGTCAGAATAAAAGTAAGTTGAACAATGAGCCCAGCTGAGAGGCCACTAAGACAGTCCACGTGCCAGAATGCAGCAAACCCTGGCCAGGGGGCAGAGGTGGACACGGTTGTGTGTGACCCACTGTGTTTCCCAATGAACAGAGAGAGGAAAGGAAAATGACTCCATATACCAATATGAGACTGATGAAGAACCATGAGCAAAGAAATGATCTGGCAAACAGTAGATAAGTGAAGTAAACTTTGCCTACATAAAAGAGTAACATTGACCAAGTGACCAAGGACCTTGCATTTTCTTGTTAAATATTCACTTTGAACTTGATTACTCAGCACGTGGTAAATTTCAAGAGTGGTTATAAAAATAGAGTAGATGGTAGTGAAGTGGAATAAAAAGAATATATGGAAATAAAAATAAACAAAAAATTGTCAAATCAGAAGAAAATGTACACATCCAAGTTGGAATTGCTTGTTATTTACAAACTTTACAGAATGTATGAGAAAACACAACAGTTAAAAGTGAAAAATAATTTTAAAAACCTAGAAGTTATGAAAAGAAGCCTATAGTAGCTATAATACTATCAGACAAAATATAATTTGAAATAAATCTATTAGGAGCAGAATCAGCCCAACACCCTAAAACAAAATCAATTCCAAACTTGAATGCATCTATTAAGATACTCCAAAGATTTATCTTCCTTACACAAGATAATAAGCCAATAAGTTCATCCTGAGTATAAGTGAGGGGGATAAGCACATTTTCCTGGCGAGATGTGCTGCAGCATATTAGAACAGCACCGTGGTGGGTGTCAGCATTGCTGCAAGCCAGAAGCACACGGCAAAGCTCATAAACCCAGAAAGCATTCATGTCAGTCACAGCACCACAGTTAAATTATTGCAGTTAATGCCTTTATAAATGGCCATATTGATCATTTTTATGTAGGTGTGTTTGATAAGCATGTAGCTTCTACTTCAGAAAATAACATTGTGTATTGGTCTTTTCTCTTCCTTTCAAGGCATATGGTACTGTTTTCTGGAATACAACAACCTTAAGTGGAAGCCACAGTCAACCATCATGTTATATGAACTTGGGATTCAGACGAGCATAAGCCTGTTCTTTCACTGGAAGCAGACCTGGTTCTCAATGAGTGAGTAGGTTTTAAGAGCCAGTTTTGTTAATGCGATAACCATGAGGAAGCCTTGTGTGTTCAAAAGAAAGCTTGGCACATCCTGCCATCTCATCCATCACTCGGTGACGCTGTAAATGTCCTCGAGCTACAGTAAATGGGGAGTTGCTGTGAATTTATTGTGTAACCGAGGATAACACTACTTTAGAAGAGTCTCAGGCCACTTTCTACTAGCTGAAAATGGTTTGATTGTGGGCATCACTGATGTTAATTTATGAAAGAAATAAATGACTGATTTTTACGAACTTTCCTTAAGAGAAAGAAGATCAGATGCTTGCTTTGCTCTCATAAAAAAAAATCAATTTATTCACTGCATGAATTCTCACAAATAACTGAAAATAGACTTATTGAGCTAGATTTGGCAGTAATTTCTGAAGCAAGTTCATCTCAAAGATGGCTTCAGTCTTGTGTCTGTGATTGGACATTCATGTCTGTGAATCTTGGTTTTGACAATTTCTCATTGGATTTTGTTGTTAGAATTCCCCTTTCCTATCATTCACACTGGCCTTTACATGTCAGACGAGCTCAGAAAGGAGTAGATGTGTAGGCACATCCTGAGCACACACCGTTACTCCCAACATGGGCTCACTCCACCCTGTCCAAACCCAGCTCTGCCTCTTCATCCAAGAAACTGGGCGTTCAGCAGTGGGTAAGGATATGCCCCCCAGCGACGCCAGTGTGAGACTCTCCGTGTGCCCAGGTTTTACTTGGGATGCCACGGTACGGTCCTGAGTCAGAGCGGAGTGGGGCAAGGTTGTCCGCAGGAAGCATTTTGAGCAAAGAGGCCATCTTCTCTGCTCCACATGAGACTGTGTAAGCTCATGGGCCACACGTCTCCACCACATGCTGCATCTGGGAGATCTGGCTCCTCTGCTCTCCCTACTCAGGCTTGATGGAGGGGCCGAGGTCTTGGATTTCACCTTCCTACACCCAGCCCTCACCAGGACTTGTTCTCTCTGCTTTCTTTATCTTTTTCAACTATGTATGTTATAGCTTTTATTTTTACCTGCAAAAAAGTGGACTTGCATTCTCTTTAGTTTTCCGGGATTTGAGTGACCCTGACCCCCTCGAGCCCCCAGCATCCACACACCATTGCTGGTCCTTTCCTGCTGCCCAGGATTCATTGATTCATTGAAACCTTCAGGCCACTGGGGGTTGGGGAGCTAGGCACACATGCTCATGCTGAGCACTCTCTTTGAGGAGCAGAGATGGCCGGTTCCTGCTCCTGCAAAGTTAGCAAGTATGCCTCTGGGAAGCACAGAACTTTCTAAACATTTAAAAATGTTTAAAAGCCTGGTAATACCACTCTCTTCTGGAGTGCACCACAGCTTTCCCATCTATTTAGCTAACACTGATTGATACCTGATCTGTGTTGAGAAAAAAAATGGGATACCAGGAACAAGGACATACATGTTAAACTATGCTGCTTCAGAAAAAGCCTGGAAGCAAGTGGAGTAAGAAATCTAAACAACTATTTTATCAGCCCTGGGTTGTGATAGGTAATAGCTCTCTTCCTACTTTTGTTGTTAGCTCCACCTGCGGCCTTGGATAAGTTTCTTATCCCCAGGCCTGAGTCTCCTCTTTGGTTTTTTATAGTGTCTGCTTTATAGTGAATATGCTTCTCCTATGTGCCCTTACTCACAAGCACAGAATAGAGTGCATCAATTCAAAAGACAATCAAACTTCATGCCCTTGTATAAGTGTGTAAGTCTAATATACAAATTCTCTGGAAATACAGTTTCAGAATATAGTTATATTTTATTTCCTTAGGTTTGCACAAGGAAAATAACTTTAGCATATGAGTATACTCCACCGTTTTGATGCAAATTAGTGTTTTAAGAGAGTGAACTATGCCTATAAAAATAAACACATTGTTTAGCTGAGGAGACAAGGGTGCACGATGATTGGTTGTGCAGTCCCCCTGACTTGGCGTTAACTGATCTCTGTAGACACGGAGTGCTCCCTGCAGGGTAGTGTGCAACCAGAATCATGGTGCTGGAACCACCGAGTGAGGCCAGGAGCGCTCCATCACCGGACATGCTCACCATGGGCAAAGCAGCCATCTAGCAGTCCGATTCAGGACAAGAACCTTCCAGCACTGGGCTCCCAACTTCCCAAAGAGTTTATTTCATATGGTCTGTTAGCAGTACCACATTTTCCTGATCTTAGGATCCCAAACTTTCCATTTCTTAACATCTCCAAAACTCCACTGCATCTTACAATCATTGATTAGTTATTTGAAAAAGTAAGGGCTTACTTTTACCGGCATCCTCTCAAACCACTGTTAGGAACGTAAAGGTGTGTGTTAGAGCTGGGGTGGACAACAAGAATTTTTGGCTTCAAGATTTTTTAAAAACAGATTTGGCTACCAGATAATATAAAAGGTGCAGGAGGTGTCTGGAAAAATGTGCTCTGGCTCACCCAACTCAGGGAGGTGGAGAGACGCCCAGACTTCCCACCTTTGCTTGGACCCAGGAAACCCCAAATAGTGAGAATGATACATGACACAAGACGTCCTCACTTTATAGCCTCATTTCTTATTTCATTTATTCCTCAGCATTTATTTTCTTCACATAACAGCTTTTAGCCTATGTAAATTATAATCTCAGAATAATCTTGATCTTCTGACCCTCTATCTCTACTTCCTGAGTTCTGGTGGCCTGTTCCAAATTTACACAGCGCTGGGGACACACCTGGAGTGCGTGCATGATAGGCAAGCACTCTACCAACTGAGCTGTGCCCCTGCACTCTCCATTGGATTCTAAGACATTACTGCTCATGTCTCCTCAGATTTACACCTCCATTCTATTAACAGTGTCTATGGTGGGAAGGGGGACAGAATAAAAGTGTCACAGTCAGCACTGGCCACCTAAGAAACTGGCTTCTCTAACATTTCCTTACTTAGTACCAAGGGAGGCCTGCCTTCCCTCCCTCCCTCCCTCCCTCCCTCCCTCCCTCCCTCCCTCCCTCCCTCCCCTCTGTCCCTTCCTTCCTTCCTTCCTTCCTTCCTTCCTTCCTTCCTTCCTTCCTTCCTTCCTTCCTTCCTTCCTTTCTTCCTCACCTTGTTTCTCAGCATTGTGATTCATGAGAAATGTTTCCATGGGTAAGATGGAGCCAGCTCTTAGTGACTCCAAACCCAGCAAAAGTTCTACTTTGTACGGTTAGCACTTCTTGCAGGGGTGAAAGTGAGCTTCTAGGACTGGCACGTGGGCTTGGGGGCAGGGCAGAGCTGTCAGGAATGACCTGGTACTCAGCCCCAGCCCCTGCAGGAGGATCTGGGCTCTGGTGCTGACAGGCACTGCAAACTGACGTCTTTTCTTGTTCAGTGATCATCTTATCCGTCATCGAAGCCATCATCATCATCGTGGTGATCTTCCTCAGGAGGCGGATCCACTTGGCCATCATCCTGCTGAAGGAAGGAAGCAAGTAAGGGGCTCAGCTGGTGCTGATGGCAGATGCCAGGCTGTGTGTGTGCGTGTGTGAGTGTGAGCACATGTGTGAGTGTGTGTGTACATGTGAGAGTGTGCGCTGGAGCCTGTGTGTATGAACATGTGTATGCCTGTGAGCATGGAGGCCAGAAGCTGACACTGGGTATCTTACTTAATGGTATCCACTTTAGTTCTGAGATAGGAGCCTGTATGTCAGTGCTTCAGCTAGACTTCCTAGCTTGTGTGCTCTGTCTTCCTCTGTCCCTGCCTCCTCAGCATTGGGACTACAGGTGTGCACCGCCATGCCATGCCAGCCCCTTAAGTGGGTGCCAGGGATCTAACTCAGGGCCTGCGCGGCGCAACAAGCCCTTCAGCAGGCGATCCATCTTCCCTGCACTGCCCCCCCTCCTCAACATTTCAAGGAAGAGACTGAAGAATGCTTGTTCAAGTTCTGATGTGGGACAGGTCAGGGTCACTCTAGCGAGCCCCCTGTCTCCCAAGCCCTGCTGCCAGCTGGCGCAGACTCCGTGCAGGGAGGAATGTGTGCATGTCTGGAGATGGTAAGCTGTGAAGTAGTGCATGGGGTCGGCTGTGCCCAGGTCAGGGCGCTGTGCGGTGGCTCCTACGTTAATACTACTGACCAAGAGAACTGCCACAGCTCCGAATCACCGTAATTTTACGGTACCAAGTCTGCAGTGTGCGCACACGGGGCTTCCGCGTGGGCAAAGTGCTGGGGCTTGAGTACCTGACCATACATTCTGTGTGTAAAACTCACCACTCGGGCACACTTAATATCCAGGGCCATGCTCGTTTTGAAATGTTTCAAAATAAACTGTCTTTCATTGAATTCAGCACTACCTGTAGTTTGAGAACTATTCCAGAAGGTCACTGGAGAGTAATCGGTGCAGTCAGTTTCTGAACAGGGAGCAGAGAAAACACTGCGGGGACACCAGCAGACCCTCTGCACGGATCAGGGCAAACAGACGTGTTAACTACCAAGAACCAAATGATCTTTAATTGTCCTTAAGAACTATTTTAACAAAATTGCCATATTATTATAATAATAGTGCCACCCAAAGTCAGTGGTTTAAACAGCGGAAAAGCTGTTGGTTAAACTCTCCCCTTACAATAAATGAGGCCCTATCATTATCCCTTGAAACTACTGATTTTCTGGATTTATTTCTTAAAGAGTAGGTTATTGTGTAGTTCACTGTAACTCAACTCACTTCTTACAACCGTGTGTGTGTGTGTGTGTGTGTGTGTGTGCGCGTGCGTGGTGTTAAAGGTTAAAGGGCAGTATCACTGGGAGAGGCTAGTAGATTACCAGGGGAGGTAAGAGCTGGGTTAGAGTTCAGAGTACACTATTGGAATCATAGCAGCTTAAATTCAGAGTATGCAGGAAGGGAGGACAGCGGAGCTCCACAGCGAGACAGGCCAGCACGGGGACGTGTGCCACTGCAGTTGATGTGGGGGCTTCTTCTGTATTTCTCCTTGGCCATGCCAAACAAGAGTGTCTTCAATCTGGAGACACTGCCTAAGAGCTGCTAGTGACACAGCTAGCTAGGAATGTTTTTCAATGTGTCCCATGGGGAAACATCCTAGAGGGAAATTCAAAAAAAGAATAAAATGTTACTTAAAGGTGTTTGTAAAAAGTGGGAAGTTACTTAGAGTTATGTGGTGGAAGTGATAACACAACTCCACTTAGCAATCAGTGGGTGTGAGAAGCCCGAGGGCAGAGGAGGAGGACATGCCTGACACTTTGTTAAGATGGAGTGAACCCCATCATGGAGAAGTAGCATCCCCCTGCAGTGCCCACTCGAAGCAGAGGCTGGTGCTGTGTTTGGAGCAGCACACATTTTTCTGGGTCAGGAAAGGAATCTCACACTTCATCAGAAGGCAAGCAAGGTCTTCTCACTTCGGGAAGCTAAGAACCTCAGCATAGGAGGACATCCCAGAACTATGGTCTGTCAGAAGAGGAATCTGGAGTCTTGTACAGGAGACAAACACAGCCCTGGAAAACTCCCACTTTCCTTTAAAATGACTGAATTAGTGAATGAATGTCAAAGCCACCCCAGAGTTTGCAACCATGAGCAGTGATTCGTGTCTATCACTGCTATCGCCAGAATCAATCCGAGGCTTGCTTCTCGTTCTTGATGGAAAAGCATTTCATTCCTGAGAAAGCACACACCTGACCCAGACTCGTTCTGAGCATCAAGTATTTGCTTTGTTTCAGGGCCATTGGCTACATCCCAAGCACGCTAGTCTACCCATTTTTAACTTTCATCTTGCTGTCCATCTGCATTTCCTACTGGGCTGTGACAGCTGTGTATCCTTTGACAAGCAGCCTCTGCTGTTACCTTCTTAAGTCAGTGTACAAAACAGTGGGTTTCATTATGACACTTTATATATATGTATATGCATATATAGATATATGTACATACATGTATATACATATATGTATATGTTCACACATGTTTATACACATGTGTATATGCGCACACATGTATATACACATATATCTATGTATACACATGTATATACACATGTATGTATATGTGTATACATATATATGATTGCACTTTGCTCATATGCACCCCTCTACTCTCCTTCCCTGATCTTCCTCCCTCTCACTTGATAACTGAGTTTTGTATCCCTGGAGTCCACCTTGCCACTTAGGAACAGAAGTTTGCATTCAGGGCTTTTCACCCCTGTGAAGACTAGAAACAGCCTGAAGAAGTAACCAGATTAGGTTCCAAGCCTTAAATTCTGTCCATTAAATTTAACTTTTCTCCAAAGAGGCCACAGAGCTCTGCTCCATTCTGATGGGTCATCTTCTTGGCAGTAAGCTGAGAGCTGTCCTCTGTCACCTTATATTAGCAATATGACTCTACACAGTCTTGTATCTCCCTGTATAATGCTATAACTCTACAGTGTCCTGTGTAACCCAGGGCCCTCTCCATGCAACTGGGCCATGGTGCCCCAATAGTGGCCTCTGAGGGGGATGATTGCTAAAGCATTGCAAGAAAAGACCTTTCAAGCTCATTTTTCACAGGCTGCAGATTATCTTTATGTTTTTCTTCTCTGTTTATTTTCAATTTAACAGTAAATAGTTTATCCTTAATCAGGTTTATTCAGCTTCTTGGCTACTTCAGGGGTACCAACGTACAAAGTTATGGCCCCAGAGGGGCAGTGTATGCATGAAAATGAGACTTGTGACCCAGAGGTGAGTGAAATGATTCTGGTATACCTTGTCATGAAGCTAATACACACACGGGAAGTAGGTACAGAAAGAATGAGAGAGTGCTATCACGAAAGTACTGAAAACAGCAAGCAGAATATGGCTCAGTTGTCTATGGCAAACCCGAGAGGCTGGTGTGGACGGAAAAATACTAATGCATTTAAAAGTGTAGTAGGGAGAAAATACGTGCAGATGGATGAAACCTCCCAGAACTCACTAAAGGTTCTATACATTAATACATTAGAGAAGTGACAACCAGAAGTGATAGGCTATCCAGCTGGGGGCCACAAGAAAAGATGAGGAGCACATTTAATAGCATCTTTTCCTATTTTCTTCTGAGTGCAGGTTTTCCCTAGAACGAACATTCCCAAAGTGTGCCCTGGGGCATCATGTAACTTCGCTTTCTATGATAGAGGGAATATGTACAATGATTACATCATGACCTTCCAGATCTACAACTTCTTTGCCTTCCTCTGGCTTATAAATTTTGTCATTGCGCTCGGTCAGTGTGCCCTGGCTGGTGCCTTTGCTTCATACTACTGGGCCATGAGAAAACCTGAGGACATCCCGAAGTACCCACTCTTCACCGCCTTTGGTCGAGCAGTGCGGTAAGCTCAGGGCTAAGTCTTGGGCCCCCTTTCTCAGTTACAGTCTGTGCTCTGGTATTCGTTCTTGGCTGGTGGGTTCAATGGACAAAATACTAAGGAGTTGAAAATACAGTTTGAGATTCATGGATGCTCTTTGCTCCTCTGGTTACACAGCCACAGCTTTGTAATGCTTGCCCAAGTCATTGTCTTAAGTCCCATAAGTTACCAGAGATGGGAGGGGACAGACTTGGACACCAAAAGAATTAACTTGTGTCCCCACTGATCAAGTCAAATCCTCTTTTAGGAGAACAGATTATAGGTTACATGGAAAGACCCTTGGTTTCAAACCTTCTGTGGAGACCTCTATAAATCTGAATAAGAGATTAAAAGAAGCCTTTCATTTCTGTGGCTCCCCTTGACCCATGGAATTGTTCCAGAGGTACCCGTACATGCAGAACAACATCTGACCTTCCATTCTGTTTTGTATTCACCTAGGTACCACACAGGTTCTCTAGCCTTTGGATCTTTGATTCTTGCATCCGTTCAGATGTTTAAAGTGATCTCACAATACCTGGACAGGCGACTTCAAAGTAAGCTTCTAGAACTGACCACAGACGTCTGTGATGAGAGTGGGAGGGTGTGGGATACAGGGAGACCTGGTGGCTAATGAGGGTCAGGGTGGAAAAGATGGAAGTGGCAGGGTTTTGAATGTATTTTGAAACACAGCCCAACAGGTCTTGTGAAGGTCCTTGTACCAAGAGGAAGGGTGGGAATGATGGAGAAGGAAGAAAAAGTATCAAGTGTGCTCATGTAGAAGTCAGGAGAAGCAAGATTCAAAAAGGAACTGAAGAATGCTGTCTTGTCATCTTGCTGTGGAGGAGTGCAGGGTTCCATGTGCAGTTTTCTGTCTGCAGTTCAGGTCAAGCCAGGGTTAGAGCATAACCCTTCATCCCTGGCATCATTCTTCACGCGTGATAGGCGTGGAGTACAGACACGGGCTGACACTGTGCCACAGAAGGGAATCACGTGGAAAAGGAAGCTGGGGGCCTCACATTTCATGATTGGATTTCCTGATTTAAGACAAAATGATGGCCATCAAACAGGATGGTCTGGGGACTGAGTGACCGATAGACCTGGAAGAGCATGCACACAGCACACAGGAACTCTCACATTTAAAAGCATTTGACGCGGAAAACCACTCCGCTTGATGGGGACTGAAAAACTGGAATGCCCAAACTCAAATGTGTGCACTTGGACCCGTACTTACAGTAAATACAAAATTAGTCCAAAATACATCAAGAAACTAAGCACATGGATAATGCTATAATATTTCTAGAAAAAAAAATATAAAAAGAAATCTCTATGTCATTGGATTTAGGGGCAACTTCTTGATTTTCACACCAAAAACAAAAAGAAAGAAAAAGCAAATTGGACTTTATTAAATTAAAAACACTTTGCATCAAAGGAGCTGCAGAGCAAAGAGACAAGCCACACAGTGAGGAGAGATGGCTGCAAATAATATGCCAGAGAGCGCACTCCGGTCCAGCACACACAGAGCTCCTGTCACTCAATAGCAAACAAAGAAAGTTCAAAGATGGACCAAAGTGTTGAGAAGACCTCTCTTATGGTCAAGACTGGTCTGCAAAGATGGAAAAAGGTGGTGTCATTAGGCAGGGACACACAGACCTGAAGCACCCATTAGGATGGTCATCAGAAAGACCACAGCAAATGGGGCTGGAGGAGAGCTGTGTGAATCGAACGGAAGCTGGATGCTTTGATACGGATGCTTCGCAGCATAGCCACTGTGGGAATGGCTGCTTTCTGAAATGTGAAAAACACAATTTCAGAGCAACCCAGAAATTCCACTTCTACATCCCTCCTCCCCCAGGTACATGCCAACAGTATTCACTACCGCCAAGGGGTGTGATCTACTCACAAGTCCACTACTGTGGCCAGGGCAAGGAGTACACTACATACCTAGAATGGAATGTTAGTGTCACAGAAAGGAGTGGTCAGTTTTGAAGGTGTTATGCTTGGTGAAAGAAACCAGAGAAAAGGGGAGTCCTCTTTGAATCATTCTGCTTAAGATTTCTAGAGGAGTCATCCCTATGCCAGCAGGCAAAATATGAGCTAGGGGGAGCAAGCTTGACAGGAACAGAAAGAGTGACTTTTCTTGATTGGGTATTGATTTCTATTTGATTTGGTAAGCACTTCTGAAAATGACAGTGAAATTATTTTACAACATTGTCAATGTGCTGAGGCCCGAGAATTGTATATGGAAGACTCACTAATGTCAGCTAGGTACACACCACACCAAGAAGCTTACACCCTGTTTCCGGTGTCATTGTTTTGAGCGTGAAGGCTGGCAGTTGTTAATGGACTCCCCCTCCCTCCCACAGAGGCTCAGAACAGCGTGGCCAGGTTTCTGCGGCACTGCCTGCAGTGCTGCTTCTGGTGTTGGGAGAAGATGGTGAAGTTTTTAAACAGAAATGCCTATATCATGGTAAGCTTCCATGATGGCTCCCTGCTATGCCTGGAGAACATCTTGGTATCCCGGGATTGAGTCTGTCACTATGATATGCGAGTGTGTGGCTCCCATGCATGAATCAGGGGTGTGTTTTTCTTGAGATGTTCTTACCTTTGATCTCTCATTTGAAGGGAAAAGTTGTGTTGAAAACTTAAAAGTGTGCAGAAGGCCAGGAAGATGGCTCTGGGAGGAAAGGTGCTTGCTGACAAGCTGAGTCAGCCCTGGCCCCCACATGGGGGAAGGAGAAGGCCAAATCCCACAGTTTATTCTCTGACTTCCATAGGCATGCTTGGAAATGAGCATACATACACACACATACATGTACACATCTGCACACATACACTTACATCTACACACATACACACACATCTACACACTTACACATCTACACACATACATCTGCACGCAGCACACATCTACACACACATCTGCACACATGTACACTCATCTGCAGACACACACATCTGCACACATGTACACTCATCTTCACACACAAATATGAACACACACATAATTGCGCATGCACACACACACACAAACAAATGTAATGTATTTTTAAGTAATAAAAATAAAAGTACAGTTGATTGAAATGGTGCTGTGTGTCTGATAACTATGTAAGAGGAAAGCTGTGGTCTCTTGTTCCCTCAGAGAAGAAAATGCTGTTTTTAACAGAGGGATTTACATAATTTTAAGGACGAGATTAGTCATTTGAATGAGCTTTGTGTTAAAGCAGAGTGAGCAGTGATAGTACTTGGCAAATCTCTGACTGGTTTCCTGTGAGAATGAGGAAGCGTCTAAAGGACAGAGAGCAGTTATCTCAGGATGCAGAAGCTGCACTGTGGCAATGCTTGCTTATCATCAACGTGGGGTGGGGGCCAGAAGTGAGCTTCACATTATCATGATCAAAGATGCAATTAATTTACCTACAGTGAGAGTGCAGTGCTAGCCTCCTAGTCAGCAGATCCTTCCAGAAGAAGAAACTGGCTTTCCTTACGAGTAATTTTTTAATATGATGACAATATTCAGCCCACTTAACACCTACTACAGACAAATATTTCAAAGACAGAATCCCTTATCTGAGATTGATGAAAATCTCTACCCCACACAGCCCCCGGCAAGCCACTTGTCAAGGTCACCAACACAAGTGTCAAGGACAGAGAGATCCTAGGAGTCTCACAAACCCAAATGTTGAAAAGAGGAAAGGACTGTCAGTATGGAATAAGGCAGGGAACTTCCACATCCCCTAACACTGGGTTGTTAGTTCATGCTGCTAACAGAAGTGTGGATTATCTTCTTCAGATTGCATTATATGGCAAAAACTTCTGTGCGTCAACAAGAGATGCTTTCAGTCTGCTCATGAGAAACATTTTGAAGTAAGTAATCAGGCTGAAGACGGCCATAGGCAACCTGGTGAGACTTGACATGGCATCTGGATATTGCTGGCCAGATCAGCCGTGGGTCTTGCCTTTTAGTTTGATATATTTTAATCAGCATTTGTTTCCTTTCATGTGTTAGAATTATAGCTCTCTTCATCTACCTGGGTGGTTATAAATTTAATTTTTATTGTCTCTTTTGCACAAGAAATTCTCCAGATGACATACATTAGCATTTTCTTGGTACCGTTTCCTCCTTTCAAAATTGTTGGGGAATTGGTGTGCAGAACAAATTCACCATCCTCGGGATCCAGAGTACCTTTGTTTATCCCACTGAATGAGAGTAAAGACCACTACCCCAAATCTTTGGTCAAGTTCAGCAAGCTTTATTTTTTGTCAGACAGGGATAGCTCTCTAAACTGAGGGGTTTAAAAAAATAGCATCAAACATAAGAAAGGGTAAGATTTATATAAACAATTAGACATATAATATAGGATAATCATACTAAAATCTGTACACCTAAGGAAGCTAATCAAGAAGGAGGACCCTGAGTAATATGCTCCACAGAGGGCCTCTAAAAGAAGAGCTCTACCCAGCAGGGTATCAAAACATATCCTGACATAGCCCAACTTTGGGCTGAGTGCAGGGAATCTTATGAAAGAAGGGGGCAATAGAAAGACCTCGAGGAGACAGGAGCTCCACAAGGAGAGCAATAGAACCAAAAACTCTGGGCACAGGGATCTTTTCTGAGACTGATACTCCAGCCAAGGACCATGCATGGAGATAACCTAGAACTCCTGCACAGAAGTAGCCCATGGCAGGTCAGTGTCCAAGAGGGTTCCCCAATAATAGGAACAGGGACTGTCTCTGATATGAACTCATGGGCTGGCTCTTTGATTGCTTCCACCTGAGGGGGGAGCAGCCTTACCAGGCCACAGAGGAAGACAAAGAAGCCAGTCTTGATGAGACCTGATAGACTAGGGTCAGATGAAAGGGGAGGAGGACCTCCCCTATCAGTGGACTGGGGGAAGGGCATAGGAGAAGAAGAAGGAGGGAGGGTGGGATAAGGAGGGGTTGAAGGAGGGAGCTACAGCTGGGATACAAAGTGAATAAACTGTAATTAATAAAAATAAAATTAAAATTAAAAAATCTGAAAGATTATGGTGTTTTCAAGAGTAGGAGGGAGTTCCAGAAGAATTTTGGTTATGTAGAAACTTGGCTGAATATTTTTAAATGATTTGACAGAACATCTTATGGGATACATACAAGGTGTGAATCAAACTTCATATGATGGCAAGCATGTCAAATTATAGAAGCAGGTGCACAGTCAGTTTGAATCTTACAGCAAAGACAAATGAATTTGTTCTGACCTTCTAACAAAACGGCTTCCATCCTTAAGATGGAGCCAGGCTGGACTGTCTTAGAGACAGAGGCAGACACCTCCCCTGATCAACTCCCCACAGTTCTCTTGCATGGGCCTCATTAGAAACAAGAATCTCATGCTGGCTTCCACGCTCATTTCTTGTATTTAAAAATTGCCAAATAAAAAGTCACCAAGTACACAGCGAAGTGAACCCATAAGTTTCTACCTCCTACATACTTCAAGCCACAACTGTGTCCAAACACTGAGTTACCCTCTCTTGTTCCCACCCCATGCTTAGAGTCGCAGTTACGGATGAAATAATACACTTTGTCTTACTCCTGGGAAAAGTTCTCGTTTCCGGGATTGTAGGTGAGTAGTGAAAGCAACGTGTGTTCAGAGCTGTTGAGTGGAAACTGTTTTCTGCAACAATATTGATAAACTTTCTCAATGTGTGATACCCATATTCCACTTTTTCAATGTAGGCATCTTGGCCTTCCTACTCTTCACAGAAAGACTGCAACAAATTGTAGAGGGACCAACAACCTTAAATTACTACTGGGTCCCTTTCCTGGTAAGAATTGCAACTTAGTCACTTGGGGGCGCTGTAACAAAAACAACATAGGCTTTGGCAATAGAAGTGTATTCCTCACAGTCTGAAAGGCTTGGAGATGCTGGCCGGGCAGAGGCCGATTCCTCACACCACATGCTGGAGAGAAAGATGGTGGACCCAGTGTCTTCATAGAAGGGTACCGATATCTATATAAAGTTTCCTGTAGCCTCTGTTCAGTTCTATCACATTGGAGACTACGGCTTTAATGTAAGACTGGGGAAGCAGTTCAGTCTATGAGAGCTTAGCATCACTGATTTCATGATTTATTAGAGCTGGAAACATAAGAAAGAGGAAACACATAGTAAAGCAGCAGGTACTATTGTTCTTGATGTGTGCCACTCCCCTCCTGCATTACATGCTGGGTTCCTTGGAAAGGTCTGCTCTGCTGAGAAGGTGGCATGCAGAGGTGTGGTGTACTGGGTGCTCTCTCATGAGATATATTTCTAAGGAAGTAGGGAGAGCTAGGCAGGACAACACTGCACAATACACTTACTGCTGTGCCCCCAGATATAATGACAGGCTCTTCTGGAAAAGAAGCTGGCTTTGTGGATCATGTCAACAGCTGTTAGCCAGGAGCTGAGCCCGGGGTGGGGCCGTCACTTGGATGAAGTGGCTCCGGCAGGGAGGGGATGCCTATGCAGTGAAGAATCTGAGTCTTCTAGGGAGCTATCATTTCTGTTCACTAGGGATGAACGGGTGGACAACGGGGGTGGGGAGCTGAGTGGAGTCCTGCTGGATCTATTACAGTGAACTAGCTCCCCTAATCTGTAAGGCGTGAACGTTTCTCTTCCCAGATGTTAGAGCAGAGGCACAGAGAGGTTGGGTAACTTTGAGGATACAGGGAGGATGAGCTCTTAGCCCTTTACACCCTATTGCCTCGATGCACAGGATCTCAAAGCTGTGGTTCTGGGTGAAGGTGCTAGGAGCACAGGTGGTCACGTGAGCAAGCACATGGGTTTTAATCTCAGGACAGCATGTTATCAGACAACCAGATGTGCCATATTGCAGATGTTCCTGACACAGAGCCCCCACCCTTCCTTATCTGGCCTTCCATTTGCAGTTGCACTATTGTTGTGAGTCAGTGACATGTCCCTTCTCTTCTCTGTTCACAGACTGTTCTGCTTGGATCTTATCTGGTTGCTCATGCGTTCTTCAGTGTCTATTCAATGTGTGTTGAAACCATTTTCATCTGCTTCTGTAAGTATTTTGTGTATTGTCTGTCCTGTGGAAAACTGAAAGATGAGAAGGTAAAAATGCAGTTGCCTGCCTGGCTTAGTGATTTACTGTTACCCGGCTTCAAATGCAAAGTGGCTTTTACTTGGGAGGAGACATTACTTTGTATAGATGCTCTTTAGTAATGTTTTGTCGGGGGGGGGGTGATGAGGAAGAGAAGGGTGATGAAGCTGATGATGATGAGGAGGAGGATGGTGAGGAGGATGATGATGGTGAGGAGGAGGAGGAGAAGGAGGATGAGGATGATGATAAAGGCTGCTCTGATGATGGACTCTAAGCCCTTGCCCATGGTAGGAAAGCACTCTGCCATGGAGCTCTATCCCTAGGTTGGCTGTAGGAAGTCAATGAGCTTTGATACATATAGTCTCTGGTAAAATCAAGATGCAGAGGTTTCAAAGAGACATGGGGCCAATACGTCAGTGAACCATGAGGAGTAGACAAGCCTCTGACAGGAGCATTCACAGAGTATACGTACACATGTACACACGTGTGAAGGAGCTCTCCTTACTGATACCAGGCCCTGGAGGGAATGTGCACTGATACACACAGGGTGGGTGTTCTCTATCAGCCACCAACCTGACACAGCCCAGAGGGTCTGCCTTATCACAGCTGTCTTTCCTCCCAGTGTCTCTGGCAAACCTGCAGGGTGCAGGGTCAGTGTGTGAGAGAACAGAATACAGTGGCCATGCTGTGGCTGAGAGATTATTTCTCTAGCACATGGGTCTTCAGAGAGGCAGAGAAGAAAGTCTAGGAAAGTCTTCCTTGCTGGGAAAGTCCCTGCTGGAAGACTGGCAGCTTCACTGCAGGTCAGGAAGGAGGAGAATTGCTAAAAGGAAAAAAAATCTAGAGAATAACATATTATTTTTCTAAGCATTTTAACATCAGTTTTTAATAAACAAACAAAGAAATCTGAAAACTTTACATATTAGATAGTTTGTCTGGCCTACATGGAATCAGGAAGTTTAATCTTTGCCTCAGAACTCTGTTTTATTTTATTTTTATTTTTTATTTTATTTTTTTAATGGAAAAAAACCCTGAAAAGATGGTTGCTGTCCTGAGTTCAGGACCCATAGTAGAAGGAGAGAACTGACTCCTGCAAGCTGTCCCCTCATCTTCATACATGAATTGTGGCCTGTGTGCTCGTGCACACGCACGCGCACACACACACACACACGTGCACACACACACACACACACACACAGAAATAAATAAATGTAACTTTAAAAGCAAAATAAAAACGAAAAGGAAGGGCTGGATTGATGTTTCCATGGTTAAAAGCACACACTCTTGCAGAAGATTGGAGTTGGGTGACTACAGCAACCATGATCGGTGACTTATCCCCTCCGATAATCACATCTTTGGGGACACCAAATGCCCCTGACCTCTGACCTCTGGCCACCTGCACTCAAACCACTACCACAAACACACACACCAATAAAATAATTTTAATGAATTTAGGGCTACAGAAATGGCCCAGTCAGCAAAGCACTTGCCCTATAATGCAAAGACCTGAATCTCCATATGAAAAGTTGAGCATAGTCGTGCATGCCTGTAATCCAGCCTTGGGCATGCAGAAAGGCGGACCCCTGGAGCTCCCTGGCCAGCCAGCTTAGCCCAGTTGGAAAACTCCAGGCCCATGAACACCTCATCTCAAAGAGCAAGGTGGACAGCCCCTAAGGAATGAGTCTGACCTCTGGTTTCCATGCACACGCACATACATGCATATGTAATCTGAAAATTAAGAAGCCTTGAACTACAGGATTAAATCTTTGTTTTACATTTCTACAGAGTTAGTGATATGTGGCAATCTGTTACTTTCCAAATGAACAGTCACAGAATTGAAAAGCAACACTTTAGAAACCTCAGAAAGAGCTTCCTCATGTGGTTAAGGACATATGGCTCCTGAGGCCTATGGGTGTGGGCTTGGGGTGGGTTTCCTGGCAGAGGACAACATCACCTTCTCCATCGCCAGCATCACATCTGTTTGTCTTATATTTGACATGCTAACAATGATTTCTCTTGTCTCTTCCTGTTCAACTCTTCAATTTGTAAAATCCTGGGTCCTTGCTCTACCGCGGCTCCCTGGTTTTGCCCTGCCTTGGCTACTAACACACAGGTGAAGATCTGGAGAGAAACGATGGATCTGCAGAGAAACCTTACTTTGTAACCCCCAGCCTGCACAGGATTCTGACCAAAAAGCGTCCGGTCTCCCAGAGACAGGCAGAGTAGAAAAGCTCCAAGCAGGAATTCCGTGAAATAGGGTGATTACAATATGAAGAAGTTGCTTTAGAGCAGTGTGAGAACTCCCTGCTGTTTCTGAAAAGGTTGTGTTTGAGGGATCAGGCATTTGACAGTGGCCTAATTTACTTATAGACTGTGGTCCCAACTGCAAAAACCTGTAGCTGACAATGTTTTAATAACTTTTGTAACTTTGCTAGCCTTTCTTTTTTATAAGTGTAGATTTGTAAAGGATATTCAGGCAGTTTTTTTAACAACACATAAATGTGTAATCAATTAGCCATAAAAATATTGAGTTGCAGTTGACCAGCATATGGTACTAAATTGTAAATATGGTGCTATGGTTACAGTTACTGTTTAAGCTGGTGAACGGCTCTCTAAAACTGTGATTCAGCTTGTAGCCCTCGTTTCCTAGAAAGCGTGTTTCAAATGGGTGAGTTGGTTCATGAAAAGCTGCAGAAGCACAGGTCCTACAGGTCAGCAGGCCACCCCGCTGCAGGGGGAGTGAGTGGGACCCTCATGGTCTCCGTCTTAGGGAAATGAGACCCACACTTGGGTCAAATCTACGTTTGGGAATATTGTTTCCATTACCACGGACCTCTGGCCATCAGAGAATATTCTGAACAGAGCAGAAATGGCTACCTCACTCATCTCTTGCCTCTCAACCTGGATTTCCTGTTACAGCCATGTGGAAAGCCTGTGGACTGTGCTTTTCATGGGCATACAGCTGTGTTTTCATGCCTTCATGCTGTAGAAGGTCAGCTTTTAGTGAGGGAAGAAGCAGACGAGTCTGTTCAGACTTTACTCCATCTATCACATACCATATTTGGTGCTTTCATGACCACAACCCCAGAGCTTAGAGTGGAAGCTGGTTTGTTGTGGCCATGCCCAAATCTCACACAGGGCAGAAGAGCAGGAACTGAACACATATACTGTCCGCTTTTTCCTGTGTGTGGAGGAAGCCGCCTGGCAAGTCTAAAAAGCCCCTCCACAGAGCATAGGATTAATTGGGGCCCTTTTGGTTTTGACACTAAACTCATGTCAAATTGTGTGTATATTAATAACAGAATGTGTGGGTATCAATACAGCCCACACATTTGAGAGTCAGAAATATATCCTTGTGTTATGTTAATATAAATGCTAATTTATTTACTTATCTTGAAGTGTGTGAACCTAGATTTAGAATGGTTTTATGGCAACTTCTTACATAGAGCCAATAGTTCCAGAAGGTTTTCAAAGTATTTGTCTGCATGACAGCCAGCAGCTGGTTCTTGGCTTGCTTTATTGGCATTGTTCGGTCCCAAATGTCACTTTGCAAAGAGCCTTCTTCATTCTTTCCTTGATAATGTGGAGAAGATCGATCACTTATTTACTTTTTTCTTGAATTTTAATAGTATCTTATTTCCAGCCATGCTAGGACCTCCTGAAGGCCTGTGAGGATGTGATATTACTAGATAGCATGTAGTTTCCACCTAGCCCACAAGCTCGTGTTGGGATGCAGGCCACTCTCTGAATCATGAGAAAACCCTCCAGTTGACTCAGTCACACACAAAAAATTGGGACATTGGCTAGCGATCAGATGTGAGAATTGGCTGTCTGGTTGGCTGTGCTATGGTGTGTTCTCATTTAGAAAAATAGTCTCTGTTTTTTACTTCTGTGATTAGAATGTGTAGAGCAAAAATGAATGTCGTTTTTGAGAAGTTTAGAAGCCATGTTTTTACACAGCAATTAAAGTTTTTAAAACACAGAGCAATATTTTCAGGACTGTGCATGGAAGGATTTGAGATTACACACAAGGATCTCTTTGTCAATCTGAATTGTCATTGGCAAAACAAAGGCAATTTGGAAACACATATTGTAATTTAGAAAGCAAATTTGGTTGGGGAATAAATGCTATTTCCTCATTCATTCCATGGAAACTCTTGAACTGTCACCAGAACTGACCTGGAACGCAATGAAATGATATCTTATAGATGTAATAACAAGGGCTGATTGTTTTCTCATAGCTGTTTACAATGATGCTGTAGCCGAATTTTTTTTTAAAAACGATGTTTGGCGTTGCTGTGCAGCGCATGTGCAGCAGGTGGCGATGTTGCTCCTCCCACCGCTTTGCTGCTCTGTTGATGCTCTGCCCTCCTCCCTCCTAGTGGAAGACGAGGAAAGAAACGAAGGCTCCGCTTCAAGACCTTATTTCATGACTCCAGCTCTAAGGAACATTTTGGTAAAGCCGCAGTGGAGTGAGAAGCAGTAGGAGAGCCAGCTGGGCAGCCTGTCGCCTGTGTCGCCTCCCACGCTGTATCTGTCCATCATGCCTTCTGTAGCGCTTTGGTTGGGGGCGTTCTATCCAAGGCCTAGCTGGCTTGCTTTTGCATTTTATACCAAATCCCACACTGTTACCTGTGAAACCACCAGAAGTCGCAAGGGAATTGTCAATTACATGCAACATTTTTATACTAAGGTGTTTCGCTTTGTAATTTATTTTTTATTTTTTACATAGAGTGGCTCGGATGTTTGGAATGTATATTGAATACATTCATATTCTTTTTTAATAGCAACTTGATGAAGGCTACATGATTTAAATTGATAGCTCCTAGCATGTGGACAACTAAAAGTCTTCTGCAGAAAAAAAAAAATTTTGAGAATTAAAGCAAAGTTGTTTGGTTTTTGTTTTTTGAGGTGGGATTTCTCTGTGTAGCCTTGGCTGTCCTGGACTGGATTTGTAGACCAGGCTCTCCTTGAATTCACAGAGATGCACCTGCCTCTGCCTCCCGAGTGCTGGGATTACAGGCGTGTGCCACTGCGCCCGGCTAAAGCAACATTTTTAAAGACCCTTCCCCTTTGGTCTTTGCCTGAGAGAGCTGCCGGTCAGTGGTCCAGCCCTTACCACTCAGTTCTCTCACAAGTGCCTTCCTGGCCGGCCAGTGCTTCCCGTATCTTGTGGGCAGTGGACAGACCTTGCCTAAAAGACCAAACCCTGCAATGGTGAGCAATGACAGGTCTGCCTGCCCCTCGTTTTCCGTTTCGTTTTCCCATCTTGCTCACTGGACGCGCTGGTCAATTCACCACTTTTGATATCCTCACCTTCAGTGGAGGTGTGACGGTGTGTGACATGAACAATTCCCTTTGCACCTGGTGACGTTCCACAAAGCCAAACAACTGGAAAGAACACTTGTTGGATCTGTGTTTGTGTTTACTGAAAGAAGGTTTTAAAATATCATCTTTTCTATAGCAGTTTCTTTAAAAGATGCTAGGTCTAGTGTCTTACCTGTTGGAAGTTCGTGGGAGTCACACAGGGAAGCTCCCCACCCCAGACGGTGCACAGAGGTGTGAGCTGTGCTGAAGAGCTCTGCTACATGGCCCTTCCCGATTCCCTGATCTGTCTCTGTCACCCACTAACTTCTTATATGGAAAGGCACGTTTGCCTGTTGATTTGTTACTGTGCCAATAGAAACAGGAGCAGTTTTTAATTCAGTCTTAGGTAGTTTTCTGAGGATTGCTGAGTTTTAGGAGAACTCTGTTTGCCAAGTCAGCATGACAGAGGTCACCCCATGATGGGGGTCAGTGAGAGGCAACCCAGAATAACTTACCATTGATTATCTGTGATCTGTTTGCTGAAAGGTCACTTTAGATACTTTTATACCAAAAAGTTCCCACTGGCGCCTTGCGGTGTGGGCTCCCCCTCCCGCCCCACGCCTGGTGGTTTGGGCTCTCCTGAGCCCGTGGCGGCGTGGGCGATGTAATTAGTGTGTCTCTGCCATGCAGGAACACTGAAAGCGTATAGTCTAAATACCTTTGATAGCTGAAATGGTTAATATTTAATGAATTTTGTTGGTACTCATTGTATATTTGGTTTCTTTCTTCTAATAAAGATTTCCATAAGAGACCGATAAAAAGACTGCCTTTTGATTTCTTTGAGGTAGAAAAGAGGTGGGGGGGGGGGGTGCTTGCATTTGCATGCATTTGTGTGGGGAGAAGGAAGGCAAGCTTGGGTGCCCTTCTTCCTCAGGCACCACTCATGTTGGGTTGGGTTGGTTGTTTGGAAGTGTTTCTTTCTCAATTAATTATTCTTGTTTTTTGTAGATTGGCTGTGGGGATTTCAACAAGGCCTTCCATTGGCCTGACATTTTCAGATTAGGCTGGGCTGGCCCCAGTGAGCCCTGCAGATCTTCCTGACTCTGCCTCCCAGGGCTCAGGTTATAAACCAGCACCAAGCTGCCTGGCTTTTGTGTCTTTGGTATTCTTTCCAGCCTGGCTCCTGGAGATTTAATTCACACTGAAGCAGCAGGCACTCACACACTGAGCTGCCTCCTCAGCCCAGCTCTGGTTTTAGATCCACCACACAACAACGTCTCCTCTGTACCAAGTATCAAAGTCTTCAATATCTAGATTTATTTAAAATTATCCTGTAACCATGTACTGTTACGTGAAAGAAAATAAAATTATACAAGTAAATAAGTCCAAGACAGGTGAGGAAAGAGCGGATTGGGATGGGTGTGGCCACCAGCCACTGACCTGGCCTACAGTCTGCTCACTTCCTCATTTGCTTTCACTGACATTCACAAGAAAATTACCATTTTCAAGGCGAAGAACAAGCCAGAGTGAATACTCACAGTAGCTCTGTGAAGCAAGATTAAATGTGCTGAGCGCTAGCCTCTTCTAAGTTGAAACAGCATCATTTTATGGGTTGAATTATGTGTTCAATCTTCAAAATTGGTTTCCTTTTTAAATTTAATGAGTCTCTTTCCAAAGATAACCAAAAACACTATTCTTACCCTTTTCAAAGTTCTTAAAGTGTTATAAACCTAATAATATATCTGTTGATATAGGTGGTGATTTTTTTTAAATTTGAAATAGAAACATAGGCTTTTTTTTTTTTTCAGATGAAATCTAATTTTGGGATTAGGGCTAGTGACTTCTACTTTTAGTTGATAAAACATTGATATTGGTAAATAAATTATATAAAACCAGTCTGTGACTGATTTGGCTTTCTACCTAAAGCTTAGAGTTTATTAATAAAGTAAAACCACACTATAAAGGTTCTAGAATCATCCAGGATAACATGGCTTATTTAAACTGGTATTAGAAAAAAAGGTTCTGTGCAACAGCCCTTTCCCGCTCTCATGTAGGGCCAGACAGCACTCATTCCAATGTGTGTTCTTTTGCTCTTATAATGGAGCCTCAGGAAATTGCTCTTAAATTCTAACCAGGCAGAGTAATTATCTCCATTATTATCTGGTTCTGGATTGAGGAGCATGCTTTATAGATCAGTCTTGCTTGGAATAAGATATGGGGACATAATTGAACCAAAACCATTACTGCAGTCTGTGGTGTACCTTAACCTGTTTCCCAGTTTCTTGCAAATATTAACCTTGCATGTTTGTACTTTTCAAATATGGCTATCGGGTTACAGTAATACAATGTAATAAGCCATTAATTAAAATATAAGATCAATATCTCAGATGCATTGAAATCCACAGCTTTCTGTCTTTCAATCCAATTTTCATTATGCTGATTTAATTAGGAAAAGAATTATATACAAAATATATCAGGAATAAATTATTTCTTCAAAAATTGTTTTCCATATATGTTTTTAATCTTGAAGCTGAAATGGGGATTGCAGACTTTTCTCTCAGGATCCAGCTGAGTTGCCAGGAAACCTTAGCAAATCAACACTCAGAAAACACCAGCCTCTTTAAGACGAATGCAAATCCATTCATTTCAAAGATGGTTATGCCCTCTGACACTGGGTATCTGGATCGATCTGCAGATGAATGTCCTTCTTTCAGTCTGCCAGGCCAAAGTGAAGCATCCCCTTCCTCACTGAGAACTTCCCACTTGCTTAGAAGGAAAGGTGGTCAAGGCAGTTGAGACCCTGGCAACATCTTCTATAGCAGTTTCTCTACAGGGAATGCGGGCTGTCATGTGACACATTTACAAGCAGACAATTAGATTTCATGAGCTGAAGTCACTAGATTCTTTAAACCTAGCCCTGGCTCTGTTTTCTTTTTTTATATACCCACTGCATGAACCATAATAATTTAAGCAAGTGAGGAAACTGGGAAAACCCTTTCTGTTCAAAATTATGTCTAGCTTAATGCTTATAATGACAGCTCAGCAAGAGCTAGGGTGTTGACACTTGCTGTTCAGGCCTGGAGACCTGAGTGTGAGCCTTGGAATCCATGTGGAAGTGGAAGGAGATAACAGACTTAAAAAGTCCTCTGTGTATGTGTGTGTGTGTGTCTGTCTCACACACAGGCACCTACACATATTCATCACATACATATGCACATATCATACACATGTACATCAGACACACATACAATAATAATAAATTTTAAATTTAAAAAAAAATCTGTGGTTCTTCCCTGTCTCCTGGCCCCTTGCTGTTAAGTAGCACGTGGGTATGAGGTGAGGGAGGCTTATCAACGCGGAAAGCTGTTTGTCAACTGCATGTAAACAAATGCGGAGCCTGGGCTTGTTTCATTGTTAAAATAATCTCGGGATTGCCATGTGCCACCTTCTTCTGCTTAGATGACTGTCCCCCGCTGAGGCGGAGACGCTGGGCAAAGCACTGTATCCACACGGGGCACAAAACCCCTAAGACATGCAAAGAAATCTCCAGAGACCACAGAGGGCAATAATGCAGGCATCCGAGGCCTTCTGAATGCCACTGCTGGCCTACAGAAAAGGCAGCTCTGCATGCCACTGCTGGCCTACAGAAAAGGCAGCTCTGAATGCCACTGCTGGCCTACAGAAAAGGCAGCTCTGCATGCCACTGCTGGCCTACAGAAAAGGCAGCTCTGCATGCCACTGCTGGCCTACAGAAAAGGCAGCTCTGCATGCCACTGCTGGCCTACAGAAAAGGCAGCTCTGCATGCCACTGCTGGCCTACAGAAAAGGCAGCTCTGCATGCCACTGCTGGCCTACAGAAAAGGCAGCTCTGCATGCCACTGCTGGCCTACAGAAAAGGCAGCTCTGCATGCCACTGCTGGCCTACAGAAAAGGCAGCTCTGCATGCCACTGCTGGCCTACAGAAAAGGCAGCTCTGCATGCCACTGCTGGCCTACAGAAAAGGCAGCTCTGCATGCCACTGCTGGCCTACAGAAAAGGCAGCTCTGCATGCCACTGCTGGCCTACAGAAAAGGCAGCTCTGCATGCCACTGCTGGCCTACAGAAAAGGCAGCTCTGCATGCCACTGCTGGCCTACAGAAAAGGCAGCTCTGCATGCCACTGCTGGCCTACAGAAAAGGCAGCTCTGCATGCCACTGCTGGCCTACAGAAAAGGCAGCTCTGCAAATTAAAAGGCAGTAATTAAACAAATGAAAATAGTTTTCTGACATCTAATGAACAGCACGGAGCAGACTGTGTTACAATATAGCTAATCACTTGGATGTATTTAGCCCAAATAAATAACAGAAAAGAATGGACGCCCCAATCTGGTTCATGGTTAAAGAATTTAAAAACATCTGCCCCTCGGAGGGCGAAATGTTTGCTGCCACCATAGGTGTGTTCTCTTTGCTTTCTACACCAATAGATTCACTTTCTGCCCTTCCCACTCTGCCATCCAGCCTCTTCTGCTCTTGTCCCCTCACCCACAGAGAATCAAGAGCTCCTGCCACCTTGAGAAGGAAATGGAGGTGGGAGAGGAAAGGGAAGAAAGTGAAGTGAGGCCCACTAGCTGGGAGGGCGTGTTGGAGTACCATGCCCTATGTGAGTCCTGAATGACAGGAGGGCATCTGGAAAACCACAGTCTGATGCTTCATGCCGCATCTCACTGCGATTCTGCTCCAGTGACCTGTGTGGCCACAGCAAGGCGTGTAACTGCCTGGAAGCTTTCTTAGCCGAAAGCTGAGCCAGCCTCTCTGTGCTGAGCTGTGCCCATTCTTGAAGGCTTAGTGGTGACTTTTTGACACATGCACACTGGTCCTATGCACTGGATTTGAACTCCTGAGGGCATCACAAAAATGCGAGCCACCTCCTGCTGTCACAGGTCTCAGAGGTGGGGGTTGGGGGCTGTGCTCCATCCTCTCCAAAGCTTCTTTGCAAAACCAGCAGAATTCTTTATCTGAGCTTGAACTCTTGGCCACTGATGGACAATGGGAATCTCACTGAGGTTTCAGCCCTCTGGGTAGATTGCTGCCTCATCTCCACATCTTCCTTTTCCATTTTAATTTCCAGTATTGAACAGGTTTGTGACACTGGTCAACCTAGATGAGATTTGGATGGCCCATGTAACCTTTGCTTGTTTCCTGCACAAATGCTGAATCCTGTGTGTGTGACTGTGGGCTTGAAAACTGGGGCCTTCCATCTACACTTTATACTTCTGGGGTGATTTCTCTCTGTGGAGAAAAATATCACTTCAGGGGTTTGCTTAGGCTTTATTCTGACTCACTGCACTGACTCACTTGCTAAGCAAGAAGCCCTTGCTAAAGAGACGCTGTGGGACTAGTGATCACAACTCTAGGCCTCACAGGTAGGCTCATGTTTCCCCGAGGGTGAGTGAGATGATTTTGCCAGCAGAGAAGGATCCATACCTTAAAAGCAATGTTCTCTTCTTCTGTATAGGTTCTACATTTAGCTTTCAGTGGCTCCATGTGTGAGTGTATGTGTGTGTGAGAGAGAGAGAGAAAGAACATTTCATGCCATGCTATTTAAATAATCATAGTGTTTATTTCAACTCCTCATGTAAACTGCTGAACTGACAAATCATTTTACCATCTGTCATCCTCATCCTGAAATATCATAGTGTTTTCTGGAAGGTGAATGTCCTGGCTGGTTTTCTGTCAACTTGACACAAGCTAGAGTCCTCAGAGAGGAGGGAGCCTTAGTGAGAAACTGCCTCCAGAAGATCAGGCTGTAGGCAGGCCTGTGCGGCCTTTTCTTTCTTTTTTTCTTTTTTCATTTTTAAAATTTTTATTAATTACAGTTTATTCACTTTGTATCCCCCCATACCTTCCTCTCTCCTCCCCTCCCAATCCCAACCCTCCCTCTTCTCCACCTGTGTGCCTCTCCCAGTCTACTGAAAAAGGAGGTCCTCCTCCCCTTCCCTCTGATCCTAGTCTATCAGGTCTCAGCAGGAGTGGCTGCATTGTCTTCTTCTGTGGCCTGGTAAGGCGGCTCCCCCCTCTGGGAGAGGTGATCAAAGAGCAGGCCAATCAGTTCATTTCAGAGACAGTCCCTGTCCCCATTACTATGGAGGTCACTTGGATACTGAACTGCCATAGGCTACCTCTGTGCAGGGATTCCAGGCCATCTTCATGAGTGGTCCCTGGCTGGAGTATCAGTTTCAGAAAAGACCCCTGTGGCCAGACTTTTAGGATCTGTCACTGTCCTTGTGGAGCTCCTGTCCTCTCCAGGTCTTACTATCTCCCACTTCTTTCATAAGATTCCCAGTACGTTTTTCTAATTAGTGACTGATGGGGAAGGGGGGGTTCAACTCATCCTGGGTGGTACCAACCCTGGGCTATGATTCTGGGTGGAGGATGAGCAAGCCATGAGGAGCAAGCCAATGAGAAGCACCCCTCCATGGCCTCTGCATCAGCTCCTGCCTCCAGGTTCCTACCCTACTGGACAGATAGATGGATAGATAGATAATAGATAGATAGATAGATAGATAGATAGATAGATAGATAGATGAGTTAAAAAAGAAAAAGTAGAAGCCATGTCTTAAAAGTCCAGGACAGCCTCAATATGGTAGCAGGACAGCTCTGTGCCATGTGATGATATCCAGGCACTTTGGAATCTTCCATCTCTACAACCATGAGTTTGAACACTTAGTTTCTTCCATTGTCCTAAACAGTTCTTTCTTCCCCTGAAGCATCCCCTCAAAGCTCTCAGTCTGACTGCAAAGGTGGCAGATGCAGAAAAAGGAAATACAAAGCAGGATGTGAAGTTTCTGAACAAGCATTAGGGGTGCTGAACGGGGAGGAGGAATTCTTGGGCCAAGCAGTCTGCATCCTGCCTTTAAGGAGTCAGCAGACTTTGAGCAACACTAGTGGAAGGAATAGGGTGACATTTCAAGCAAGAACAGAATCTGAGTAAGACATGAGGACAGGAAGTGGAAGCCACATCCAGAGAGGCCCAGTTGGAGGAGAGATAGGCTTATTAGACTGGTGAGGGTGGGAGCTGTGGGGACTTCTGGGGCGCAAGATGAAGGTCTGGGGTTCAGGTCCTCTGCTGACTGCAGAATGCTGTGAGCCACGCCCTTTTCACATGGGAGGACAGAAGTTTAAGCTGCACATACAAATGCTCAGGAATGGTTCCTTGATATTAATAGAGCAAAAGAGTGAATACCTGGGTTCCAGGGCTCTCATTCAAAGATTACATTTTGTTCTTTGAAGTATGAGGGCACCTTACAAACAGGGAATCATGGCTGGGCTCAGACCTCCAAACATTTGTCTTTGTGTGAACAGTGGCCCTGGTTATCCTAGTACACATTTAAGTTTCAGAAGCGCTGGTCAACAGAGAACTGAGAGCAGGACAGAGGGACCCGACGGCTCAGAGCTGGCAAGACCAGAGGCAGAGAAAAGCGGTGTGAGAAAGGCAGGGTGCAGGGGACATGTAAGTATCTCAGGGACCATGGGATGAAAGGGTGAAGGGCTTATGGGAAGACAAGGAACAAAATCCTTCATTTTCACATACAGAGACAGAGGGGCCAATGGGAGGAGGATTCAGCCACAGATGTCTAAAAAAAAAAGTCCTCTTGCATGTTATCTCAGCAATGAAGATATCCAAGAGGCAAAGGAAAGAAATTACCCAGAATCTAAGAATATCAAATGACACACAAGCTGACGTCATCTTGTCCAACCTTCTCCTGTGATGGGAGGAATGTCAGGTCTGACAAGGGCAAGTGACTTTTTTTTAAGACAGGGTTTCTCTGTGTAGCCTTGGCTGTCCAGGACTTGCTCTGTAGACCAGGCTAGCCTTGAACTTACAGAGATTTGCCTACCTCTGTTTTCCCAAGTGCTGTGATTACCCTCCAAGGGCAAATGATTTAAATGGGAAGCTCAATACAGAAATAGATTCCATGTGGTCCAGCTACCACCTATGGCATCTTGCTGGCACCCTAGAGAATTATCTACCTCAAAGGCTAGGAATGCCAGGGTAGTGTTTGAGGAAATACGGTTAGAAGTCTAGAACATATTAAAAATGGCTCAAAGAGAACTCTGGTAATTTCACAAACCAACCTCTTTGTATGGTGTACTCACCATGGTCTGGTTTCATAGTTGTCTCAGCATGAAACTCCACATGCTTTTAGACACTTTTTTTGTCTCTTATTGAGGTCATTTCTCCTGGTCATCTTACTTTTTTTGCCTACTTGTATACATTTTTAAGACAGGATCTTGCTAGGTAGCCCACGCTGGCTTCAACTTTTTAGTTTTTTTGCCTCCTCCTCCAGAGTGCTGAGATTAAAGGCATGCACCAACATGCCGGTCTGTAATGACCATATCCTCCGTGCCCTTTGCATCTTGGCGTGCTTCCCTTAGAAGGCAGGAAGGGGCGCTGCCACTGCCACTGCCGCTGCTGCCGCTGCTTCCTAAGGACAACATTTTCCAACTGGAGTCTCTTGATCAGCTTTGGAGCTGAGATTTCTGTCCAGTGAAGTCGAGTCCAAGGCACGACTGTGCCCAGCTCCCTGTCTTCATGCTGAGTGCTGCCTGCACCGGCTGCTCACATTTCCTCGTGAGATATGCCGCAGCTGGCTTTCCCTGGGAAGGTGCTGGCGCACACCTCCAAAATAACTCCTCCAGGCTGGATGCAGCAGGCCAAGGGTGGGGAGCAGGGAGAGGCAGGGCTGCCGCACGGGGACCTGCGTTAATGGCCTTGTGCGTTGCCTTTATTTTCCACACATCTGACCAAGTCAATTTCCTGTCTTGGACCCCTTTCCATCTTCTCAAATCCCAAGTTTTCTGCTCTTCAATCTTGGCCTGACTCAGTGGGTGATGGATTTTAATTTTTCTGCTTAAAAGGTACCAAGTGTTTGCCTTCGGGAAGGAGTCCAGAGCGGTGTCAAGGGAAAGACATAAAGTTTAATTTTTTCCAAATGATAAAATTGAGTCTTTTTTTCTTCTCCACTCTTTTTCTTTAATCTATTAAAACTTTAAATACACATAACCAAACCAACATTTTAAACATGCAATTTGTGATGTTTAACAAATATAACCACTACCATGATTAATTCTTGTAATTCCTTTGAACAAAACATTAAATAAGCATGTTAACACTTCCACTAACATCATGGAACTGTTATTAGCTCAAGAATTTGTTGATTTTATTTTCCGCCGAGAAAGAATTATGTTACCCATTAAGACATTTTAAACATTGTAATGTACTGTTTATAGCTAAGGGAAACTTCCAGTTCTTGAATACACAGATATAAATAAGCAAGACCAACATTTCCATGGTCTAATACAATTGGTCCTTCCATGCATACCTTTAAGTCCTCCCCCACTGTGGTCTAGTCTGCATGATGTTTGGATAGTTTGTTTTAAAAATACTGATTTTATTGGTGTATTTGAGTAGTTATTTATTTAGAACAAAAAGCATAATATCTGTTTTAGACCCAGTATTTACATTCCATCATTCAGAAAGCCTCACGTAAAACAAAAGAAAAATAGACTCAAATGTCAAGCTGGACTGTCACATCCAGTCAGTTTCCAGCTTGAGGAGAAAATAATTACAGCATAAGACGTGAGGTAATCTGTCTGCAGCTTGGTCATCAAAGCCAGAGCCATAGGGAGGAAAAAAATCTTGATTATTGAAGCCTAATCCGAATGATTCTGGATGGCGAAACAAACCCTGCCTCAAGGCACTTTAGACAGCTTTGACCTCAGCACTCTAAAGAGACTTTGTTTCTAAGCTTCCTTGGTAAAGACTTTGCATATCCCAGTGTTCCTCGGTCTCTCATTCTAAATGACCCTGCTAAATGGACTCCTTCTCTGAGACAATTCTCTTGACTCTCCAGGATACAGTTGGCTGTTCTCTTGTCTACCCCTCACATGTCTCCTGGGGAGTTACACATTTTGAGCCATGGTCATTAATAACATGGTATTTAGGCTGTCTTCCTTCTTGGGCTATAAGCCCCCTGAGGGGGGCTGTCTCTGTCCACTCTAGACAGAGCCCAGGCAAAGAAACCACTTGCCAATGGATGAAAAATTAATGAGTCAGTCCTGTCACATAGAGATGGGGGAATGTTGTAGTTGTGAAGTGCTTGCTGTGCAAGCATGAAGCGCCAAGTCTAGATCCTGGTTAGAAACATAGGCACTGAGCAGAACACACAGCTGCAGCAATGCTGGTTAATAATCCCGGCGATGTGGAGGCAAAAACAGGAAGGGCATTAGGGCTCTGCAGCTAGCTGGCCAGAAAGAGTCCAGGAACACTGGGAGATGCTAGCCCAAATCATGAGGTGGAAAGCAACAGAGGAAGACAGCTGACACTCACCTGTGTTTTCTATAGACACATGCTCATCATCATCATCGTCATCACCATCACCACCATTACCATCATCACCACCACCATCATCACCATCACCATTATCACCATCATTATCATCATCACCACCACCACTATCACCACCACCACCATTACTATCATCACCATCACCATCATCATCATCACCACCACTACCATTACTATCATCACCACCACCATCATCACCACCACCATCATCACCATCACCATCATCACCACCATTACCATCATCACCACCACCACCACCATCACCACCACCATCATTACTATCATCACCACCATTAACACCACCATCATCGCCACCATTATTATCACCATCATCATCACCAACACCACCATCATCATCATCACCACCACCACCATCCACCATCACCATCATCACCATCATCACCACCACCACCATCATCATCACCATCATCATCATCATCACCACCACCACCATTAACACCACCATCATCGCCACCATTATCATCACCATCATCATCACCAACACCACCATCATCATCATCACCAACACCACCATCCACCATCACCATCATCACCATCATCACCACCACCACCATCATCATCACCATCATCATCATCACCACCACCACCATTAACACCACCATCATCGCCACCATTATCATCACCATCATCATCACCAACACCACCATCCACCATCACCATCATCACCATCATCACCATCATCACCATCATCACCACCACCACCATCATCATCACCATCATCATCATCATCACCACCACCATCATTAACACCACCATCATCACCACCACCACCATCATCATCACCACCATTACCATCATCATCATCAAACAACTGGCTCAATAGTATTCCTATTCATACAGTTACTAGTTCTAGGTTACAGCGCCGTGTGAAGAAGACAGTGACAAATGGAGGTGGCCTGGATTTTGGCCTTACTATAGTTACTGGCTGATGAGGGAAAACACCAGGATAATAACAACTGATATTTTAAACGATGTGTTTTTCTTGATTGACAGAGTCTACTTGAAGTCAAATGAACTCATATTTCATTGTGATTGTTTTGACATCACCAACATTTAAAATTACTATGAAAAAGTTGCAGTTTTGACCCATTTTTATGTTATGTGCACATGTGTGTGTGTGCAGGCGAGTTTGTGTGCATGAAAGCCAGAGGTTGACGTGGGGCGAGAGTTTGATGTTTCCTGCTTCTCATTTGAAGCCAGGAGTCTCACAGAGCTCCCCCGACTCAGCCAGACAGTTCTGGGAACCGCCCAACTCCACCGCAGTGCTGGATTAGAGGTGTGTGTCACCACACCTGGCTCTGCACACAGCGCTAGGGATCCAATTCAGGCCTTTGTGGTGGAGAGCTAAGTACTCTTGGTCCATCTCCCCAGCCTCCAGCACATCTGATTTCTGGAGTTTTCTTATCTGGTCACCTAATGCCATGTCCTTGTCTTGGAACACACTTTCTATTGTAGCTGGTCTTTTCTGCTTTGTGGGTTCTTCTTTTTCCAACCCTCTATGCCCTGTTTCAGCCTTAATACTTGATAGGAGAAACATGGATAGAGGGGACAGGTGAGAAAGAAAGAGATCCCTGAGTCTATGCTCTTTCCTTTTGTTTCTGCTTTGCCCACAGCCAGTAACAAACCACGACCAACCTCCCTAAACAACCAACAACCACCCACCCTACTTCTTGGGGCCCTCGCAATTATGTGCTCCCAGAAAAGTTCCCAGAACTCCACATATCACACAACTCCAGAAATTATCTGCAGCTGGCAAAACCACACCTCTGTTAGAGTACCAGGCAAATCATAGTCAGCTGCTGTAAACAGTCTGCAGTGTCCCACAACCCCATACCTGGAATTAAAGCAAAAGCACATTCTTATAATATTTCTGTGTTTTTTATAGTAAATCAAAACTCCAGAATTCTGAAAGATGTCACTACATTCCACAAATGACATTTCAGTGAGTGTGGCGGTGAAGTCAATAGAACAGGCTTCTATCTTCTTCCTGTTCACTGTAGGGCTTAAATTATATATTTGATGATATTGCTGTCATGTGGGTTAGGCCTGGACATGGTAAAGTTTGATCCTTAGCACTCATGAGGCAGAAGCAGGAAGATCTCTTCAAGTTCTGCCTTACCTGGTCTATATGGTGAGTTCCAGGCCATTCAGCACTAAATTATGAGTTCCCATCCCAAAACAAACCAAAAATAATAAATCAGCCGTTTGACTGATCAACATCCAACTTTCTTTTCATATAATTAGCTTGATTAAATACAAGGAAACAAAGAGAAAAGAAAAAAAACTATTATTTTGATTTTCTTTCTGGCGTTTTGTTTTCCTTTAGCTGTGAGAGCAGCAGGCTGCTTACGTTTTGATAACACTGTTTATCTGTGGACGGTGCAGCAGGAGCCAGCTGTTTCCCATAAAGCTATCTTGGGAAATCACACCAGAGCTGTCCGGAGCACATGCTATCTGACTCCAGGACCAGGGGGTAGTTCCTGCTGAAATGCTGTGGGAGGGTTTTCTAGAGAACAGGCCAAGATGTCAACAATGGTTACCGCTGACAGATGCCAAAGTCGGCGCAGAGTGAGTTCAGAAGTGGGAACGCCTCGCTCTGAGGAGGAAGGAGTGCTGGGGATGCTTCAGGCTGAAGTCTCAATCACTCATGAGTGTAGCACAACCTTTCTGACAGAGGCCCTCAGAATCTGTGCCTGTGGGAAGAAAAAGGAGACCACGGATGCTGGCAGTTGTTATTATTTCATGTTGACTAATTTCCCAACATAGAAGCATTAAGGAATTGTCCTTGAGGTCCATGAGATAAATAAAGCTTTTGGATGATTAATATTCATTGGCAACTTGACAGAATCTAGACTCATGTCTGTGAGTGTCTTCCTATAATGGGGCAGTTGACGTGGAAGGCCCTCCCTAAGTGTGGCGGTTCCATGCCATTGCATGGGCTTCTGGACTGAATACAAAGAAGAACAGAGCTGGGCATCAGCATTCATCTTCCTCTGACTGTAGGTGCCATGTGATCCGCTGCTCACGCTTTTGTGGGTGTGAATTCGCCACCCCTGAACTGGGACACGATGAGCTGCTTTTGCCAGATATTTCCTATGGACAATGCATAAAGTGACCAACACCTGTCTCAAGGGATGGAGGACCGGATACAGGCAGAGGATGGGTGGGCAGGTTGCAGGACTGAGCATGTGCAGTGCATCTTAGATGCAACCACGAGGCTTTCCTTAATGGAGAAGCTGAAGGAAGATTTCTAGGGACTGGTGAAGGAGAAACTGTCAGACTGAGCTACATATACTCAGGATAAGGGTATATTCGGACCTGGGACAAGGGAGGAGCTCTGAGGGACACACAAAAGAATCACATCAACACCTGCCAATATATATATATATATAGTGTGTGTGTGTGTATTTATATATATATATAAATATATATATTCAATCTTATTTTTCTAGGCCCACTCTTTCTCTAATAATCAGGACATTGAAAAAGGACCAGCAAAAGACAGAAGTCACAAAAAGAATACAAAGTTTTTTTTTTTTTCTAGTTTCAACTACATCACAGTTGGGGGGGTTGTTTTGTTTTCTCATGGTGAATTTAATTTCTTAAGTATTAAAGTACCAAGAATCATTTTTGCATTCAAAAGAATCCAACATCTGTTCTTCCTTTGAGGCCATGATTGTGAAAGTCAGGGTTTTTTGTTTGTTTGTTTGTTTTATTCTTTTTTAAATTCCATTGACAATTAATACATTAGGAATTAGACATAATGAGTCACTGAATGTATTTGTCACATTGACTCACCAAGAAAAAGTGACTTTTTTTTTTTTTCTTTAATTTGTTCTGGTCAGAGGAAATTTGTAACTTACAATTGTTCCCTTCTGTTTAAAACTCCATGAAGCCTGGCTGGTTGGCACATACCTTTAATCCTAGCACCCTAGAGACAGAGGCAGACGACTCTAAGCTTGAGGCCAGCCTGGTCTACAGAGTGAGTTCCAGGACAGCCAGGGCCGCACAGAAAAACCCTGCCTCAAACAAACAAAACTAAAAATCAAAAACCAGATCATTGTTGTGTGGTGTTATTTACTAGGTAAACTGTAGTGATAGCTATAACGTTTTTTTGTTTTGTTTTGTTTTGTTTTGTTTTAACTCACTAGAAAACAAAAGCAGAGCCATCACAGCCTACAAGGGGAAGGGCCAGGGCACCAGGAGACTTCTTTCTCATTCCTTCCTCAAGGCACACCGAAGCCAACTGTCGGCACTAGTTTGAAAAACAGAAAATGTGCCCAAGCCCCCAGGCAGCATAGTAAACAATGTATTGCTGTAAAATGCCTCCATCGTGGTGCTGGAGGTAGACATGGAACTCTTTTTTTATAGTGTCTGTTTCCAGCACAGTCCAAGAGGAATGGTGCCTAGACCACAATGCTTGAGAAATTACTACAAGATTTGCTTGCAACTGAGGGGGTATAAGAACTGAATTACTGGAGACTGGGTGAAATTTGTGGGAAAAGTTTTGGAGGGTTGCTTTCCATCTTCTTAGTTCAGGGAATGGGGTTCCCCAGGGGCCACTTGGGGAGTTGGATGTTCACTCTTTCAGCTGGCAGGCACAGACACGGGAGGATAAGGGAAGTTGACAGGCAGCTGTGCTGTAGAGAGGAGCTGGGCTGCCAGAGAGAGAGAGTGTGTGAGTGTGACTATGTGCATGAAAGCATGTGAGTGTGTATATGAGTATGTGGGTGTGGGAAAGCAAGCTGGCATCGAGGTTTTCTTAGATCTTGAGAGAGCTGCCCAGTCAGAAGTCAGGTAAAGAACTGGCCTGAGTGTGCCCTCGTCCCTCTCCTGGCATTGCTCTTTGCTTCACTTTTGCTACCAGGAAGCCATACACTCGTAACAAAGATCTAATCCATCGGGGATGACTTATCAAGACCTCGACTGTTTTTAAAGTGTTTACATTTATCTGGGGTATGTGTGTGTGTGTGTGTGTGTGTGTGTGTGTGTGCACCATAGCATGGTCTGCATGAGTCAGTTCTTTTCTTCCACCTTGTGGGTTCCAGCAATCAAATTCAGTCTCAGACTGAAGCAAATACCTGCTGAGCCCTAAAATCTACATTTTCATCAAAGTAAGGAAGGGGAAGAAAAGAGAATGATCCACAGTGATTCAGAGAATCATCACCTGGTGAGGAGGGGGTCCAAAACTTTTGATTCCAACAGGACAAGGTCATCTACAAAGTTCACCCCTGAGAATCTCACAATTGAATTTAAAAATGTTTTAAAGCTTCTTATATGGTTTTAATTAAGTTTATAATTTTGTGGGCTATAGCTATCTCCGGTGGCATGGTTTAAGGCTGCAGGGTGGACATGCCTGGAAACTTTCCAGGCATGCCAGAATGGCACATTCTGTCTTGGTGCCGGATCCGTTCATTGGAAGCCTGTGCTGATGTCCACAGAAGCAAACCACTCTAACCAACAGCAAGAAGCAGATGCCTGTTCCTCACGGGCAGCTGGCTCCCACAGGAAGGACAGTGGAATGGTCCTTCCCCAGACTCCTCCTAACCTCTGCTCCAGGGGTTCAGGGGGCAGGGTGGGCAATGGGCTGGAAGTATGGAGAGAATATTCCAGGAGCTGCTGTGCATTTTGTGTCTCGGCCATCCAGTTCTACCTTGGAGGCAGTAGGGTTTCACTAGAGAAAAGGACATTTACTCTGACACCAGAAACAGTTCAGGGATAGATGGTGGAGCAGGGTGAAGAAACTTGCTGTAGGCGCCAGGCCCCTGCAAATATTCCCTGGAAGAAATGGCTGTGGGTTCAGTGGTTCAGGCTCTGGGCATCATCGGTAGAGGAGTGATTCCTGAGCAAATCCAGGGTCTTCTTGTCACCTGGAGAGCCCTCGGCGGAGTCAGGGGCAGGAACAGGCACCCGACATCACCAGAGCGACATCTTATACTTTTGGACAGGGAGTGGCATAGATGGAAGTGTGCGTTCTTCAGCAAAACTGCTGGGTTTTAAATGCTGACTCACCAGATTAAATGCTTTGTGAGCGGGACCGAATGTACCGAATGTACCAAAGATGAAGCAGGGCAGGAACGAAGCAGGATTAAGAGGTACACACTTGTCCCATCACCTGATGTCAGGGGTTGCCGTCACACTGACTTGGACCACTGTTGGTTTGGGTTCTTTCTGTGGTACTAGATAGAAATGGAATCCAGAACTTTGGGCATGCCAGGCCGGCACTCTGCCTCCTGGCTTCACCCTAGTCCTTAGCCTCACTGTTAGCTCAATGGAGACCTGTCTTCTCCAGGCTGGCCAGGCTATCTAAACCTAACCCCTTGCACCTTTCTTCAAAACAAAAAAAGGCTAGGAAGAAAGGGAATACTGGAAGTTGGAGTTGTTCAGGGAGGATTTTCAGTCAGAGCTCTTTTTAAGGCACAAGCAGGTAGCCTTGTGAGAACTGGAGGAGCGTTGCCTCTCACAGGGGAGCCACTCAAGTCACTAAGGGCCAGCTTCTCCAGCAGAGCCCAGATGGTGCCTCAGAGACTCCAAGTGGGGGTCCCAAACAGACTTGATTCTGTTCCTGTGTCCAAAGGGAAGCTACGAAGGAGGACAGGGACTCAGAATGGAAAATGAGAAGATTGGATGAGTGATTCCTAAGGCATCTGGCATCTGACAAACACTAAGGCCTGAGGATGACGCAAGGAAGTGACATTAATATTCCAGGCAGAAGAGTCCAGGCAGAAGCTCAGGAAAATATGTCCCAGCTACATTCCTGCTGAGGCTGAGCCTGCTCGGGAAGATGATGGAGCTTCATACCAAAGCTAGAAAACGAAAGGAAACTGGGAAGCTGCGCGTGTGCGTGCGTGCATGCGTGCGTGCGTGTGTGTGTGCGTGTGTGTGTGTGTGTGTGTGTGTGTGTGTGTGTGTGTGGCAGGGTCTTATACTGGTGAAGACAGAAGCTCCTTCTGGAAGCCTCCCCCTCCTCTCACTGGTTGGAAGTCAGGGTGTGGCAAGGAGCTTCAAAGGGATTAGATGACAAACAGTTTGATGCTTCTTTTACCATGCGAGGCCTGGGCCTAAGTCTCCTGGCCCCACCAGCTCTGCAAAGAGAACAGGCCATGTTTTCTAAGAAACAGAGCAGGAACTGTGTAGTTATTGGATCATCACACAAAGGCACAAAGATGGGACTTAGTGTTGTTGCCGGAGATGTGTTTTTATGCTTCAAGAGACAGAGGGAAGGAGCTGTGTGTAAGAGCAGCCTCTCTGTTCTGCCATCAACACAATTAACATGTGTCCTCTCTCCTTGCCACCAGTCTCTCAGTGCTGTCTCTTGGAGAAGAGAGGGAGGTCAGAGAAACTTCAGAAAATAGCATCTGGAACCCGAGGCTGCCCAGTGAGCCCATCTTCACAGTCCAGAGTCACCCGGAAGCCGAGGCTGCCTGCCCAGCGAGCCCATCTTTACAGAGTGGCGCCCATCGAGAGCTGCCACACAGCTGCGGCCCCAGCTCGGGTTCCATCTCTTGATGCAGACACGACTGTGAGCTACTTCCTTTTGTCCTCACTGGCTCCCTGTGAAGATGGGCTCCGACAATACCACCTTGCACACGCCCATTTTGGACAAAGTGGTTGCATGGAGTGTACCAAGTTAACAGCAAACAAAGAGCAGCAAAGCATCGGGCTGGGCCTGTTGTCACTCAGTAACTCAGGATTCCTACCTAAAAAAATAGGAAATGAGGCTTGCGCCAGTGTCTCTGGGGCTGGCCAAAATGTCTGGATATTTGGAAATATTCAAATGCTGGGTACCAAATCTGCCCATCCTATCCAAATCACTGACTCACACCTTGGCAGCCAAGAGATGCCAAATAGCATTTAGTCAGAGATTTCATGGGATTAAAGAGTCAGTGAAAGGAATTTTGCTATAAACAAAATAAGTCCAGTTGTTTGTTATGATTTTTGAAACCCCAGGGCTAAGTTCTCAGCATGCCTCTGTTGGTTGGCTTCCCACGCCACCTGCCTGCCAGTCTTTGTCTTCAGTGTCACATGTGTGCTAGGAAAGAAAATCCAAGAGACCCTGGTTCAGACTTAAGGAGAAGAGTCGGCAGGTAAGTGTGCTCTGAGAGTAAGGGGGAAGGCCTCTGGCTCCAGCTGCGGAAAAGCCAAGCACGCATGCTGAAAAAGCAGCAGTGGGGCCAGAGGCCAGCAGACCCAGGAGCTAACTGGCCAGCCAGCCTGGCTGAAATGATGAGCTCTGTTTAGCCAGAGATCCTTCCTCAAGGTGGGGAATGACAGGGGAAGCCACCCTATATCCCACTTTGTCCTCTGCATGCTTATAAATGGTCATGTATGTCTGCACACAAACACGTACACACAAACACGTGCACACACACACACACAAACACACCACACACACCACACTGGGAGGGGGGCTTGATTCAAATCATCGTATCATCTATAGACAGAAAGGGACAATAAGTGACCCCCATTGCCCTGTGACATTCAGCTGTGGCTAGTCTAGGTTGCTAGCTTCGCTCAGAGCAGACCCTGATGACTGAAGAGTAGATTATGGGGCAGACGCCACATGGATCAGACCTGCTGAGGCAGAATCACACCACAGTCCTGGTCGTGCTGCACCTCTACAGCCTTGGGGTTCCCGAAGTGTAACCCAGGACCTCTGACCACCTGCAGCATGATCCTCCCAGGGTGTTAGTGAAACTCCTAGTCCCCTCCATGGTGACAGCAAGTCATCACCCCCCAAAACTTTTGAGTGTCTTAAGATTAGCAGGCAACAAACTAAAACATCAGTTAAGACTGACCGCTCTTTTAGGGCACTGTTCCCAGTAGTTCTGTAGCATCTTCTGTAGTTCCTGGTCCTGTCTGGGAGCGTTGGCAAAGCCAGTCAGCGCCGTTCATGGGCAGGCTTAGCATTGGGGATTCGGTTTGGCGGCCGCACGCTTGTCTAGCATGTGTGGGGCTCCTAGGTCCCATTTTTGTGTGCTTGTCTGTTTGAGGGCTCACTGCATGGCCCTGGCTGGTCTGGAGCTGACTATGTAGACAAGGTTGGCAGCAAAGTCACAGAGATCTGCCAGCCTCTGCCTTGTGAGCACCGGGATAAAGGCTATGTCACGTGCCACCACACCCAGCCCCCGATTCCATTCTTAACATTAAAACGAAACAAAACAAATCCCTGGTTTTGCTTTCAACATTTTTATTAGGTTTGTTTAGTGATTCACTTGCGTCCAGCTGGGAATTTTTGTATTATTGCAGTATTATACAGGCCCCATGTGCAGTGCTCTCCTATTTCCCCGGGCTAGCAACAGAATTTTATTATTAACCCATTTAACTTTAATAAAACTCCTATTACATTTGAGGGTACCTGGTCTGAAACCCACTCTCTCTTAGACTTGATATTTCCAGAGAATTCCGTAACCTGAGCTTTAGGGTGGGAGCTGGGCAGGCTTGACACCGCTCACCGTGTGAGCCCCGGGTAAAGCAACCAGAAGGCCAGAGCAGGAAATGATGTCCTCTTCCTTGGTCAATGTAGCCTGGTATTTCTGCTAAAAAGGCAAAAATGGAGTTGGCAGAGCTTCAGGTTCTCAGGTGCCCCTTGAGTTGTGAGACCAGAATGCAAGTGGGCCAGTGTCACTGCCAAAGTGTGGGAGCCCCCAAGTCCTTATTAACTGGGCCCCGCAGCTAAGCCGTCTGCAGACATTGGAGAGGGGCCACAAGCGGCCATCAGGTTAATCCTGTTTCAGAGGAGTAAATTCCCCTCTAGAATTGGGCTCCTTTGGATGAAGGCAGGTAGAGCTGTGGGCAGGAAGTGCGCTGGTTACCAGTTAACAGGTAGGATGCCTGAGTGATGGTTGAGACTAAAGAGTGCCAATCTGAGTATTGAAAGACAACTGCCCTTCAGTGGGCAGCCAGCTTGCAGCTGAAGACCTGGCTGTGAGGGAGAGCTCACCGGTGCAAGACTCTAATTTTGCCTTCCCACCCAAGGGCTCTCTCTCCTGCTTGGTGGGTCCCTTACTCCAGGAATAACGATTTCTTCCTTGGTACCTGAGTATGTCAGGTGTTGCGCTAATGCTTCATCTTTAGCATGTCATGTGACTCTCCCAGCAACCTGTGGTGCGGACAAGGGCATGCTCTTCAGAAACAGATGGAGTGAGACAGAGCTGCACATTCATACAGAAAGGTAACCAAAGACCCAATGGGCTCAACCTTCACTTTTCTCTCACTCGCTGCAGCCTGGAAGAGCAGGGCTGGAGTCATGTAAGCAAGTGTGTGAGGCGGGACAGGATGAGAGATGAGGCCAGAGGGCTCCCAGGTGCAGACAAGTGTGGCACTATGGGATCAGAGAATGTCATATTTTCTTCTGAGTGGATAGGAAGCCTTGGGAAGGGGGCTCAGCAGAGAAGCACCCAGGCTCCATGTATTTTAGGGGAGAATGGAGGAGTTGGAAGAAAATAGCCACGTGGTTATTAAATAGCTCACATGAGAGACGCTGACTTGGTGTCAGAAGTGAGATGTGTGTGAATCACAAGCTCTTGAGATCGTCCCAGGGCAAACAGACACGTGGCAAGTTGGCCTAAGGCACATAAGTAGCAAGAGGCAGGCTAGAGTTTAGGCAAGGCTTGCTTTACTTTGTTCTCTGTTGCTGTTATAAACGTTGACTGTTGGTATAATGTTCTTTTGAAATGTATACACCTTACCCTTGTTCATTCAAATGCTGATTTCTCTCCCCCACTCTCTGGTTTCAATCTGGACATTGCACTGGGACACTTTTTCTAAGCATCACCTGTCTCAACTTTGTGTAAACATGACAAAATAAAACAACCAGCCACAATGTTGAGCAATAGAGAGGAAGGAGTAGGCAGGAGAGGAGAGGAGCCAGAGGACAGAAAGGTGGGAGGCAGAGCAGGGGAGAAGGGCAGACAAGAGCTGGGAGAACAGAGGCAAGAGCAGAGGTCTTGGAACAACGTGGAGAATGAACCGGACCTAAGATTTCACTAAAAGCAAGTATAATGTGGGAAATCTAAACGTTAGGAAAGTATGAGGGCTTGGAAGTTTAGGACTATCGCCTAGCATTGTGTTCTAGGTTAATTAAATAAATCCCAGTCTCTGTGTGGTGATTTGGGTATATAGCTGTTGAGGATTAATAGCAGCTTTACCAGAAGATATATAAATAGTAAATTTTAACAGATCCTACAACAACTGACCAGAAGCCACTTGGGAAACCTTTAGCTCAGCGTACAGCTTGCCATCTGTTATGAAGAGACATCAGGGCTGGAACTCAGGGCATGAATCTAGAGGCAGGAATTGGAGCAGAGGCTGTGCAGGAATGCTGTTTACTGGATTGCTCAGCCTGCAGTTTTAGACAACTGAGGACCAATGCCTGCAGTGCACTGGGCCTCCAACATCAACCATTAACCAAGCAAAAGCCCCCAACAGATTTTCCTACAATGTGATGGAGGTATCATCTCAATTCAAGTTCTCTCTTCCAAGGTGAGCCTAAGGGTGCCAAGCTGACAAAAACTAACTAGCACAAATATGTAAAAACTAATTTTGTGACCTTCACACTAACTCTAGTGATCTGTGTTCAAAGGTAATGAGAGAATTTCCAATATCCACACCTAAGGCAAAATTGTAAAAGATCCCACTGTGTAAACCTCAGGACAGAAGTGATGTCTGTGTGTGTGCGAGAGAGAGAGAGAGAGAGAGAGAGAGAGAGAGAGAGAGAGAGAGAGAGAGAAAGAGAGAGGGGGAGAATATTAATGAATTATCTCTTCTCTAAAAAATGAAACGTCAACAGAGATTTCCAGAGAATGAAGAAAGCAGTGAGCATCTCCATGCAAGCCTCTGGGACTACTGGACCAAAGTGAGCAACATTAGACAAGAGTCTGCGATGAGGCTGCATACTGTGGCCACATTTATACAAGGAAAGCCAAATAGAAGATTGAGCAATTACCCCAGTAACTACAGGCTGGGGAGCCAGCCAATTTGGGCAACGTGGATACACACATGTGTGCTGGCTGCCTCCCTTGCCAGAATGACTTGATAATCACCCAACTGTCTGTTTTGCTTAGATAAAGAGAACAAGAAACAGGTCTCCTCTGTTTGAGGCAGCCACCTTCAATGGGCCACAGCGAAGCAGGCTGAGGAGGTACAGGGGGAGGTTGTCTCTCAGAGCCCACCTCCAGCTGAACAGAGGTGTTAACCACACAAAAGACAGTGAGTAGGTTTTAGGGACCCCGAGATGAACACTGCCCTTCCCACACTCTCAAAGTGAATCTTGAGACAAGATTAAGAGGGGAAGACTAAATGTGTTGTCCAGACATGGTCCTGGAGAAAACAAAGGGATCGCAAGAGCAGCAGTCGACGTATGTGAGGTGGAGCTGGTATGTGAGCTGGGATTGAACAGTCAGTAGGGGTATCCAGGAAAATAAAAACGGAAAGGAGAGGGAAGCCTAGGGAAAGGGGGGACCTGTTTTCCTCCTCTAGTGGTAAGAATTAGTTTAACAGGGAATCACAGAATCTAGTATGTGTTAAGCACCAGGCACACTTTCAAGTCTTTATATATATATATATATATATATATATATACACACACACACACACATACCCTCCTACTGTATCCTGGCAGCTAGGAAGTATTACTGTCATCCTTCCATTTGTATGGATGAGAAACACGAGGCAGGCCTGAGTGTGTGAACCAGTGGTTAAGCATTTGCCTAGTGTGCATGAGGTCCTGGTTTCTATTCCCACCACTATAAAGAGACAGAAGGGAGAGGGAAAAGGAGAGGATGGAGAAAAATAGGTAAGAGGAGGGGGGAGAAAAAGAGGAGGAAGGAACGGAGGAAGAGGAGGGAAGAATGCGCGCGCGTGCACACACACACACACACACACACACACACACACACACACGGGGGGGGATTCTAAGACACTAGTTTACTAAGTTACCTACAGTGAAAATGCTGGGCTGTGGTAAAGCCATGACTTAATCTACTGACACCAGCACCCAAGCATCTGCCATCCTCCCCTGTCTGCGTTAAGTCTCTGACAGAGCCTGAGCCCTGGCTGTCGCCATGCTGATGTCCACACTAGACAGCAAGGGCTGGTACTTCATTATAGCCAGGGTTAGACTCCTAAGTCCAGTCGTAGCAGAACAAGCTGCGTAACAGAGCTTTGACACTGCCCTTGTCCTCCCTGCTCAGCACCCTGGCCACTTCTTCTCTTGGTCTCCCACTCTCCACCTCTCCCTTGCACAAGCTCAGCCTACCCCGAGAGCCAGGGCAGCACAGCTTTTCTTTCCTAGTCTCACAGGTGTGGAGGCTTTCACAGGTGGGCCATGTCCTTGTCAGACCTCACCTGACCCCTTCCACATGTGCTTCTGTGACCTCTCACCCATGGCTGTTAGCAAGATCTGCCAAAGAGGCTGTGGGGCTAGCTATGCCCTGACACTTGTGTCCATCCTGAGACTAGTGCCCATCCTGAGACTAGTGCTCATCCTGAGACTTGTGCCCATCCGGAGACTTGTGCCACAACCATCAGAAGTACAGAGCTGTTTCCTGAAAGATGAACAATGAACTGGGATGACTGCCCACACCCAGTCTCTCTTGGGGGAGCTTCAACAGAGCAGACCCTTTCCAGTGTGTCTGAAAGACATGAGCTCAGACCTAGTCGTGGTTCTCTGGAGACTTCACCCTGGTTCCTGGAAGTAAATATTTTGAAACTGAATTTGTAACAATGGTTTCCATTTTTCAAATATGGTATCACAATTCCTTTGGGTTTAAATTTATTTTGCAAACATTCAAAACACCCCAGTAAACAGAATTACAGACTTTTTAACCCAAATCAAAGAGGGCGACATCACTGCTACTTGACTGAAAGCTCTACTTAAGGTGGAGAAGGCAGTGTATGGACAGTGAATTGGTGTCTTAGATTTGAACTGAGGCTGAAATAAGAAAAGGCCAAGAGCGAGGAGCTCACTGGTAGCTCATGTTCCACATGTGAGTTTATGGAAATGAAGGGCGGAGGGAGTCTGCCCGTCAGCAGGGCCTAGTGGATTTCTGATGCTCCAGCTTGACCTCATTTGCTCATCGCCTGGCACCATTCCCACTCCCAAAATAAGAGATCATGTTTTAAAACACTGTCATTTCCAGGCATTTGCTCACCTTGGCCTCATAAAATCTTTCTGCTATTTGAAAAACAGCATCAAGGGAGGCTGGGTCCCCAGAAATCCAGGTGTCTGACACCCCTACAAAACATAGAAAAAACATAACCCAGGACAGTATGTGAGATATTGAAGGGAGGGGGAGGAACAACATGAGACTCTGAGCTCCGTGGGAAACTGTGCCAGGATGCCCAAGCACTGAGGCGTGTGTGGATTACTTTCCAGCATCCTCCAGCTAGTGTCTACCTGCTCCAGGGGAAGGACCTCGCTGTGTGGACATTTTGGTTTCTGATGTAGAAACAGGTTTTTTTTTTATAAACCCAAGTGTTGGATTTTAGTTTGTCCACACCTGTTAATTGTCTTGTGTGGAGTGTGGTCTTTGCCAGCTAGAATTAGCTGAATTCTGAGGACTTTGAGGGGTATAAATATGACAGCCCAGAGGGAAAAAAGCATGGTAGCTCGGAGGAGACAGAGGAGGACTGCTTGCTGCCCTTGTTGGCTTGCTGGTTCCCTAGACTTCTGGATTTCCTAAAAATAGACATTGGTATTGCCCCTAAAAGAATCCTACAACTCTACCCAGCAGGAAGAAGAGGGCTACACCCCCTTTCCCTTACAACCTTCTTTTTCCTTACCTGGGGTTGGGGGTTTGGAAGGAAGGTGTAAGTTTTAAGGAACCCCCAAATAAAGTACTGTTTGAAAAATAAGCACCTAACCCCTTCCCTTCACTATGCCCTCACAGGCCTTTCTCCTCTGTCCTATTCTCCCACCTCTCACACACATATGTAAACACACAGGCCAACTCTCCACTCTGCTCAGCTCCCCTAACTCGATTCAGATTCATGGTTGATTTGTAGCAGCCATTGCAGGAGGTCGTGGGCCCGACTTAGAGAAGAGAGGATTCCTTGTCATGCTGATACACCAACCTGCAGTCTGCCTTCCAGGGAAATTCAGGGAAACACACACCACTAATAATGTACAAACACATCTTCCTAAGAGCTCTGGACACCTATGAAAATAATCTTCGTAATTCTTGCCTATAAAACCAAAACGTTAATAATTATGTTAATCAAAATCCCCTAAACTTCCATCCCCTCATAAAGCAGAAAAGCTTCAGAAAGATGTGAAGGCAAGTGCTGAGTTGCAGCGATACTCGCCAGCAGAGCTCGCAGAATGGAGTAGCGTATTGGGCAGCAGGTACACTAGGATCTGGTTTCAAGTCAATGGCAGCTCTGTGGAACAAGTCCGCATCATGCCCCCTCTAACCAAACGTGCAAAATAACTAAGGGGGAAGTCACAGACGAGACCATTTATGTTTAATTCCACAACCTTTAAAGAAACTAGTTCTCTGATCCACAAATTAATAGCTCACACCAAGTAAAGCTTTGAAGATCTTCCAACTGCCTGTAGAACTAAAAAGAACAGTTAAGAAATTCACTTGACTGGAAGGCAGAGCAGGCAGGAGATGGAGAAAACCCTCCTGGACACACCGTGGACATGGAGACGGCTGACGCTTGCACACCTACACTGCTTCTCAGAGTGCCAGTTTGGAGAATGCTGTCCCGAGGCTCCTGTTTGAACACTTTGTCCCCAGTTGCTGATGCTGGGGACACGTAACCTTAGGAGGTGGGATCCCGATGGAGGAAGAACAGCATTGTGGGGAGGTCTGGGGTTTTATGGCCTGGCCCCCCTCTGTGCTTGCTCTCTCTATCCTGCCCTGAGGATGGCCTGGAACCAGCTAACTAACTTTCTGCTTCTGCTGCTCGGCCTTCCTGGCCTGGTCCTCTATCATCCCATAGTCTCTCTCCCTCTTAAGCTGTAAGCTAAAATAAACCCTTTCTCCCTGAAGTTGCTTTTTGTTGGGGTATTTTTATCACAGAAATAGAAACGTAACACACAACGCACTACGGAAACAGAGATGAGCACATTTTATTCATAAAAGTGTAGGTGTGTCAAACCCTGGTCACAAGACAGTCTTGGTTACACTCAGTGAGTCACAGAACAAAATGAATACTCATGAGCTTGAACAGTTTGTGGGGATTTGGGGGCTGGACCAAGATTGGAGGGAAATATGAGAAAGGTTGTGGGTGAGGCTGTTCAGCATGCACGTGTGAACCTATCTAAAACCAATTTTAATTAATGAAGCCACAGGTGTAAAGGTGCCTACCACAGCGGCTGTTTAAAATCGAGAGTAAAATGACATATAGCTGAGTTGGTAGAGCCAGCCTCCCAGAATGCATGAGGTCCTTAATTTGATCTCTGGCATAGGAAAACAAAGAAAAACAAAGTAAAAATAGAGAGTAAGGGCATAAAATTAAGAGGTGGCATCTGGGGAACAGAACTGCCCAGTTCACACACTGCCTCGCTAACGTCACAGACGTACAGGGCCTTCGTTTCCAGTTCCCACACTTGTAATAAAGCAGGGAGACTAGTGACACCACATCCTGCCCCAAGGTATTTGTTTAATAAAATGCATCTGAGGCATTCAGGGTATGCATCAGGACTCAAGTTTCAGCTCACACCATGGTCAAATGTGAGAGGTGCTAGCATCTCTAAACTGACTATGCTGAAAGTCTTAGCACACTGGGGCACTATGACAAGGTACCTTAGCCTGGGCGGCTTACACGTAGCACATTGTTCAAGATGAAGCTGGGGGCCGCTCTTCATACATGGTCCTTCTATACATCCTTGAAGAGTTGAAAGGCAAAGCAGCAAACAAGCCCCCTTGGGCCTCTTTTATAAGCTCTTTCATCCTGTTTGTAAACCTAACGCACATGTGCTTATTTTTTTTTAGACAGGGTTTCTCTGTGTAGGTCTGGCTTTCCTGGAACTTACTCTGAAGACTAGGTTGGCCTCAAACTTAGGGAACCCCATGCCTCTGCCTCCTGAGTACTATGATAATAATGCATGCACCACCATGCCCAGTTCCTCTTTTTAATCAGTGTGTATATATATATATATGTGTGTGTGTGTATATATGTATACATATACATTATATATACAGTGGGGCAGAGAGAAATATCATTAATATAATTTAAAATGTAACATGAATTGTTTTATTATATACATGCATTAATTGTATGTAAAAATTCTTGTGTGTTTTTCCAGACAGGGTTTTTCTGTGTAGCCTTGGCTCACTTTGTAGATGAGGTTGACCTGGAACTCACAGTGATCTGCCTGCCTCTGCCTGAATTCTGGAATCAAAGGTGTGCACCACCATGCCTGGCTTGTAAAACTCTTTAATGCTTTGATACTCTAGGTGCTTCTACTGTGTGAATTTGGGACAGATAATAGGCCATAATCCCTCACATCAATTAAAATATATAAATGAATATTTTACTTAAAAGACATTTATACAAGTCTCCTTAGTAATTTGTCTATAGACATGCTAACAATCAGTGGGCATTCTATCTTGCTGCTAATATTCAGACTTACTAGGGCATAGATTGATCTAGTTGTGTCTCTTAGGAAGTCAGCATAAAGTCTGGAATTAAGATGTTGCTGTTTTAGCTGGAGCTGCCCCCAGCCTTGATCAGAGATGCTCTTGTCTGGCTGGCAGTCTCTGTCTGGCTGGCAGTCTCTGCTGACTCAAAACCACCCAGCTGCTACAAAAAGTGATCATTCTGGGCTCATCCCTAAATGACACATATGTCAGCTGCCCCCTCCGAGACTTAGGGGACATCTAGGAAGATGAGGCAGAGGGGATGTGAGCTGGGAGGGTGGAGCAGGGCTGAGAGATGCCGGCTTTTGGGCATCGCCTGGCTGGCGAGCCAGTGCAGTCACTGCGGCAAGTCACCTGCACACAACGAAGGCAACGTGATCAGCCAGCAGTCCACCAGGAGCCCTACTGGACTCAACCGCTAATGACAGAGGGGGAAACCTGGAAGGAGGGGACTGTTTGGGGGGTTGCCTCGGGGGGGGGGGAGTAAAGGGCAGGCTGACAGTGGACCTGATCAAGATACATTGTTTACACATATGAAGTTGTCAAAAGAATAGAGGATGTTCTGAGAAGTAATTGTGGGTTGTTTCTTTTTTTTGTTTTTGAGATAGGGTTTCTCTGTGTAGCCTTGGCTGTCCTGGACTTGCTTTGTTGACCAGGCTGGCCTCAAACCTGCCTCTGCCTCCTGAGTGCTGGGATTACAGGCATATAGCAGCATGCCCATGCCCGGTGAATTAAGTAATTTTAAAAGGCATTCTATAAAAAGGAGAAATCAGGCTATAAAATAGGACTTGGTGTGTACGAGCACAGTACGCATCCCTTAGATGTTGTCCACTGTGCCTAAACTTTGCTGTGTGTGCAGGCAAAGGCAGGGTGTCTTCTATTGTTCTCCACATTTTTGTTTTGAGACAATGTCTCTTATTGAACCTGATACTTGCTGTCTGACCTAGGATGGATGGTCAGCAAGCTCCCAGGATCCACCTGGTTTTGCCTTTCCCAGTGCTGAAGTTACAGACATGTGTGGCCATGCCCAGTTTTTACACGGGAGATGGGGATTTGAACTCTTCTTCCACAGCAAGCATCCTTACTACTGGACCATCTCTTCAGCTTCCATTTTATTATTTTTGGAATATAATCTTGTGTGTCAAGCTGGCCTCAGGCTTACTATTTGGTCACAGGTGACTCGGAAATTCTGCTTTTCCAGCCTCCACCTCTGCAGTGATGGGGTGATGGATCTGGATACACCTGGATTCTGAAGTGCTGAAGCCTGAAGCCAGGACTTCATGCAGGGTAGGCAGATACTCTACCAACCGATCTGCTTTTCAGATCCTGTGCCTAGACCTTCTTTAGCTCCATTCTTCTGAACTTCAGTTGTATAATTTCGGTTCCCTCACCTCCTGTGGAGGGCACACTGAGAACTTTTTCTGTGCTAAAATATAGAACATTGCCGTCTGAACAATCTCTAGCACAAACGTGCTTCTTTCCCCTCTGCAAGGCCCTCCACAGCAAATGTCTCAAGCCCCCATCTAATCTCATAATTCTACTTCAGTAATTATATACGCTGTGTGCCAAGAAACGCTACTGCTATCAGCTTTCAAATGCCTATAACAATTTTTTAAAGTACGAACTATGATTCTACCTTACAGTGTTTATTATGGGATACTCAGCTATGTGTGCTTATAATTTATAATAACATGGGATTTTAAGAATGGCATTTGTGAAATGTAAGATTACTGTTGTTAATGGCACCTTGTCCCACTAACAAGCATGGCTTAAGGAGCACTGATTCCGGCTTCCCTGTTTGAGTAGGAAGCTTGATCTGCATGGCAAAAGTTATTTTACCCTCCCAGTTTCGTGGTTTTAAGGGCATCAAAATGCTTTAACTGCCTCTGTGTTGCATGCCTCTAACGGCAGGGTTTGAGATCTTTCTAGAACCCTTGTTTGCTGTACCTACTGGTAAAATGAATGTCTTAGCTCCTCTCTGGTCTCTTCATGCCTGAGAGGAAAGCTGTTATCTGGCCCTTTCACATCACACAGGAAGCTCCTTCTCTGCCCTGCCTCCAGGTCTAACCCAGTGCAGACTGTGCTTATGTCTCACACCCGGCACAGCAGCTCAGACACACCTCACTTTTAGAATGTAACCTCTGACGACTTCCTCAGTAAATGAAGACACAGCCACTCGTGTCCCCTCACACTATAAGTTCTTCTGTCTCCATCCCTTGGTAACTATGCTAGGTGCAGAGAATATTCACCCATTCTTGTAGCTCCGAATGGAAGAACTGTGGCCCCAACTTTGAGATTCATTTCTGGGAGTTTTACAAACTCTTACAGATTCAGGGGGAAAGAGCAGTGCAGACAAGCCTCACCTCTGGGCCCCTGCCAGGCTAATGGCTGAGGGTGCCAGTCACATGCAGCTGGGAATGTTCTCAAGCTGCCCAGTACAGAGCTTGGCTGATCCACAGGCATTTGCCCAGACATCTGGGAAAGGTAGAGCTGACGTCACCAACCTGCCCTGCCTGTGTCAGGTAGCGAGACCCAAGGAGATCGGTGTCAATCTCTCAGTATCAGAGACTGACTTTGGACTGTATTGTTTGGACTCTGGCCAAAGGGATTCCAACCAGAGCAGCAGGTTCAAAAAGAAAATTGTTCCTCCTTTCTCCACTTGAGATTGAAGCTTCTTGCACGAGGCAGATCGTTCAGTTACTTGTACCCACGTGACCACATCCTGGCGGCATTTATGGTGAGGAGGATGGAATTACAAATACTCCCCTAGGACTCCAGGCCCCAGCCAGAGGCACTTCTGCTCTGGTAAGCAAACACCACATAAGCCAAAGGGTCTCATGACCTTTCTCTCCCTACGAGGGCAATAAGAGACCAGCAGAGGGTGCAGAGTGGAGCTCGTGCTCACCTCTGTAATTCAGAGAGGGGCATCTACCTAAGCTAGGGTACAGTCCTGGGGCTAGAACTGACAACCAAGAGGCTTTTAGGGAAAAAGCAGTCACTTGGAAAACAAAACAAAACAAACCCAGAGCCTTTGTTCTAAAAAATCTACTCAAACTCAAATATTTCTAGTTTCTTTAAAACTCTGAAGAAAAATATGATATGGCTGCATTTCATGCCTAGAGTGGGCTACCCCAACAGTCAGTCTGAAGCACTCTGTCCTGAGTTCACCTTAGGTTGACTAGCAGTTTAGAAGTGATTAAGGGCCAAATGAGACATCTTCATGTGGGTTTGTTTTTGTTGTTGTTGTTGCTAAGACTAGTCATCTGCAAATAGGTTTCCCAATGAAACAAACTCATGACCCAACTCAAAACAAAATGGCTTAAAAAAAAATTAAGAGCAATTTACTGGTGACAACACACACAGAAGACGGGCTGGCTGCAACTTTCACAAGGATGCAAAGTGTTTAATGAACTTACAGCGGTAGGCTTCGTAAACTAGGTGTTATTTACAGCTAGAACTCCCAAGCGCAGACACTGCTGGGGTGTGCGCAGCATGCTACAGTGGATGCGCCTTCAGCTGATCCAGAAACACTGGCAAAATAAACTTCAGTTGCAAATTCACAGATACAAGCCTCAAGGTATAAAGTGTATATAACAAAAAATACAGATAATATTTATAACAATAACTTACAGGTACAAACTAATGATAAACTACAGTTTCACAAAGGATTGTAAACATTTTGCACATTATCAGTCCAGTCTTTTAGGCAAAGTGCTCTTTTGATGACAAATAAATTAACAGATAGACACTAGAGCCAACTATTTCCAGACAATACAAAAAAAATGTTTTGACTTGTTTTCTTCTTGTAAACATAAGTTTTACAAAAAAAACAAAATGAAGAATCAATAAAAGTGTCTTGCAGGCCAACTATAGATACATACCTGGGCAGCGAAAGGATGTTCAAAATGCTTTGAGTGTTAAATAAAAAATTAACATTAATATCTTTTCAATGGTATTTTATACATAATAAATGACAAGTTTATATCCTCAATCATTTCTATCCCTGAAAGAAGGAATTAGGTATGACTTATTGGCAGTTGGGTCATTGTATAGGGTAACAAGGGCTGGAGTCCAGGAGTTGTTGGTGAGCTACAAAACAGAAAGAGATGTGGGCATCAGTTCCTTAGGGTGACGGAGAGCGGCTTATACAAACAAGGGTCATCTCAAGTCAAGGTGCCTCTATCACTGTCTCAGGTGTGGGCATCAGTTTTATCTGAACTGACTGTATCCAGGTGTCAGACAGAAGAACAATCACTGTCGCTGTATCCCCTCAGCAGGACCACTGCCTCATTCACACAGTGAGTGTATTAAGTATCTGGGGGTTCCTCAAGCACCCCATCTTTAGTATAGTGGCGAACTCCATCTGTGTCTCATTTGCTGCCCCTTGCCCTGCAGTGAGAAAGGCCCTGTATGCAGATGCTATCTGTCTGTATGCGGGTGTGGGTGGGCCGCACCCCAGCTTCCCTTAGGAGTATGTGAGTGTGCTCTCCTTGAATTACAACTCATGGTTCTCCTTAGCCTCAGTCTCCAGGGTCCTGGGGATACAGGTGAGAAAGCCCGTGCTCTGCTGGCATCTAAACTTGATTGTCTTAAGTAGCACTGCGGTCCCTCAAAGGACGCAGGCAGTTCCACAGCAGCGTGACTGCATGGCACAATCGAATCATAAGCTGTTTGTTTGAGCAAAAACTTAAAATGAAATTCTGCTTTAGGTTAAGGCTGTGATGCTTCAAACCAAACCTCCCTCTTGAGAGCAATAGAGATCTGGGCAGTGACTTGATTGTGAGCTCAGAGGATATCTGAGGAGTGGAAAGTCCCACAGAGGAGAGAAAGAAAATGAGGCTTCTTCCCAACAGAGACACTAAAAGATTTGACACGTGAAGAATGTCTGACAGGCTGGGATGTTTACAGCTCAGTTAGAGATTTGGCAGGGTGGTGGAATAAACAAAAATCAAACACACACAGGCCGTGGTATAGGATCCAGAGCAGAAGAGCAGTGAGACTGAGTGAGACTAGCTTCAGGATGACTAAGCTGTTTAAGGTGATTTCCTGTGGCCCAAGTTTGTACTGCAGGAAACTGTCTGATAAAAGACAATCCAGGGCCTCAGGTTACTCCTTTCTCTTACCCAGTATCTGAAATGAAGTGCTTGTTTGTTTGTTTCTTGGCAGGTAATAAGATCTGGCCTGCCTTAAAACAGAGGGGAGACATCAGAGAAGATGCAGGAAAAAGAAGATACAGACACTGGAGCCGTCAAACATGAGGTCCCACACAACCCTGGGTAACGCAACTCTTCAAAGAAGGAATGACATGCCAAGCAGATGAGTGTCAGCACAGAGATGAAAGCCCTCATCGTAACACAGCAACTGAACAAGAAGCCAATTCATGGGCTTTATACTCTCTATACACATGGAATTTTCAAACTAGAGGAAAAATTAAAAGGAAATATACTAAAAATGGAAGGCCAAAAAGCTAGAAAAAAAAATATATATAAATCTTCATTATTGGCCTAAAATAATTTTGTGAGACAGGATCTCACTGTATAACCTTGGCTGGCCCAGAAGTTTGAGACCAGGCAAGTCTCAAACTCAGAGATCTACCTGCTTATGCCTCCTCCTGAGTGGTGGTGAAGATTAAGGACTAGGCCACCACAGCTAGATAAATAATCATTAAAGAAAAAAACAGAGTGGTCCTCTTATTGCAAGACATCAAACAACTTAGAAGCCTCAAGCAGAAGATACTTTCAACACATGTTATTACCAAAAGGCTTGATATGTAGGTTACAATCAAATAAAGTCGTTTTAAAAAAAAGAGAAACCATCAGATGAGAAACCAAATATATATACAGGATCTTCACAAGATATAAACAGATGTCCAAGGGACTGGGGAGGGGTGCCATCGTGTTTGTCTCGAGAAAAGGCTGGTAAACATACTGAGATGGCCAGATGAAGAAGGGGTGCGCGGTGCTGGCGGGAACAGGAGCACTTTTCAGCGCTCACACACAGCACGAGCTGGTCGACCAGTGGGAAGCTTGTGGCAGAAGAGCATGAAGCAGCAGCGTGCCTGCTCTGACCTGCCCTCCCAGACACACACCATAGAGTAGCTGAGTCACAGGTACCAGAAGATGTTTCTAAGACAGCCACAGCCACCATGTTCCTAAAATACCCAAAGGGAACACAGCAGGCTATCCACCCCCAAACAGAGGTGAAACGATTCCTGTTCTGTGGTGAGTTAGCAATGAGTGATCCTTACACTCCAGAAGAGAAGGAGAGGCACAAGGTCACAGTGCGAGTTTACAGGAAGCCACAGGATAAGAGTTCAGCGGGTAATAGCACTTGCTGCCAAGCCTGAGCACCAGGGTTCATGCCCCAGCATCCCCTGGGGCGAAAGGAGGTAACTGACTCCTCCGGTGTCCTCTGACCTCTACAGTGTGCCACCACACACGTGCACCCCCACACCCCCACAAATAAATAAATAAAATGTAAAAAAAAAGTTTAAAAAGAAAATAAGGACAATGCCTTTGAAGTCGAGATCAACTTTGGCTGAAGAGAATAAAGCCTAGAGGGGATGCTGGGCTTCTGGAGGCTGCTGCTGCTCACCTTTGTCTGGGTACCATTTACAGAGGATGCTCGCTGTGGCAGGCCACCAAGCCCAGCACTGGTGTGTGCCTTCTATATGTTTGACTTACTTCAATTAAAAAAAAAAAAAAGGTGGAAAAAACGAACAAAAACCCTCCAGGTCAGACAGATGACAACACCTTCTCTGACCATAGAAAAGTAAATTATTTAAATGTTTATCCAATTGAAAACAAAACAAAAAGGGGCTGGAGAGATGGCTCAGCCATTGTGAGGCTGCTCTTCCAGGGGACTCAGGTTCAATTCCCAGAACGCACAGGGCTGTTCAAAACTATCTGCTAACTTCTGTTCTAGGAGATCTGATGCCCTCTTCTGGCCTCCATGGTTACCTCATGCACAGACATACATGCAGGCAACGCCCTTACATATAACATAAAAACAAAGGGATTTTTTTAATTAAAAGAAGGAAGAGAAACAAAAAATGTTTCCAGTAAATGCCAAGTGGCAATTCACCACTGAGGTCTGCAGCTCAGCTGTAAAGCAAAGTGCTAAACAGTCGGCTAAGATCACTGTCTTCTATACCCTAGAATGTTTTTCAGCCATCACTGAGGTCTTCTGTCAGAACGTGAGATCAATAAGCACATGTTAGAAGTTACCAGCCGGACTACCTACCATCCATGTAAGAATGCAGTGCGGTCAGCATTGTCCCATCCTGGGGCACATAGGCAGAGTAAGCCATTTCTTCCAGCATGGGTGGAGACAGCCTGGATGGGGGGACGGCTGTGACTGGAGCGGAGGAGGAGTGATTCGGACTGACGTGTTTCTTGTGGCGGGCTCGGCAGTTCTGAAACCATACCTGACAAGAGGAGAGAGGTGGTAAGGTCACACAGCAGCTTCTGATCAATAGCCCTAGTCACTTATCCTACGTCCATCCACTGAGGAAGCTCTTGGTACAGCGATGCATGCCTGTAATCTCAGCACTTGGGAAGAGGAGGCAGGTAGATCATAAGTTCACGGTCATTTTTGGTTTTGTGGCAAGCTAGAGGCCAGTCTGGGATATACACGATCCAGCCACAAAATAATTCTAAAAGTCCACTGAATGGATAAACATTTTAGCTCAAGTATTAGAACACGCATTTTTTTTTTCTCAGCTATTAGTCTTTGGTGATTTACTTAAAGGTCTACTCTATGCTAAAGAAGTATCTTTTAAAAATGGTAAATCCTCGAGAATTCTGGAAATGTGCCTCTAGTTTTACTATTGGCATTTGGAGAAAGCAAAAAACAGGAAAGGTCTTTTAATCAGAACTTAAAAAGGAAAGTACTGTTGTATTCATAAGACACTTGCTGCATGCCTTCCAAATCCTTGTTCCCATTATTAAAACCCCCACTGGAAACTTGCAGCTTTCTACAAGATTCTTGATTGAGCCATCCCCATCACATTTAACCTGCTGAGTTCAATCTCTCGGTGAATACATAGATTGTTCCCTTAGAAGCATGCTAAGGTCAACTCTATGATAAGAACAATCTAGTTGTGTTTAAGTAGAATGAACTGCAAACACCCCCAACTGTTGAGACCTCATAAAAAGCGAAGTACCAACCATGCTGTTATCCACTCTACCACAGAAATGATGTACTTACAACTGGTGAGGCCAGATCTGGGTACGTGAGGCCTGACACTAGAGGCCAGTCTGCATGAGTGGACTCTGGACCGCAAAAGCCAACTTCAACACACAGTACAAGGCCCCGGGCACAATCCCTCTCTCTCTCTCTCACACACACACACACACACACACACACTCATACATACTCTCTCACACACACACACTCACACTCACACACACACACACTGATTACCCTCATTCCAAACAAATTGTGTCACAGCAGAAATGATAAAGAGTGAGCTAAGATCTTAAAGAAATTAGAATAAGCATTTGGCCTCTGGGTATAGCAAGCCAGGGAAAGGCCAGGGGTGTCACATGTGTCCAGGGATTCATGGCACAAGAGAAGCCGCAAAGAATTTATAAGGGAAAAAAGGTTGGCCTGATTTCAAAGACATACCCTGTTCCTTGGGACTAAAAAGCTGAGGGCTGGCCAGCCATGAATTCAAACCAAGGGAGACAAATTTACCAGTGTCCTAGGGCGTGCAGCCCAGAGCAGGTGACTACAGAAAGCGCAGGGTATGTTTCTAGGTGGAGGCTTAGGTATGAGCAAAAGCAGGATGAGGCCACAGAGTCCTCACTCACTCTCTGGAGATCACACCCAAAGTCTCCACCCCACGACCACCCACAGGTCTGTAACAGTGGCGCCACCCATCGCACAGAGTAGAAGACACAACACTGCCCACTGCTGAGCCGGTCTCCTGCCATCTTACCAAAAACATCAAACATTCAATGTACACAGTAAAAGTTTCAAACCAAAACTGAAATCTTTAAAAGCTAATGCTGGAGCTCAACCTGACTTGCATATCGTGGCCTAGATAAATGCCTGGAAACAGCCTGGCAGATGTCTCTCTTGGGTCCTTACTCCTGCAGTAATACAACCCACTGTGGGAAGACCATTCCGTCTTCTTTGCCAGATTCCCAATAGTCATGAACCTGACCTTCTTGCCTCCATTCTACCAGGAATGTACAAAGTCTGGAATTAGAAGGAACCCTCCAGGCTGTAGAGTCTGAAATACCGACGAGGAAACCTCATAGCCAGCAGCAGCATCAACACCGCAGACGCAGCTTGCCGTGAAGAAAGTTCATGATGAGCCAGTCCTTTCCATCTGCTCCTTCACAGACGCTTGAAGACACCCACCCTGCAGAGACTCTCCCTCCTGTCCTGCCCTCCTCGAGTTCATACTGCATTTAATACCACACCACTTCTCGGTCTTTTAAGCACTCCATTTGGTTTGACCCCTCTTCTGTGGACAGCGTGAGCAGCGCCGAGGCTGTGGGGACTGCCCCCTAGAGGAGACTAAACGCTCTGCAGTCATCCAGATATGCTGGAAGCCCTGTCTTCAGGGAAGCAGCTCCCACTGAGGGGAGGAGGGACGGGGTTCTGAGGAGGAAGTGGAGGCTGGGGATGGTCCCCAAGTGCAGGCTATTTGTTTACCCGAATCAATTCCTGCTCCCTCAAGAATAAGCGCCTCAACACCAACTAGAGGACCTCAGAAACAACATGCTTGTACCAAAAGAAATTCATAATCCACCAGTCCCAGACAAATTCTTTTCTTGCTGGTTATGATTAGTGCTTTTGGTTTCTTTTTAAAAACAAACAAAACCCTCAACAATTCCTTTAAATTATGTTCCCTGTCCCTGGCCTCTCTACGCCATCTTGGCCCCCTGTGGCACCTCTCTGACACCATCCTTCAAGCCCTCTGCTGCTTTGCCAGTGCGGTCTTTCTCATTAGGCCCTGCTCTACACCTTTCAGGCGATAACTGTGACCCTGTCTGTGCTCTCAGGTCCCTCATCCACTCTGTATACTCATATGGAGATTTTAAAGGATCAGCCCAAGTCCAAGGTGTGAGACTCTGGCTGGACCCTGCTCATCCCTTCTGATGCTGTTTTCACAGCCAGTTACCCCACTAGCAAGGCTAGCACAGGTAAAGGTGACTGTGGGCAACTCCCAGTGGACAACTGAGCTTTCTTTGACTTCTGATTTAGCAACGATCTTTCCTCTGCTTCTCTCTTGCTGTGTCCAGGCTGTGTCCTCATCCTGCTAGCAGCCAGTATCTGCTATCACTCACAGCTAGTAAGAAACTCTCTGGAGTGTAGCTATGGACCCACACTGCAGTCAGATCTCTTAAAAGCAAGAACACATACACATACACACATAAACACACATTGCAATAGTTTCCTGGTCACCACAACCAAAAGTCCTGGGTCCACTCTTCCCGTGTTTTATCACCTTGTCCTTTCTTTCCCACATCATGTTATAACTTCCCTCTGCAAAGGGTGCTCAACATGCACAGGCTTTTGCAATTCCAAACCCAGAATTTTCTTATGTGAACTCTACAGAATAGTATGTTTGGCTACACCTCATTCTTTCCTAGCTTTGGTCATATCACCTCTTCTCCCTGATCTTTAGTAAAGGCAGTTGACACCCTATACAAGGAGGGGTTGGGCAGAAACGGGGAGGAAAGGGGAAAACAGCAGGGAAGAGGAGAGGAGAGCTGAGCTCAGAACAAGATTTGGCTTGGAACTTCTAGCCCAAGGCTTAGAGCTTCTCTGAACAGAATAAAAATGAGTAAGGAGTTATCTGACAAATGTGGCCTACTCCTGGAAAGCCCATTTCAGGCTGTTGTTTAACAGTTTCCTCTAAAATTGAAACATTCCATCCTTCAGGAAGGTCCTTAAGCAGGAGGGTAAGCTACTCAGAATAGCTTCAGGAAGTCCCTGAAACCGACCAGATTCACTAGGCACCTTTCCTGACAGAGTAAATGATAAAAGCTGAGACCGACTCTCACAAAAGCAAAGCTGTTAAGAAAATTCTGAGGCTAGACCAGCAGAAGCAGCAAATGCCTGAAAATGGAAACCAGCTGGCCAAGCTACCCAGAAGAGGTTTATATCAATGGAGTCACTCGAACAGGACACTCTCCAACCTGTTTAGCTGCCTGCAGGCTGTGCAGTGTGCTCTAGGCACCCAGATTTGTGAGCTATTGCTCAGACTGGAGCAGGCTTTGGTGATGCAGCTATCTGTGAGTTATTTTTGCTCCTGTAAGCAACCCCTCACCCACACACCTGTAACAACAATAAAACTCATTGTTCACCAGGTTGTACTTTGGTGGTGTCTATACTTTGGTCTGTCGTTGGCGTCCTGTCTGGAGTGAGTGAGGACACATGTATGCTGCATCTCCCCAGGAAAGGTCACATACTCTTTTTAAAATGTAGCTCAGAGTGAAAGTAGGAGGAGCATTCTGAGGTTTTGTCACAGAGGAAGAGCAGACACACCCACAACATCAGATGCAGAATTCTTTGCATCCTTGCTTTACCTGTATGACACGTCTGCTTAAGCCTGTCCTTTCTGCCAGTTTCTGGAGGGTCTGTGCATCTGGGTTGTTGTCCTGAGCGAACTGTGCTTGCATAACCTGTAGGTTTTAAAGATAAAACGTTGGGAGCAAATAGTTAAAAGCTTTATTTTTTGCATCTTGCTGGTGGAACAGATAAGACAAAGAAAATGAGATTTGTGCTTTGGTACTTGAAAATTAATGCAGCCAAGCTCAAGTGAAAGCAAGGCATACTATGTAAATTTGCACAAACTCTTATGCTGAGATCTTTAAAGATCACCCACTGCAGCATGAACTCGGCCTCTCAGCTGTGCCATTACAGATGCTATCCCTCTCCATGAGTCTCAGAGCTCACCAACAGAACACACAAGCCACACCACAGTTGTCTCTGGCCTCCAAGGGTCTGAACGGCCTCAAGACCCCTCACATGGTTTTCACTGAATTTCAAATAGATTGTGCTGCAGTGGTAGAGTCCGCTGCTGCGTGTGAAAGGCATTTGCTCCACGCGAAGCAACCTCTGAGATTTAACAAGGTGAAACATCCTTTAGGCCGTGCACAAGAGCTGAGCAAAGTCTGGCAGTTCAGCCGTGACGACCTGGACTAATACCACCATGCCAAGTACTACGGCATGTATGTGGTCATAGATGGCAGGGGTAGAAACTTAAGAACTTTAAGTTCCTAGAAGAAAAATACAAAAATGCCAACAATCATTTCTAATCAAAGGTAATGAGAAGAGGAAAATGAAAACCACAGTCAAGGCCTCTGGGAGCAAACAGAGGGAATCATGAGAATCCAGTAATCTTGAATTTTAGTACACAAAGTCAAACAGCTGAGGGAGTATGAGAAAAGATAACTAATAAAGAATACGGGGCTTCGGTAGGCCTTGCTTGCCGGGGCTGTGAGGTGAGCACCTGTCCTCACCTTGCCCCCACCCCACCCCAGGCAGTATGGACTGTAGCCCTGGCCTGTTCCCGCCAGTGCCTGCCTCTTCACTTGCCATAGGTAGCCTAACAGATCACTTCCCAAAACCCATCTCTCTGGAGAGGTAATAGCTCCCAGGGGTCTAGGGGAAAAGTATCCCTCCACATTGCCCCACCCCCGTGGTGGGCACTACACTCTCTGCAGGGGCTGCAGTGCAATGTACACGTCAGAGCTGGTGACAGAGGAACCTTGACAACTTGAGGAACGTCTCAAGAGCATGGAGAGAAGTCCAGGGTGAGCCAGAAACATGTGTGGCTGCAAATGACCCTTTCAGTAAGATGCCCTGGTTAGTGGCTCCCCTAGAATCAAGTGCTCCTGGCTCCTCACTCAATGTTGTATCAGTATATTCACTGTAAAAGGGACATAGACTTGTTCTTATTTTAACAAATGGCAAAATGGACTCTGTCCCTTCATTCTTCCCTCCCTAATCCAAGGAACTGCTTTCCTGTGGTGTTGCTTGTGTGAGGGTGACTTGAGCGTAACATCCCAAAGACAAAATGACGAGTGAATTGATTGTGCCTTTAATTTTTCACAAAGATAAAGCAAAACTGATGTTTGGGGGTTTGCTTCTAAAGTCATCACTGATTCTCTGATTAAAAAAGAAATAAAAGACCCTCGGAAGTAAAAATTTAATAATAAAACCAACATACATTTAGCAAGAGAATTCATCAAGGAATGAAATAGAACGTAAGTACACTCTGACCATTTAGAACTAGAATACTCTAAAGAAAATAGTACACTCATTGTCTTTCCTTTCCAGGCCTCCCTAGTGCCAGTATTTGGTCTCTCTCTCTCTCTCTCTCTCTCTCTCTCTCTCTCTCTCACACACACACACACACACACACACACACACACACACAAAGAAAAGACAAACCTTTGAATTCCTACTTAGTTTCTCTACTCTGCAGATATTCTAGCTACTACAAACTACTCCCAGTCCTTCTGGGAACTCTTGGGGGGAGGAGTATGGCAAAGCCCTGTAGCGTCATCAATTTAACACCAAGAGGTCTACCAGAAAAGCCAGGTGCCAACCTTGGCGCATCTGATGCGGAGCCATGGCACCAGCAGGAATTTAAGTATACTTCTCATCAGTGGGCCATGTTTCAGACACATCTGTAGAGACACACCCTCTGATTTGGAAACTTCTTCCTGTGAGACTTGGAAATGGAATTTTAGGAATTTCTTTAGCTATCCTATGTTAACACTCCTCTGTCCAAAGCAAGGACCTCCCGGGCAGTCTTAACTCAGTTTTCAGGGGCAATTTTAAATTATTTTGTTTAAGTCGATATCTGAATATATTCAGTTTTCTCAAAATTGAGGCAATTTGACAAGGGGATTATAATGCTTGATTTATCAGATAATCTGTTGAAAGTAAGTGATTCAGCTCTTTTTCTTTCCTCTCTTTTAAATCTATGGCTATACCAGCTTTCCTGTTCTTTGGAACAACTGAGGATTGTACCTCATTTGTTTTGACAGTCTTGGGTATAAGCATCAGTGCTACTGAATGCAGAATAAGTGAGACCATACTTTCACTTTTTAGAACCTGCTCTGATCATTTTAAAGCTTATGGTTCAGGTCATGGTCTCACACAGCAACTCATGGTTTAAGTATTTTGTGAACGTGGCACATTGTAATTATAAGGCTGTCTGCAAGCTTCAGAATTTCTCTTCTCTGGACTGCTGGGTTCTAGTGAAGCACATGGTCTCACAGAGGTGGGCACATCTGTGTGAGCCTCCTCTGTGCTAGTCCCTTGAGTGGCTGGTTACTTTGTGGGTCACTCCTGTGCCCCATGGAGAGGCAGACTACCCTGAGGACTTGCTGGAACGGGTGAGGAGTTGAAGACATAGACAGGATTGGGCAGAAAAAAACTCCACAAATATTCCATCTTATTTTTTTTTCTGTAATTATCTCTTCCCACAGGAGGTTATATAGTTACCCGCCGTGACTTCAAGATTCCAGTTTTAACTGTAATAAGGAATTTTCATATCCAAGTTATGAAGCCTGTAATTGTCAAAGTCACAGTCAGCTCCAAATCTGGCCATTTCCAAATCTGATACTTGTCTGTTAGGGAATCTGTCTAACCCAGCCTACTTACTATGACTGGGTGTTTTTGCAAAGCTTGGATAAGAATTCACTCCAACCTCAGGATGTATGTGACTGTCTCCAACACTCTAGGAAACATCAGAGCAACAAGGCTCAAATGATGTCTTATTCTTCATGAATTACTCTTGGTAAAAGACTTTATGTCTAATGAACACACCAAGCAACTGTGTACTTGGAGGGCTTTTTCTTAATGGATCTCGATTTTAATACTCAGCCTCTGGTCTATTGCCAAATTCCCTCAGAACACTGGTCACGTCCAGGGTACCCCTCTAATCATTCCTTAAAATACCACTCTTGAGTCTGAAATTCCCTGACTACTAGGTGTGGTTTTTCCTTCATCTGTTAACAAGACGGGCTTGCCTTCAGCTCAGGACTGCAACATGCCCAGCAGCCCCTGCGAAAGTGCAGTAAACCATTTATCTTAGCACAAAACAAAATACTTCAGCCACACCGATCTTTTAGGAAATATGACAGAAAGAATCTCCACATGTAGACTTAAATACACAGCAAGGAGTATTGTCTTGACAGTTTGCACAAATGAGATGTGGTCACACCCAGGACAACTGTGATGAGGACTTTCCTCTATTTCCAAGGGCAGGGTCTGCCTTAGTGGGAGAGTGGAGTCTCTGCCTCAACCCTTTATGACTGGTGCCAGCCAGTAGGCTCCTGTCTGTCCTGGGCAGTTTCTGTTCTTCCCTAGACCAAATTCGCACAATTTTTAACATTCAATAACACACGATTTACTCAAACAACATCACATCAGAGCCCCATAGCCCTGGGTGCTGCCTCCTTCAGCTGAGTTTCCAGTCATCCTCTCTGTTCTCTTACATGTAACAAAACCTCTGCCTTAGACTGATGCTCCTGGAAGCCACAACAGACCAATATTGTGTCCCAGTTTGATGTTGATACCAAAAGATAGGAAGCTACTATGAGTAGACTTGGCAGACCATGGCTTTTTAGGGCAGTAAGTACACATTTATACTCTTCATTGAGTTAGATCTTTAAAAGAAATTTTAGGACAACCTTTTAGAAAACGACACTCTCAGGCAGCATGGAGAGCCCGTTTTTATTTTGCTTTAGGTCTGGGGTTTTTTGTTTGTTTGTTCTTTTGCGGGGAGGAAGGGGCTTCAAAGATCACAAACATCTTGCCACATCTACCTGCAGCTGATCGGCTGTAAAGCTGGTCCGGGCTCTTTTGGCTGGCTTTGGGTGAGTAACATCCTGTTCTGTGAGGAGGGCTCCTTCCACCGTAATCCCGTTACCTGCGGTTTAAAAACACACCACCCAGCTGGTAACACGGATGGGGCTGTAATTCTGCACACTTTCCTCACACACCTAAAGTGTTAAAACATGTTGCAAATGTACTCTAGAAGTCAGTGTTTTATAGCCTTCTGTGCTCTGCCTGAAATGCAGTCAGTTAAAAGCGTACGTCTAAGGCCCACCCTAGGAAGGCAAATAAACAGAAAACAAAGGCTGACCCCGGACTCCAGGCTGCTGTCTCAGACTCTAGTATGGAACTAACATAGAGGCCACCGCTTGGCTGCAAGTCAGCACGTGGAGCCCTTTACTGGTGGCAGTGCTCACTCCACCCCCTCTAATGACCTTGGGGCATCATCAATTTCTCTCTTCATTCATCAACCTGAAAGACTCTGGCTGATACTTTGCACTGACTCACCATTCTCCACTTCTCTCTTTAGATTATCCAGCATGCAGTCGAAATGTACTCTGCACAGGACTTTCTCCTCCACCAAGGCGAACTCCTCTCCAGTTGACAACTGCCTCTTGCAAGAGAAGCAGGCAAAGCAGGCCAAGTGATACACATTGCCCTTGGCCCTGCGGACCCAGTCAGTGGAGTGGATGTGCCTGCCACAGCGGGAGCAGCGTGTTCCGTACCGCCTGCACAACAGGGAGGAGGCACAGCGAGGCGTTTGTCAGGAACCTTTAACACACCACCGTCTATCGGAATTATGTGAGCTGTTAAGTACTTTGAAACAGGAATTAATTCTTCTTCTTAATGTCAATATGGGAAGCACTGAGACAGGGTCCCCGTTCAAATCTGTTTTAAAAAAATGTCCCCCAGAAGTTTTCTTTTCATTTTTTCTTTTAAAATAAATGAAACAGGAGTTTCAAACAGCCCTTTTATTGGGTCAAATATTGAGGCCTGTGTAGTTTACCTAGAGATTCCAGATACACGCGTATACTCACACAGGCACACTCCAAGCTGAAAACTTCAAAGGGCAAAACTATGCCAAGTCAACACAGAAACACAGACCGACAAGAAACCTAGTTGAGGGCATGGGATAGCCCATGGGGGTAACAAACACACTGGGTTAGTCCCTAGCACCAGAAACAAACAAAAGACCCACTGAAACCAAGGGGAGGGCAGTGGGGGCAGACAGTGTTAGCATATCTATATTAGAAATTATCAGAGAATGTACAGGGTCTACACGAGGAGGAAAAATCCAAAAGTGCTCCAGTCATGACAACGGCCACACTGCCAGCCATCGGACGCTGCAAAGAGCGTCTAAATCCTACGGATACATCTATCGGCATTTACAAGATCCCGGGGCCGTGGCAACTGCTCTCCTCCCAGTCTTAGTGCCCTGGTGTGACTCCACCGAAGTCACTGGTGGACCAGGTTAGTTCGCTTATCTGCCTGTGTCTACCCAGGGACCATCTCTAATTGCCAGTTATTTAATAGGAGTACTGAATTCTAAAGATTAGTTTCAGAACATATAAAAAATCCAAAAGAAATAGATCTTTTTAATGAATTTTTTTAAAAAACAAAATTTTCATAAGGTGTTTATTTACCACAAAAGAGTAAACATACTCTAAGTTGAAGAGTAATTGTTACTAATGCAAGATAAATTTTTTTAAAAAGGAGAATAACACTGGTGAGAAGTGCACATTTTTGGTAATTGTAAAGATCACTTGTCTTATATGGCTGGCTCTGCCTCACTAAAATGCATGTGAGTTGTATCCAGTGCCAAACGCTGATCTCTCTGAAAGGTTTCCGCATCAACACTGTAATTAGGGTTACTAAGTTTGCTAGACAGAATTCTACAGTGAACGTTTCCTCATTTAGGAATGCAAGTAAAGAAGAGATAGACATGACCCCGTTTAAAGCAATGCCTACAACTTTAGACAACTCTCCCCAAAGAAGTAGGTTCTGGAAGACACCTGACACTTAGCCAGCCATGGGGAACCACAGAAAGAACACGCCGTGTTTAATATAGTCTCGCAAACCAAAGTCAAAGGACAGACCACAAATAAAGGCAGGATCTCTGGCAGAACACTTCAGGGATAGTTTGTTCTTCAGATAATAGTGTGGCTGATTACAGTATCCAAGCCCCTGACACCTTGGAGGTTTATTACCAGGGATCATTTCCTGCATAGGGATTTTATTCCATTTCAACACTGACTTGAAACGAGGGCACTGCTACCATCGTGTGTCTCGTCCTTTATTTCATAGCCCAAAAGCCTGTTTTGAATACCTCAAACTTCCATCCTCTAGAGTGGGGATAGAATCCAAAATGAAGTTTTACTTAGACAATTCCTAAAGGAAGCACGCTAACACTAATTTAGTTTTAGTACAAATTATAACCATCCTCCCCCCACACAGAAATTTTAGAAGTTGATCATGGTGCTTGAATCCTCTAATCTCAGCAATTGAGACATACACAGGAGGTTTACTGCGTAGCAAGATACGATCTCAAAAACTATTGTCAAATATATCGTAATAGTTGGCCTTGAGTAAATAAACCATGTCAAAAATCCCTCTTATAGAGGTCTTCTTAAATGACTCTGTGGGTGTTTATTAAAATGAAAGCTTGGCAGTATACCTGAAGTAATCAAGTTTACAGAAGATGTCTTTATCCTTAATATAACAGCTTGTGTGCCTTCCCAGGGACGTTCTGCAGACACTGCAGGACAGACAGCGGACATGCCAGCACAGGTCATTCACCTGCAAGGGGAAAATGAGGGTGAGCAGCACGTCAGCACACATCCCCTTCAGAGCCCAGCGGACTCTGTGAGAGCGGTCAGCCCTGCGATACCCAGCATAGCTCGGGATGCTTCCACCCAGACAGCACCCTTGACACAAGAACAGCCATCTGGCTGTGTCCTCTCTACACTCCAGCAAGAAAGCAGACTCCCACAGGCTATGTTTCAAGTTTGTTTTCTTATTCTTTTGAAGGTTTCAGGTTTTCTTTCACAGTCATTCTCTCCTCTGTCCCTTTCCCTCTGAGGAGACCTCAAGCGAAAAACATTTATTCTAGAGCCATCTATCCAGGTTCTCTTTTTGTCTTTGCTCCAATCCCTTCTACAGTGAAACCTGGCAGCTATGGAAGTCAACACACAAACCTTTTGACCTATATTTTGGCCAAATAGCTATAAACTGTGCTCCTATCAGGAAGAACCACAGAGACAGAAAACAGCTTTTTAAAATACTTACCCTAATCAAGAAAGCAAGCACTAGGTTTCCCTCACACACCTGAGATTGCTGCAGTAGAGAAACTGACTCTGCTCTCCCTAACCCCCTAACATGCACAGCTACCAGGAGCAAAGTGCCAAGGAGGAGGCTACTGGGAACCTACCTATCTAACCATCTACCTTCTGGAGAAAGATATATAATCATGGGTGGTTTTAAATGCATCCAGGGAAATATATTTGTTTGCACTTCAGGTAGTGAGACAGGACAGTATTTAATAAGCAGGGTACTCTAGGCTTTGACTTAGGAGCAAGGAATGTCTGGGAACAAATAGCCACTCAGGTCACCTGAAGCTGGGGCTGCCCTCCTTTCAGATCGGAGCTTCAGCCACCAAGCGGAGTACTGGGCTGTGCTGGCCTGCAGGCTGGGGCTGACCAGGTTTGTGCCTTGTAACTACCAGTCGGGTGTTTTACTGATAGGGAGATACAAATGATATTGTAAAGAAAATGATGGTTTTCTAAGGAGTTAGGAGCCTCTTCCCAAAGCAACATTTAATTTCTGATGAAAATTTATGTTTGAAGTCTGGGTCTTTCTTCAAGAGAACTATATATTCATTATTTTTAAAAAGTCAATTGGATTAAAATGGGTTAAAAATAGTAACTGAGAAAAATACTTCCTGGAAGTTGAGATGTTATTTTCCTCATGTTTTCCTGTAAATTGTACCCAGTTAATATAGACCGTCCAAGTGTCCTGAGTGTCCATCTCTTGGGGCCTTATTTAAATCACACCCAGGCTTTTGTTTTGTTTTCTAAAGTAAGGCTTTAAAACAAAGCTGGGGCCTCTCTCTAACTCTACAAAAGCCAGACCTCAAGCTTGGCCTGACACCTTTCCTCAAAGGTTCTTTTGAAAAACAAAAGAAAGATTCTTAACAGTCCCTGTTCTGCTAAGGACTGAAGGGAGCCGGGGAAGATTCTGGAAGGGGTTCTGGACTCCTTCCCATAAAAGTATTCAAGGAGTATTCATCCAGTATGGCTGCAGACCGGGCTAGGACAGGACAGGGCTATAAAGGGGCAGCAGGTGACAGTCTCTTCTGCCTGACTCTCTGTGGCCTGCCCTCAGCATGGTGTTTCCCTATAGTCTCAAAAGCTTCATTTACACTGGATCAAAACACTTCTTCCCAGAGAGAAGTTATGATTCAAACTTAGAGTGAGAAGACAGCACTTTAACTGGAGAGAGGGAGGCTTCGAACTTCAAGTTTCTACATGATCCCATGGTATCAAATTTTAAGCAACTTAAAAATCCTAGTACGATATGGTTGTATGTTGAAAACTTTCCTAGGTAGACTCCTGTCCAATTACAAAAGATAACTTTGCAGAACCACTTAGATATGATTTCTCTACACTATGAAGACACGCATAAGCAATGCATAAAATTATACAAGATGAATGCTAGAATCCGTAGAATTCAGACGATGACCTTGACCTGTGTAACTATTTTCTATATCTGAAGTCCGGTTCAGAAACTCTGTTGAAGCTTCTGCCGGTGACTGAGAACCTTGTTCAAAACAAGAAGCTAATTTGACTTGGTGGATGGTTTTGTACCACTGCGCTTTCTAAGTAGTAAAACTGGAAATGGGATTTTAAGAATGCAGATTTAAAGAGAAAGCCAGGGTAACTTGCCAGCTTCAGGAATCAACTAACAACACTGAAAATGTTTTTACCCAAGCCGCTTTGGTGCTTTGTCTGGGCCCTCCAGAGCGATATTCTCGTCCCGCCCAGGAGGCAGCTCCCGAATGTTGACAAGAGCTTAGAGAAACCCACTAATTCACTTTTTGAACTTTTACTCTCTGTAATTAATCCTTCTGAAACTGAAGCTTGGAAGCTTGGGTAGGGTCAGAAAGTGAACTGGTTTGCAACTCATTTGGTATATTAGAAAACATTATTTTACATAGTGGTTTTTAAAAGCTATTGAAGTTGGAAATCCAATGTGCTCAGATTAAGACGCATGGGACCCAATATCCTGCTTGCAGTAACTTGGGTTAACTGCAGCCAGCCAGAATCTCAACTCCAAAACCCCCTCCCGCCCCCGCGCACAGTATTTTAAGAGAACAGTTAAAGCAAATTAAGGCAGACAGTCAACTCTCAAACCGCCACGTGAAACACTTCCAGCGAGGCTCTTCCAGGGGCGCCTAATTGTACTTCCCTTTGCCCTGGTCGGACATAACTCCATTGCGCTTAGCAAAATCTGGGAGGTAGCGAAAGAGCTTCTAAAGCCTTATATAAACCGTGGCTTTGGGTACATTCCAGGTACCTGTAAATAAATGTATGACCACGATGATAAATAGTTCAAAACAAAAGATCTTTTAAGGCGCTTGACTGTGCTTTTAGTCACAGAAGGAGCCGTTCGATGCGGAATGGCACACCGACCCGGGACTGCTCAGATGGAGCACGGGTGTGTTGGAGGAGACTAACGGATTTTTAAGTAAATAAGGTCTAGCTTGGAAAACAAAAGGCCAGGCAGCTGGCAGCTGTTTCAGGCTGGGTGGCGCTTCCCCAAGCCCTTCTTTTGCTGGTGGGGACCGTCCCCGTACTGGTTCACAACAAGGAAAACTCTACAGTTCCCAGCACACTCTCCTGCCGCGGGCCATAGAGCGCCGGATTTGCTGCCGCGAGGCGGGGCACTGTCCCAGAGCCTCGCGCCGACTCCTGTCGGGGCTCCCTCGCTCACCCCGCTTCCTACCTTGAGGAGGTATTTGTCCACGATCTCCAGGCCGCAGCTGCTGCACACACACTTGCCGGGCGGGCACACGGAGCCCGAGGCCATGGACTGGGGCGAGGGCGACGGGGAGAGCGGGGCGGAGGAGGAGCAGGAGTCCTCGTCCCCGGCGCCGTCGGGGTTCACCTGCGGGAACAGCCGGGCGCTGCTGCAGGCCCCCCTCCCCTCCACGGCTCACGCCCCGCGGGGGCACCCAGGCTGCGCCCCCTCCCGGCCCTCCGCCCCGCTGGCTCCCGGGGCTCCCAGCCCCGCGGGCCCCGGAGCCGGGCACCCGCGCGGGCCGCCGCCCCACTCACCGCTGCGTCTTCCCCGGCGCCCTTGCGCGTCCTCCCGGCCGCCGGGGCTGCAGGCCGCCCGCACTCCTCCGACATGAGCCCGGGGCGCTGCGCCGCGAGAGCGGGAGGGCGGGAGACGCGGTCAGCGGGCCCCGCTCGGCCAGCGCCGCTCAGGCCGCGCACGGGCGGCGCGTGCGGCCGCGGCACCTGAGCCCGGCGCAGCTGCGGGCTCCGGGCCGCCCAGGACTGCCCGCCCGAGCCGCGCTCGCCCGGCTCCCCGCCCCCACGGGGGACCCAGCTAATAGCCGGCCTCCGAGCACAAAGCGAGCGCTTTCTAGACGTCAATCACGGGAGCGGGGAACACCCGGCTAAAGGGGGCACGGGGCGGGGGGAGGGGGAGAGAAGAAAAGGGACTGAGGAGGGGGTGGGGAGCGCAACTCGATTTCTTTAATAACCGCAATTAAAAGAGCAAGACACACATATATTTTTAAGGGGGGGGCTTTTTGAATAGGATAGCCCGAAAGGTGAAGAGGTTTAATCGGATACTTGAAAGCTAATTACAGTGGGATTTAAGAAGCCTGGTGTTTGTTCCGACAATTTGAATGAAAATGCTTCAGATTAAACGGAGCCAGCAGCTCTTTGGTAAACTTAAAGCAATTAGAACCCTAAGCGACTTACACTGGTTTCTTTCAGGTGTGAATTGCCACTTAGTGCTCAGTAAGTCAACATTTTAGCTACTAAAGGATTATTTTTAACCAGTGCAAAAAGCGGGTTGCATAATGGAAATATCCAGCTGAATTTAATTTGTCCCATTAAAAAAAAAAAAAAAAAAAAAAAAAAAAAAAAAAAAAGCACCTCACCCGACGCGGGTCGGAAGGTTTCCGAGCGGGCGGCCCGGGTCTGCCCGAGCCCCGGCTGCACTTTCAGTTTTGTTCTACAGAACAGAACCTCCCGAAGTCCGGGGTCGGGCTAGTGGGTGCGAGGGTTCCCGCCTCCCTCGGCGTTCCCAAGCGCGTTCCCCGCCCCGGGAGAGTCCGGGGGCCGCTCCGGGGGCCGCCGGCGCGGGGTGCGTCCGCGAAACTCCCGCCGCCCACCGCCCGGCGGGCCCGAGCCAGCCGCGCCCCGCCCGCGCCCTGCCGGAAGCCGCCGGGGACCCCGGGCCGGCTGAGCGCCCCGGCCGTGCGCCCCGGACTAGGCTGAGCGTCCCGTCCGTGCACCCCGGACTAGGCTGAGCGCCCCGGCCGTGCACCCCGGACTAGGCTGAGCGTCCCGCCGTGCGCCCCGGACTGGGCTGAGCGTCCCGCCGTGCGCCCGGGACTGGGCTGAGCGTCCCGCCGTGCGCCCCGGCCGTGCGCCCCGGACTGGGCTGAGCGTCCCGCCGTGCGCCCCGGGCCCGGCCGCGCGCCCCGGTCTAGCTTCCCGAGCTGGCTGACAGCTTGCCTGCTCCCCGTTAGGCTCGCCTGGCGCCGCGGACCTGGCCCCTCTGGCCGACTGTTCTTCTGGTCCTCTCTAAGAGCGGGGCTCCAGACGACCCACGTCCTTGGGTCTGTCGCCGCGGGTCCTCGGGCCCCTCGCGCACCTGACGGGCGGCCAGAGCCGGGCTCAGCGGGACGCGGCGGCTGGTACCTGGCGCCTGGTAGCCTAGATGCCCCGACCCTGCCCCGGATCCCCGCGACCGGAGCTTCAACTGAGTAAAAGCAGGACTCACACGGCCCGCGAGCGCCCTAGGCTCCAGGCTTCGCCTCCCAACTCGCGTGTCCATGCTCCAGGTTAAGGGCACCCGTGGGGAGGGGACGCGCTGATTACTACCTAACGCTGCTACGTAATAATAATAATAATAAAAACAACTGTCAGGCCTGGAGCCGAGGCGGCGACGGGCTGGCCGACCACTCTCCAGGCGCAAGGACAGAGCCCCCGGCGGCCCGGCCGGCCGGCGTGGCTGCTCACCTTCTCCCGGGGAACCGCCAGCTCCGGCGCGTCCTTCCCCTCCAGCTTGCGCACGAACATCTGCTCGCTCTTCCAGTACATGGCCCCGCGGCGCTGCCCGTCACATAGCAGCCGCGGAGGGTCAGGGGCCCCGGCGTCCGCAGCGCCCCCGCCTCCTCCGCCCCGACGCCAGGGGTGCCGCCAGCGCCCGGCGGCCGCGCCTCTCCCGACCCGCCGCCCCCGACTCTTCTCAGCCACACTGAGGCCTGTCCCTGCAGGAAAAGAGGGAAAGTTGGGTTTCCAGAGGGTGGGGACGTCGGAGAGGAGGGGGCGCGGGGGAAAGCCTTTTCCTGGAGGGCCAGCCTCACCTCCCCGCGAAAACCCGCCTTCCCTCCACGCTAAGATCTTTATCTGCGCCAGACAACTTACTCCAAGTTCAGTGCTAAAGGTGGGGGTGTGGACGGCCCTTTAGCTCGATTGTTTTTTGTTTTTTTTTTTTTTTTTTAAGAATCTGCTTTCTGCATCTGACTTGTCTTTAAATTCTCGCTCCCCAGCCAGAACCTAAACAAAGATTCGGGTTACATCCGCAGCGGCGCAGGAGGGGTGCGGAGGCCTCCGGGATTCCTAGGCTCAGGTCCTGCCCAGTGCGCAGCCGAGGTCGCTCCCGCGGCAGAAAGTTTTCCGTTAAGATAGAGATGGGGCTCCGATCGGCTAGATTTGAAGGCAAGGATACAGGGAAGACGAGAGTATGTTACTGGCGAATGTCAGTTAATTCCTGACAGTCAGTGCGTAGATAGCGGCGTCCGGCCCGCGCCGCATCCACGTGCGGGGGCGTGAGTGGGGGTAGGGGTCACTTTGATAGGAATTGGAAAGTGTGGGCTGTTTGTTTGCATGCTTAGTTGTTTTTATTTCTTTATAAGGTCTCAGTTCGTTTATAGAAGAAGGCAACTTCGTAAGAAGTTATTTTTTAAATGACTTTCCTATTTGTCCTTTTAGATGAACAAAAGAGAAACGTTTGGAACTTAAGTGGTATGAAAACATATTGGGGTCTTTATTTTTTCAAGCCTTGTAACAAAACCGTGCTTAGTTACCGTCACTTAGACAGAAAGGTCTGTGGTAAGACCTGGGGACACTGTCTTCCCGGCTCCCGTCTGCCTGTGGAAGAAGAGAGAGCGGCTCTGCGGATCCGGCCTGCAGCGGCCAGCGGAAGGCGGGCGGTGCAGAGGTGGACGGGCCGAGCCGGCCGGGAAGGGCTGAGTTTGGGTTTTCTTTGATTGCCCCTTTCCTCCTTAAACACAGGGGACTTTTGAACGTGACCCGGCTCCGCTCTCCCTTTCAGCCATTAGGCACACGTGCACACTGCAGCCTCCGGCCGCCGCCCCTCGCATCTCCACTAACTTTAGCGCGGAATAAGAGGGACTTGAGACTTAGAGTCGCTGTGCTCTAAAGCACAGGAGTGAGCATAGGAGAGTGTAGAGCCTAGAAGGAGTGAGGTTTGGACTTACTGCTAGTGTTTTCGTTTTCCTTAGTTTGTTTCTTTCCGTCAAAAGCAAAGTGAGGGTTGGGTGAGGGAATCTACATAACAATGCACTTCCTGTAAGACGCCGCTCGGAGGAGGCCCTCCAAAAAAGAGGGAGAAGGTGCGGGCGCTGGCCTTAGCAGGCAGGCCTAGGACGACGCCCTGGAAGAGGGATTAAAACTGGAGTCTAGCTTGGAGGTTTATTTGCGGCCCTTTGTGCTGAGCTTTGCAAGGAGAATTCGAGTTCCCTTCGCCTGCCAGCGAGAGTGGGTCTCTGAGAGCCGGGCGCGCTGGAGCTGTTGGGGGAGGCAGGGAGGGGGCGCCGCTTTCCACCGCCCTCGCCTAATCAGGCGGCTCTCAATCAGGTTTTCAACATACTAATCTTGATCTAAGAGCTCCTATCTCTGCATAAGTGGAGGAAATGATTCGTTTGTGGAGGCTTCCGGGCTTGGAGGAGGAGGACGTCAGGCTGGAGTCTGCGAGGCTGGTCTGGCGTCCGCCCCGCTCCGGGCGCCCGGCGGGTCTGCGACCTCACCGGCGGCAGGACCGCCTGCCCAGCGCGCGGCCGGGCTACCCCGGTGGTAAGTCATTCCCTGGCCTGGAGACCAAGGCTTGGGCTGGGGGGGTCGGGACAGAGATGCGCCCAGCGCTAAGGTTTTCGGTAGGAAGGTCAAGGTTGAGCTTCCTGCAGGGTCTGGGGCCTAATGACCTCGTGACCTTGTGTGCCCCGCTGGCCTGAAAACGTTTAGCTTCTTCTTGCCTGTGGGAAAACTAGAGCTCGCTACTCCTCGGATTAGGAAAGAAAAAGTTCCGCTTTTTGCTCTTTGCACTTTAAGTGTTTGAGCTAAAATTAAAAACAAACAAACAAACAAAAAACACAACTTTTTGGAAAAAAAAAGGAAGAAAGAAAGTTTTTAGGGCCGACCTCAATTGAAATCAATTTTGAAACACAGTAAAAAATACATGTGTATATTATCTTATTTGCCTGTAGGTGGGAAAATAAATCGGCTGTGCCTTGATGGTGCCCTTTTATTGGACTGAAATTTTTGGAAGCTGTCGCTCATCAAATGAAAATCAGAAAGGAGGACCCACCTAGGGGGTCTGCCGACGCCCTCAGCCCGCTGGCTGCTTCCGGGGAGTGAGTGGCGGAGGAGAGAGGACGGGTGGAAACTCCAAAGCCTCCTGATCCCGGACTGTGCGGCTCGCACAGCTCGGAGGCACTGGGTGTGTCTGTCCCGCTGAAACCGGGGAGCCCGGCCTCGGTCCAGGGCTGGAGAAAGGGAGCACCCCATCTACCAGACACCCAGAGCCTCAGCCTCGGCAGGAGCAGCCCAGTTGGACAGCAGCAGCTGTGAAGTTCGCGGTCTTCGAAGGACCGCTCCCTCCTCCTCCTGGGCGATCCTTATGGAAGGCGTAAAAGCGGTATTTTCAGCCTCGGCTCGAAGGGCAGGAGCCGTTATTCACATCCTGCATCAGCCGGGAAAAGGCTGCGTTGACAGAGGTCTCGGAGCTCGATATTTAAAAGCAATAGATCCGAATAACAAAATCATTACTTTAAGTAGTGAAAGCCCCCTCCAATTTAGCTGCTGAACTCTTCGCGTCTGAGCTCCTCGCACTAACTACACGTTTGAGCAACTTATCCTGGAGCTGGCGTGTAGGGCAGCCCACCCACCGGCTCTGGCTTCTGAAGAGCTTCTGGGGCTCTGCGCTCCAGAGGGCTGGGGAGGGCTCACCTGGCTCAGGTCTGCAGAAGCCTGGGCTTGCAGAGCTGGGACCTGGGAAAAGCTAGGCGAAGCCTCTACAGTGGTCTGGCCACGGTGTGAGACCAGACAGAGCCACTTTCCAGCACCTCGGCAGGGCTCAGCCGGCCCGTCCTGTCCAGTGATGGGCGAGTTTGTGGCCTCGGTTCCCAAGACAGAACTGCCAACGTCCCTGAAGTGAACGCTCAGCTATGATCACCCAGAAAATGACACTTGGTTGTTGGCGGATGTCTTTGGATTTTTGCCCACCTCAGTCTTTTGTGTGGAAAGTGATTGAAGAGAGAGTGTTTGTATTTGCGCTAAAAGCCTGCTGCTGGGAACTTGCATCCACTCAGTGTTGCGCTCAGCCACGGAGTGTGAAAGCTGCTCACCTTGTGACTTACTGGGCCCAGTCTCTTCCACACCCACAGCATCCGGAGAGAAGCAGAGGTGCGATTATTCTCCAAAGTGAAGCTTACCAACTTGGGCGGAGGGTGGTGGTGGTGGTGGTGGTGGTGATCGGGTCTGGGATCTAGCTAGGGTTGAGCCTAGGGCACCCTAGGTGTGCAGACTGCTTCGCCTCCCCTTTGCAGGAAGCCTCGGGTCTCGGAGAGGCTCTCTTGTGCAGGGAGAGCCAGGTTCTGCTCTACCAGGGCCAGCACGCCTGCGCTAGATCTTGGCAGTACACCAGGATACCCTGGCCCAGTACATTGCCAGAAAAATGAAGCTAGAAGAGAAGTTGGGGGTCAGGAGGAGCCCGAAATTAGCAGAGGGGGAGGCCTGGAAGAATCTTGGGCTGAGCGACCCTGTGCGACTCCATTTATGAATTGTGACATTAGCAAGCCCACAATCGCGCCTTAAGCACGCCCCGTGGTTTGGAGCCGTGGGTGTTTTGTGCCTTTTGTCATGACCAATAAAGCAGGAACCACCGAAACTTGACTCTATCATTTCTATAGAATCCTGCCTGTGTGTCAGGAAGAGAAGAAAAATCCAAGCAATAACCTCCATGTCCCCTGAGTTTCCTCTCAGGTTCTAGGCACTCCCCTCTCCCAAGAGATGGAGCTTTGCACTCCGCTCCCTCCTCTGGGAGGGTGGAGACTCAATCCTAGAGCTGTCCCCCAGGCACACTCATACTGCCATCCATGTCACCCCACCGGCCCAAGTCTGTTCCTCATGGTTACATAATTGGAATTAATCCTCAGCCAGGGTGGCAGGAAAGCCACACTGGGTCTGAAAGCAACAGCCCTGGCGCCCAGAGTTTCTGTTGCGAGGAGTATGGGGTGTGGGGGGCCTCTGAATCCCAGAACAGGGTAGTTTGCTAAGGGAACTCGGTGCTCTGGTGGGAGAGCCCAGAGCTTTGGCTTCCATAGTGCTCTGGTTCTGCCACCCCTTATCGGAACAGCTTATGATAAGGAAAAGATGCATTTGCCATGAATGGTTGCCGAAAACCTCTAAACCATGTTTTTAAAAGTTAAGTAGTTTGTATGTGGGTTTCAACTACAGGAGACTTGGTTCTTGTAGTCTAGGCAATGTTTTCCTCCAATTCCCTCTCTCTTCCTTCTTCCTGTCCTTGGGGAGTGGGGTTTTAAAGAGCTAGGTGATGTGCTATCCCCTTAACAGGAGGCTTGAAGCTAGTGTGCTTGTAGCCCGATATTGAGCAATCTACCTTCAGACCTCAGTTTTACAATCTACAAGATCTCCTATACGGACACCATTAAGAAGTTGTCATGTAAATAGAAATAATGTTTGACTAAATGGTCACCCACACAGCAGGTCCTGGCTGGATGCAATTTTCCCATGCTTCTTCCCTGGGAGCAAAAGCACCCTCAACACCTCTTTCCAAGAGGTAGGAGCAGGCCAGGCTCTTAACTGTCTGCTGGGATGCATTCAGCCCTGTTAGGGGTCACCCAAAGCCACTGTCTGAAGCAGGTATGTGCCTTCAGGAACTTCAGGGGCTCCTGGAAAGCCCAGGTCAGCCTGGAGCCCTTTCTACTGGTCTGGAGCTTTAGCCACACCCCTCATTTCGGCTTTCCTGCACTGCTTCTTTCTCCCCATTTTATCTTGAGGCTAATCAAATGCATTTAAAAAGCAGGCACCTGGATTTCTGTGAATGTGGGCAAGGGTCTGCTTTTGTGAGCTTGGCAGTTATCAAACATCCCACCAGTGTGCCCTGATGCAGTTCCCATTTTAATTTCCTCTACAATGCTATTTCACATTCAAATCTAGATACATATCATGGAAGCTGCATTTTAAGACTTAAAGTCTAAGAGCCATATGGCTCTTTTGCTTGAGTTCAGAAAGGAACACTTGGTATATGTGTTTGTGACACAATTCTCTTCAGAGTTCAGGAGACTTGGTTGTGACTGCCTCCAGCCCTTCCCTCCTGGGACTTCTGTCTGCTTCCATACCCCTAAGTAAAAAGAGGTTCTGGAATCTGGTGGTGAAGTATGCTCCATTCTGCCTCCACTGACATCTGACCAATGGCACAGAATGGTTTGGAGTGTCCAATAAAAAAAAGCCACAAGAGGGAAAACTGGACTCAGTTCTTCAACCCACAGAGAGGGCTTTGTCCTTCCCTTACAGCTGAGGTTTCCCTCACCAAGTGACAAATCAAGCAATAAGTGGGTCTCCAAACTGATAGTGCAAGCTGGCTTATGGAACTTCCTTTTTAGATTTGCCCACAACTCTAAACCCGTAACTATAAAATCTGAAGAGGTTACAATGCCTGGCCCTGGCTGCACAAAACCAGGGTACCTTTCCCTCCGCTACCTGTGGGAAAGCCTTTACAGTAGTTTCCTAACACAAACAGGGGAATCAAGATGAAAGTTCCATGGAGACAGGGGTTGTGTGGTCTTCTGACTCCTGAAAACCCAGTTTATTGCCTGATTCTGAGCAGAAAAGTTCTGGCCAGCTGCAGGCACCTCCTCCATTTTTTTGGGACCTTCTGGCTCAGGAACCACAGTTGAATGTTTTTCTTCTTTTAATTCCCTTCCCCCAAGAGCTTAAGCCAGGAGGGGAGTGGGCCATCTATCCAAATAATTGAGGGGAGCTGGAGTTCTACTCTTCATTATCATGAAGGAAATATTCACATTTCACTTTGTATAATGGAACTTGACACCTGTGTTGTCTTCCTGAGAGGACACAGGAGAAGTAGCCTCTGAACCTGTAGGTGCTAAAGTGTATCCTTGTAGGGACACCTGGGGCTACTACAGTTATCCTTGTAAGGACAGCTGGGGATCCCATAGTGTATCATTTTAATGATGTCTAGAGATAGTGTAGTGTATCCTTGTAGGGACACCTGGGGCTGCTACAGTTTTCCCTTTAGGGGCACCTTGGATAGAGAAGTGTGTGTTCAGGGACAGATGAGCCTGTTGGGTCTCACTCTGCCCACACAGAAGTGCTGCACATCCTGTCTGATGCTCACACAGGTTTTGCTCCAGGAAAAGAGGGGAGTCCAGAGTAGAGAGTGTAGATTGGAGCTGAGGTCACTGGGGCCAAGTGCTGCTGCTGTTTGTGAGGTCTAATCTCAGCCCCAGTCCATCTCCACCCTGGCTGTGCATTTGTCCAGGACTCCCCAGGAAACGTGATGTCTGGGACTCCAAGTTTTGGACCGAGCTGGAGTCTCATCTGTGATGAGAGTATTAGTCTCCATGGTAATTAATTCATCCACTCCTGGGTCAGGGGTGGTGGTGGAAGGCTTTATCCTCTTCTTGAGTTTCTCCCATGCACCAATAACACCTGCAAACTCAGCAGGAGCTGCTATCCGCTTTTGTCCATGTGGCAAACCCAACTTTTAGAGAGTGGTCAACCCCATGAACTTCAGTCAGTTAGGAGGACTCCAACCAAACTCCATTTCCAAAAGTGTGACTCCGGTAAAGACACTTAAGTATGCCCTCTGACCCTCCATGGAGAAGGGAGACTCTTGTAAGTTGTCCTTTGACCTCATCCACTGCCTGTGGCATGTGAACCCAGTAAGTGATAGCAATCTTAAACATTTCTAAGGAATGTCTCACATTGCATCACTTTCCCAGAATATTCTGACTCACTTTGCATTCATTCTTCTTTTGTGTTTTAGAGTCAAAGGGCAGAGATTTCTTCTGAAATTTCAAATATAGAAATATATCTTTAATACAGTATGCAGTAAACTTTCCAATGCCTCTTCTCCTCCCTTCTCTTTGGAATATTTCCACCCTGCACCAGTAATTTTAAAGATACAGTGGGGTGAAAAAAAACTTCTTTTAATGAAATCTCAATGAGAAGCTTGAGGTACTACAGGGTTATGCTAGCACATGCAAGGCCCTGAGTTCAAGCCTGAGTTGGGGTGAGGTTACATTAAGCTATGAAGCACAACCAGGATGGAGAGTGTGTGCAGTGAAAACACCCTTGTCTCTTTAAATGGCCCTTCATGTACGCAGAGGTAGCTGTTTCCTGAAAGACATCCCCCTTCGAAGTCACTGGGCATCATTATGAGCAACTGGTGAGTGAGCTGCTTTCTCTGCTGTGTCCCGGACTTCTGGGGTGCTTCCTTCACACACCAGACTCCCAAAGCTCTGAGAGATGCCTCACAGAGGCTGGATGTTAACCCGGTGTCAAGGTCTTATGCACTGTGTCTGCCCCATGGTGCATCAACTCTCCCCAGCCCCAGGAATAATAGACCTGAGGGTTATCATCTGGTTTGGGGTAGATGGAGTGCTGGCCATGCACTTTCTCACAGCCTGGAGTCGGAAATATTGTTGCATTTCCTTGGTAACTCTCAAGCCCAAGACTATCAGGTCACCCTTTGCCGGGCACAAGGCCCTTCCTCTCCTGTCTGCACAACACAGGTCAACACCCCTTTTGCAGGCAACTTTTTTGGGATTGCAATGGAACAGGGGCCGGCCAGCAGGCTCTTGGCCTTCGCCTCAGCAAGACTGCTGTCCTATGCATGCTTCAAGCTACCCCACACTCAGGGGCTGCTGCAGCTGGTCACTCCTGCCCACTCCGAAGGAACAGAGTATGACCTTGTTTTTGGCTGGTCCTGGGATGCCAGGCACAGCCCTTTTGCCCTTGGCAAAATCTGAGCCAGCAGGCTTGGATTCCATAGCGAAATCTTCCTGGTCTGGAATAAGCTCTGACATCCAGAGAACCTTAAGTCTACGCCCTCCAGGAGGCAGGGCCTGGCCAAGCCTTGGTTTCCCTCAGCCCCACTTGCTTATAAATACATACACAAGGGTACTTTTTGCTGTGGCTTTCAAAGGTGCCAGAACAGGACCTGTGCAGAACTGCCTTGAAATGGGGGAGCTGACGGTACCTACTCCAGTCAACTACTAGGGACAAGGTCCTATGACAAGTTCTGGTTAGGCCAAACCTGGCCCTGAGGTGATTTCCAGGGTGTATTGCCCCGGATGCCCATGTCCCGCAGCAAGCTGAAGCCACAGAGATATGACCTACTGTGGACTGGAAAAGAATTCTGGCATCCGCTTGCTCCTGAACAGCTCTTCCATCTCCCATTCCAGGTGGCTCAGGAGGAATAGTTAGTTGCTAAGGGTGTGGGCCTGACCATCCTTTCGGATGGCTGAATCTCAGGGAGAATTTCCCCAGTGACTGCCTACTTGGTGTTAGTCCCTTTGCCAATCATAGCTTCTTGGCCTTCGGTACTTTTTAAATAAAGCCATTCAATGCTAGGGCAAATGCTTATAACTTGGTTAGGTACATGTGTACAGCTCTGAAGGTTGTGTGTGTGTGTGTTCTAGGTTGATGAGAATATGTCCCATGCCAAAGATGGACAGAGTTCTTAGGGTCCTGGATTTCTTAAGCTAAATCAAGAACTTATTTTCCCTTCATGAGATTATCTTTTTAGTAGATTTAAAAATCATGTTCTTAATTTTGGCCACCTTGATAGAAGTTCAGTACTAACGAATGAATAGAAGCCAAAGGGAAAATATTTGCATGCCACCTTTAATCTGCAAAAAATATCAGTAGAATTTGGTGTTTGACAGGGACACGCTTTGCTCCGTGCTTTCTTTCCTGGCTGGCAAGGGTGTCGTTCTTAATGTATATCTCTGTTCATTGTTTCTGCTTGGTATGGTGGTCACTGGGAACACATCTGTTCCTGATCGCTTTCCTGTGTCAAGCACACACTATCGTGTTAGCAAGATTTTACACCATCTGTTTAAAAACATTCTTGCCAGTGCTATTTGATGCCCGGTTGAACTTTAGCCAAACTTCATTTTACACTGTTCTCTCGGTCCAGAGCATATATAATACAGTTTAATGAAATTATACTTCTATACTTGCTGACAGGCATCAGAAACACATTTGCCAGGTCAAGAGCAGTTGAGCTAAGTGTGACAGGGTAGGGACAGCATTGAAACACTACAGCAGTAAGGATGCTGGGGAGAGAAATATTTGGAAACAAAGCTATTAAAATATAATTATCACCCAAATAAACAGAATGCATTTGTGCATGAGACACACACGTGCACACACACAGAGATTGGGGAAGAGACTGGAACTGTTTTGGGAACTAGTGTATATTTCTGATGATTTATGTATTTTTTCATTATAAGCATTAAGCTTAAGAATTTTGTATTTTTGACATTACTCCAAGGCTGTAATAACTGGTTCACAAAACAATAACATGCAATGGCATTGTAATGTGATTATGTTAAATGTATCTGAATGCAATGCAGAGGCTACCTAGCCTATCTAATCAGGTATTTCTTTTCTCTCTAGTGGTCACTCACAAAGGTTTGAGCACTTCAAAGCAGAGCTAATGTGACATTTAAAAAACATTTAGAAATCTATTGTTTGATTGTTAAGTATCATGTCTGGTAGCAGATTCGCAAGATTGTAATTGCTGGGAGAATGTTGGCTATAGAGGGTGTGTTTTCAAATAGTGTTTCTAGAAGGCAGCATAACCTTGACCTGTTCTGTTTACAGCGAGCGGGGTAAAGCTTTAAAATGCTGATTTCTGATGGGGTCTCAGGCTGAGAAGGGAGTGAGTAAGCTTTTGACCCTGGTGTCTGAAGATCAGTGTTCTACTGGCAGAACAGTTTCATTTGATGGACATCTGCTGAAAACAGGTTGCTCATCTCTCCTTCTCATCTGGACAACACGCTGCTGTGACTTAAGGGTGCCAACTCACTGTATTTGTTTATTCATGAAGATAAATTGTTACTTTGATGTACACAGTTTCTAAATAAAATGTATCACAGTAATGTAGGTGATGTGATTTATACAAGACATTTGGAGTTGAGTACATTGTTACTCTGGAATGTTTTTGGTTATAAAAGGAAAGAGCTCTCATAACATCCCCAACTATGTGTACTTTTAAAATAATTTATCAAGATTTCCATTTTCATTAAGCAGTTAGTTTGGATGTGTTGAAATGTAACTTATAGAATTTTATTTTTTTGTAAAATAACCAATGTTAGTAAAATGCAAATCCTGTGAATCTTCGAATGTCTGGTTCCAATTAATCTGCTTAGACTATTTAATGGATAAAATAACAAACCCGATTTAGCCAATCTGGAGTTCTGCACCAGTTTTCCATGGGCCTCTTTAAGGTCTAATGCCTTTTTCTTACACACATTAATTCATGGCTCTAGTCTTAGAAGACCAGGATTGGAAAAGTAAATAACTAGATGCAATTTCTCCCAAAACATCTTTGGCCTTTATACCAGTTGGAGAGAGAGTCCCTAGACAACTATCAGTCTTGAGAGAGAGAGAGAGACGAGAGAGAGAGAGAGAGAGAGAGAGAGAGAGAGAGAGATTTGAGTTTAATTCACTGAGTTTGAGTGCCTACAAGTTACCAGGTGGTCCAGAAACAAGAGTAACACATGGGTGGTCCTTGTACTCTGAAAATTCCCTGTCCAAAGGGAGACTAGGCAAAGATATAATTGTTGATCTATTAAACTAAAATGTTTCAATATATACCTTGGTTCTTGAGTTAATAAAATTATCTGATGTCATGTGATTTGTATACATACATATACAAATAGCCACGCATTGTGAAGGCTGAGATTTTTGTGAATGAAAAAAGAACTCTCCCACAAGCCCCAGATCGTTATAAAGCCTTGGAGATAACCTGTAGGCTTTCCACCTTCCACCAAAGGGAAGAGAGCGGTAGCTTCCTGAAGTACCTGTTATTTTCATTCTTGAGTCAGTCAGTCCTGTGATCTACTGTCACATCACAGCAGTGGTTAGGTGCTCTTCTCCTTCTCCTTCTCCTCCTTCTTTGCTTTTTTGAGACAGGGTTTCTCTGTTTAGTACGGTTGTCCTAGACTGGCTCTGTAGATCAGGCTAGCCTCAATCTCATGGAGATCCATCTGCCTCTGCCTCCCTGAGTGCTGGAATTACAGGCGTGTGCCAATGTGCCTGGCTAGTTTTATTTGGCAGAGTCTCACGGTGTTTGCCTGCCTGACTTATATCTTACTATGTAAACAAGGCTGCCTTGAATTCAAAGTAATTAATAACTAAAGCCAATGTTCATAGTTTTTTTTTTTTTCATCATGTATTTGCTAGTCTGGGTAATTAATTGTCCCCCAAACTGGAAGGTTGAGTTTATTTCCCCACACAAACGTGCTGTGGATCAGCTACTTAGCAGAATATATTTCATTCCTTTTCTTTTTTCTTTCTTTCTTTTTTCTTTTTAGTAGAAAGTTTTGGAAAAATCATAGAAAATTTTACGTGTAAATTTTTTTCTTAGCACTTACAAAGATTACAGCAGTCACATTTATCTACCACTAATCATTCTGGAGATCAAAGCATAGTTTTATTCTTTTCTATCCTGATGGAAAATGCTGGAGGAGATAGGAGTAATCATGTGATTGAATTAATTGAAGTCTTCTGCTCTGGAGGAAACTGTGCTGCTCACTGTCCTGTCTACAATCACAGTGGGTAAGTCCAGTTGGCATCAGGGGTGTTCCATCTTACTTTGATGGACGCAATCATGGACGTGTGATTTGTTTACATGACCTGTTTATTTTTGCTGGCTATTGTTGCACATACCACCTCCTCCTCAACTACCACCACACAGAGTGTCCTGTAGCCCAGAACACTGTATAGCTGAAGATGACCTTGAATTTCTGATCACCAGGCTTCTACCTCCTAAGTGCTGGGATTTCAGGCTTGTGCTACCACACCAGACTGACACACTGTTTCCGGAGTCTCTCTTCATTTCCCTCAATGCAGGGTTGCAGGGATGGGATGTAGGGTGCTCGGATGGAAATCCAAGAGGCTGGTCTCTGATGTAGGCTCTGCCTACAGCCTCTCTCAGGTTTAGCAGTGTCATTGTGGAGGAATTTCTTAGTTTCTGAACCCTGTCACTGCAACTCTTGGGGGTAGGAGTGGGAGTAGGGGTGGAGGGGGGAGGAGGGGAGGATGAGAGTCAAACTAAGTCAACTAAGAATTAACTCACCAGAGATCTTCCTGGGTTTTCATGGTAAACCACTGTTCACAAATTCTTTTCTAAGAGTTTCTCAAACCAGCAGAAAGAGCCGTCTCAGATTATCTGCCTGTTCCATTGTGTTTCTTCTACCTTGAAGTTTGGTTGCTGAAGTTAAATTGAGCCTGAACTCTGGTCTCTTCCTCCTCTTCCTTTTCCTCCATCTCCTCTCTCCCTCTTTCTCTCTTTTAAGCTTTATGAATTCCTTTATTTGAAACTTATATTTAATCCAAGTCGGGCCTTAAAACACTTAGCATTTTCTTGGTGAAACAATGCTACTATTAAAATTAAACATGTTTTACTTCGCCCCCCCCTTATAAAACATAAAAGCTACAGAGAGGAACCTAGCTGGAAGACTTACAAAGCCCACCTAACTTTTTCTTCTCTGAATCCCTAGGTAGATATGGCATAATAAATTCTATTCTGTTTATTGGTGACTTTGCTCCAACTTTGATGGGTGTCTAGGACGTGCTTCTGCTTCCCTGTCAGACTGACTCCCGCCATTGTCACCACATCTTGGTGCTCTATGGATCGCATTGCTGGGGGATTATGTGAAGGGAACCTCCTTTCCCATACAAGGGGGAGCCCTTGTTCTTGTATTCAAGGCAATTGTGACAAATTAAGATGTGTCTTGTCTTCCATCCCATCTGTCACAAGAAATGCAGTTATTACCACAATGACCGCTTCCACTGGAAGAGAGTGGGGCTGCATATGGAGCAGTGGCCAAGGTGATACTCCCCTCATAACTTGTCTTGTGCCTTCACAATTTCATAACAGTTTTCTGCTCTTCACTAAGGAAAGCCTGCTGGATCCTGTCACGCACACACTTGGGCCCACGGAACCGCCACGGGCTCTGCTGACATGCTTCTTTGTCTTAGACAACCTCATAAGGACTTTAGGTCTCATGCATGAGCGAAGACCCCTCGAAGTCTGCCTGGACACACATGCAGACCTGGCTGCTTTCCCAACCTTCTTGGTGTACAGGTAAACAATCTTGTTCCCTGAGTTTGAGACAGCCTAGTTTTGTTAGAGGCTGTATTGTAGGAGAGCCTACGACCGAATGTCAAACACTGGACCACTGAGTGCCCCTAAGCGCCTGGAAGCAAGCACTGTAACCTCTCGATGGAGAGTCATCACATCGACAGGATTTGAAAAATCACAGTTTGTACAATCTTTTGCGGTAGTGTATAATCTCTTGTATCACAGGAACTGGGTTGATCTCTCATTGAATATCTGTCATCAACTGGTAATAAACAAACCAGTTTGGAAAGGAAAAAGCTATGTATTCTATTGCCTAAAGCAGAATGGCTCCACAGAATCATCAAAATGACAAAGATTGAGTGTTTCGTTTTAAACTCTTGTAATTCTGAAGTTTTCAGTTGTTTTTTTTTTATAGTTGTCTAATTGCTGCTGTTGATAACCGGCATTTTCCAACCAATCAAAATATTTACAAATTTCGAACAAGCTTTCTTCATTCTTCCACTTGGCCTTTGATTTCTAAAGTGCAGTTTAAATGCTGCCTTTTCCTTAAGCATTCTCACTAGTTTTTTTTTCTTCTTTTTAAAAGGATCTTTTAAATTCTTTTCTATGACAAGTTTAAACCATTATGCAATGTATCTTGATCACATTTAACCAAATCTTCCTTCCTACCCTCCTCATACACCCTCAGGAATTTCCTCTCTCACCTTTATAGCATCCTCTTTCTCTCTTTTCTCTTTTCCTTTTTTTCTTTCTTCCCCTCTTTTAAAATAACACACTGTTGTGTAAATTTCCTCCAACACTGAAACATCCCATCCTGAAGAAAGCACTGTAAACAGGAAAGTAAGCAACCCAAATATCTTCAGGAAGTCCCTAAAACTGATTAGATTCACTTGGGCCTTTACTACTAGCATATGCAACGAAAGCTAACAGAACCAAAGATGAGATGGGTAGGAGTGAGTGCATGGTCCTAGCTATGGGTAGCAAGGCAAGCAACTGCAGTTGAGATGCATGAGGAGGATGTTGAGGGAGAAACATGCATCGCCTCCTGTTAAACTGTACTTCTATATTACCTCCTTGGTGGAAGTGTGAAGTAACCAAAGAAAATTTGTTATTATGTGAGTGCAATTGTTCACAGAGGCCAGAAGAGGATGTCCAGTCCACTGAAGCTGCAGGTGGTTGTGACCAGCCCCATGTGAGTGATGGAAACTAACTCATGTCCTCTGAAGAGCTTCTTTTTTTTCTTTTCCTTTTTAATTTTATTAATTACAGTTTTTTTTCACTTTGTATTCAGCTGTAAACCCCTCCCTCACCCCTCCTGATCCTACCCTCCCTCCCTCTTCTTCTTCTATTCTGCTCTCCCAGTCCAAAGATAGGGGAGGTCCTTCTCCCCTTCCATCTGACCCTAGGTCAGGTCAGGACTGGCTGCATTGTCTTTCTCTGTAGACTGGTAAGGCTGCTCCCCCATCAGGTGGAGGTGATCAAAGACCCAGGCACTGAGTTCATGTCAGAGACAGTCCCTGTTCCCCTTATTAGGGATCCCTCGTGGACACCGAGCTGCCATGGGCTACATCTAAACAGGGGTTCTGGGTTATCTCCATACATGGTCCTTGGTTGGAATATCAGTCTCAGAAAAGACCCCTGTGCCCAGAAATTTTGGTTCTGTTGCCCTCCTTGTAGCGCTCCTGTCCCCTCCAAGTCTTTCTATCTCCCCCTTTTTTGATAAGATTCCCTGCACTCTGTCCAAAGTTTGGCTGTGAGTCTCAGCAGATGTTTTGATACCCTTCTGGACAGAGTCTTTCAGAGGCCCTCTGTGGTAGGCTCCTGTCCTGTTCCCTGTGTTCACCCTCTTCCGATGTCCGTCCCATTTGTCTTTCAGAGTGAGGATTGATTTTCTTATCCAGGGTCCTCCTTCTTGCTTAGCTTCTTTAGGTGTACAGATTTTAGTATGTTTATCCTATATTATATGTCTCTTATTCACTTATAAGTGAGTATATACCATGTGTGTCTTTCTGCTTCTGGGATACCTCACTCAGGATGATCTTTTCTAGTTCCCACCATTTGCAAGGAATCATTTCATGATTTACTTGCTTTTATTTGTTGAGTAGTATTCCATTGTGTAAATGTACCACAATTTCTGTATCCATTGCTCTGTTGAGGGATATCTGGGTTGTTTCCAGATTCTGGCTATTACAAATAAAGCTGCTACGAACATGGTTGAGCAATTATTCTTGTTGTATACTTGAGCATATTTTAGATATATGCCTAGGGATGGTATAGCTGGGTCTTGAGGAAGCACTATTCCTAATTGTCTGAGAAAGCACCAGATTGATTTCCAAAGTGGTTGTACAAGTTTCCATTCCCACCAGCAATGGAGGAGGGTTCCCCTTTCTCCACATCCTCTCCAGCATGTGTTGTCACTGGAGTTTTTGATCTTAGCCTTTCTGATGGGTGTAAGGTGAAATCTCAAGGTCATTTCGATTTGCATTTCCCTGATGACTAAAGATGTTGAGTATTTCTTTGTTTCTCTGCCATTCAATGTTCCTCTATTGAGAATTCTCTATTTAGCTCTGTACCCCATTTTTTAATTGGATTACTTGATTTGTTGTTGTTTAACTTCTTAAGTCCTTTATATACTCTGGATATTAGTCCTCTGTCAGATATAGGGTTGGTGAAGATCCTTTCCCAATCTGTAGGCTGCTGTGTTGTTCCTATGACAGTGTCCTCTGTTTTACAGAAGCTTTTCAGTTTCATGAGGTCCCATTTATTGATTATTGATCTTAGAGCCTGAGCTGTTGGTGTTCTGTTCAGGAAGTTGTGTCCTGTGTCAATGAGTTCAAGGCTCTTCCCAACTTTTTCTTCTAAGCGGTTTAGTGTGTCTGGTTTTATGTTGAGGTTTGATCCACTTGGACTTAACTTTTCTGCAGGGTGATAAGTATGGATCTATTTGCATTTTTCTACATGAAGACATCCAGTTAGACCAGCACCATTTGTTGTAGATGCTATCTTTTTTCCATTTTATGGTTTTGGCATCTTTGTCAAAAATCAGATGTCCATAGTGTGTGGGTTTATATCTGGGTCTTCTATTCAATTCCATTGATCCACCATTCTGTTTCTATGCTAGTACCATGCAGTTTTTATTACTGTTGCTCTATAGTATAGCTTGAGATCAGGCATAGAGGATACCTCCAGAAGATATTTTATTGTAGAAGATTGTTTTAGCCATTCTAGGTTTCTTGTTATTCCATATGAAGTTGAGAATGTTTCTTTCAAGGTCTGTAAAGAATTGTGTTGCTAATTTGATGGTAATTGCATTGAATCTGTAGCTTGCTTTTAGTAAGATGGCCATTTTTACTATGTTAATCCTGCCAAGCCATGGGCATGGGAGATCTTTCCATCTTCTGATATCTTCTTCTATTTCTTTCTTCAGAGACTGAAAGTTTTTTCATACAAGTCTTTGACTTCCTTGGTTAGGGTCACACCAAGGCACTTTTATGTCTTTTGTGGCTATTGTGAAGGGTGTTGTTTCCCTAATTTCTTTCTTAGCCCATTTGTCTTTTGTATGCAGGAGGGCTACTGATTTTTTTGAGTTGATTTTGTATCCAGTCACTTGGCTGAAGGTATTTATCAGCTGCAGGAGTTCCCTGGTAGAGTTTTTTGGGTCACTCATGTATACTATCATATCATCTGCAAATAGTGATACTTTGACTTCTTCCTTTCTGAACTGAATCCCCTTGATCTCCTTCAACTGTCTTATTGCTCTAGCTAGGACTTCAAGAATTATGTTAAAGAGGTATGGAGAGAGTGGGCAGTCTTACCTTGTCCCTGATCTCTGAAGAGCTTTTAACCACTGAACCTGAAGTGTTCTTTTTTTAATATGCATTTATTTATTTACTTATTTTGTGTGTAACAGTTTCCTCCAAGTTTGAAACATTCTGTCCTTCATGGAACTTTTTAAGCAGGAAGGTGAACTACTCAAAATAGCACATACATGTGACTGTGGTATACGTTCCTGTGTGTATCCAGGTGAGTACAACTGTATAGACAGGAGGAAGAGAGAGGAAGACCTAGGACACCCTTGGTCCCTCTCCATCTCAGTCCTTTAAGACCAGGCCTCTTCTCCCTGAACTCAAAGCTTGTGTTTTCTTATAGCTAGGCTGAACATCATGCAGTCCCAGCAGTCCTGCATCTGCCCTGCCCCCTGCTGTGTTACAGCTGGTGTGGGAGCGCACCTAGGTTGTCACACATCCCCAACCCCTGCAGTGAGCACTTCAACCACACACCTTCCCTTTCACCACAGTACGTTCCTTTAAGGTGGGTTTGGGTCACGCGACTGCTCAGTTTCTCTTAGTTTAATATATTAAGAACACATATATTTAGAAGCCAATCATACATGTTTGGTGCTAAGCACAACAGTTGAAGTACCAATTACACAGTATTTAAAATTATTTGTTGATGAGAAATAAGGTAATTATTTTGTCTATTTTTGTGATGTGTTCTTTTTAAAGTTCCTTTCTAAAAATTTCTTAAGGACCTGGAGAAATGAGTCAGCAGTTCAGTAAGTTTTCATACCATTCTTGCAGAGGATCCGAGTTCAGTTTCAAATACCCAGGTGCGGTGGCACATACCCAGCTGTAACTCTAGCTATGGGGTATCTGGTGCCTTCTTCTAGTCTCCATGAGAAACTGACCTGAAGTGCACAAATCCACACACAGACACACAAATATGCATGCAATTAAAAACAAAAGGAATCAGCACTCTAGGGAAGCAGAGGCAGGCAGATCACTATGAGTTCGAGGCCAGACTGGTCTACAAAGTGAGTCCAGGACAGCCAAGGCCACACAGAGAAACCCTGTCTTGAAAAACAAAACAAAACAAATAACAACAACCAAACAAACAAAAAAAAATCTTAAAAAAACAAACAACCATTAAGTCTTTGCATTTTAAACACAAATTGTTAAGGAAGCCACCCTAAAGGTAAATCTACAGCCATGATCCCATCTGGTGTGCTGTAAAGCGGGTCCTAGGGTTTCAGTGTCACAAGCTGCCTGGTGCCAAGCTATGATATTTGAAAACCAAAGTGAGAAGGACAAGGAAGACACGCCTCCGAGTCCCACCTCCTGTCGCTTGGCCTGGGGTGGGCCTGGTTTTCTTCTGCTACCCTGCAGTCTAGATAGCTTTCTTGGATTGCTCTGCTAGCAATTGCTCTGTTTAAACCCTGAAGAGTAGAAGGCATGTTTTACAGAATTTGAAATCTTAGCGCCTCAGATAGGGACCATGTTATGATAGGTGAGCAGCTGGACAGACTGACAATAGGTGAGCTGCTGGACAGACTGACAAATGGATGGCAGTTGTTTACCCACCACCTTGCTTACCCACACTGAGGTGACGTCCGCAAGAGCAGGTGTGTGGTTGGTGTAGTAATTCACTGCTCAAAGCAAAAATATCCCCTCTTCTGAGAATTGAGTCTGCGATGCCATTTACTAACTTTGTGTCTTCAATTTTTGTTTGTTTGAAAATATATCAACACTAATAACTAGTCCCTATGCCTGTTTTGTTTTGTTTTTAAAATTCGGAAGCAGGGATAACTTCCTTTAATCTGTAAGGACATTCTGGTATTAAGTCATATACTATCTCAGCAGTGTGTGTGTGTTTTCTAGGTGTGAATGCTAGTGTTGTGCTTGAGCTACCTCCCCAGCCCTTCAAGACACTGTTTTCCTTCTCTTTCTTCATTCTTTCCTCCTGGGTCCCTCCCCCGCCCCAACTTTTATTTTTGAGACAAAGTTTCACTGTGTAGCCCTGGCTGGCCTCCAACTTGGTACTTACACTGGGCTGGCTTCCATCTCACAGAGGTCTGCCTGCCTCTGCTCCCTGAGTGCAGGCACCACACCAGGTCCTTCAAGATGTTTTTAAAGTGCAAAAAAGTAACCTAAGGTAGGTGACCAAGTTCTCAGCACAAAAGAGATTTATGTGCTCCAGAGGGACAGAGGGCTGGGAATAAGAGACAAAGACAGGAGATACAGAAAGAGGGATAAGGGGAAGGGAATGAAGGAGAGGGAGAAGGGGTATTTGTCCCCTGTTGGGGAGGGGCAAATGACAAAGGACTGCCTCAGGATATCGAGGAGACAGATGTTGCAAATGGCAGTTTATAAAGGTAAAAGAGGAAACTTCATGTTAGGATGAGGTGTTTAATTTTAACTGGGCATGACAGTTATATGAGCCAAAGGGGGTTTTGATAGCTGGACCCTGGTAGTCAGCCTCAGGAGGAGGGATTGGCCAAATAAGGGAATGGACCTTGGGGGCTAGCTTCAGGAATGTAATCTTTTTTTCAGCAAGGCCCAGGAATGGGGGAGAAGGACAAAGCCTGCCAGAGCTATGTTTGCCATGCTTGGGCTGGCTGGAGTCCCTTCAGTAAGTAATCTGTAAATCTCCGGAGCTAAGCTAAACACAAGCAAGCCACATAGACAATGGCCGAGGGGCACTTAGGGGCAGTTAGCGGCAGAGGGTTATGGAGTCCTGTTAGTCCGTGTCAAGGGATGAGGCCAAACACTTTCTAGACCCAGACACTGTAGGAAAGTCCTGGTAGAATGTCAGGTGGGGTAGAAAATTCTTGAACAAGCAAGTTCAAAAAAACTACAAAGGTGAACTATGTTTCTCATGACAATTTTGTGTAAGTAGCTTTCCAAGCAAGCCCTTAGCCAGCAGGAGGATATTTTAAACCCACTGTGGGGTACTTTCTCCAGGGACAGGGGTACATGGATATGCAGGTTTTTAAAGATCTAGAGGGCTGACAACTGAACAGTGAGCTGAGCAGGGGAAAGTCCTTCTTTCCAGCAATAAGAGACTGGAAGGAACAGCCTGTAGCCAGCCATTGACACTGTCTTGTGCTTCTGGGGCCATGGGAGACCAGCTCAGACCAACAGAACACACCGTGCCCAGCTCTTCTTTTCCCTTGACACTTGCAGAACACAGGTGGATAGGCACATGAAACCTGCATGAAACTCTAGAGTACGTTGTGGAGGGATTTAAATTCAGAACATGGCTGCCCTGGCAAACAGTGACCTTCTAGGTCCCTGTGACCTGGTGGAATCCAGACTCGCCTTAACCCGGAGACAGAGGCAGATCTCCGAGTCCAAGGCCAGCCTGGTGAAGAGCAAGTTTCAGGTAAAGATAAGCTTGTCCAGGCGTGTGGTACAGGCCTTTAATCCCAGCACTCAGGAGACAGAGCATGCAGATGTCGGAGTTCTAGTCAGTTCTGTTAAGCAGTTCGGATTAGAAAGTGAGTTGAGAGGCAGTGTGATGGAGTTGTGTTCATGGCAGTTCAGTTTGTAGAATTCATAGGCACTTTTTACTGGAAAAGTTTTATAGAGAGAGAGACTAAAGAGAGAATGAGCTAGACACAGGTGAAGACAGAATGAACCAGAGAATGAGAAAGAGCCAGAAGATTAGAACAGATTGCTAGAGTTAATTTGAGGCCAAGCAGAACAATTTAGTGGGAAACTGAGAGAAGCAAGATTGAATCAGTCAGCTTAGAAAGAAGTTTGAACTAGAACAGCTGAGTTGAACCAGCCAGCCATAGTTCAGAAAGAACTAAAAAGGGTGAGCTTACTCAGCAGTAAGTCTCAGAGGCTGAAAACATTCTTGGCCTAGGTTAGATTGTACAGAGGCTAGAAGTTCCCAGGACTAGGCCTAGGTTAGCAGATGGACAATTACCTCAGGTAAATAAAAGTTCCTTTACATTGTGTTTCCCAGCAGATGGGAAGAAGGTCACCAAGCAAAGTAACAACTGCGCGCTCTCATGTGGAAAGGTACTATATTCGAATCTTTCCAAATTAATCTCTTGTATTTTCATAAACTTCAACACAAAGCTTCTTTGCTCCTATTTTTTAACATCACCACTAAGTTCGATGGTTCACAGTTGTAGAATTGACTGTAACTCTGAAAGCAGACATAAGTAAAATTTCCAAAAACATGGAGTAAACCAGTCTGATAATTTTAAAGGAAATGAAATTCAATATGTAGCATTTTAAATTGTTCCTCTTTTGGACTTCTAATTTTAAATTTTAATGTTTTTTTGTTAATACAAAAATATTATTTTCTTATCTTTTTCTTGATATGGTCCAGGCGGGTTTTAAATGTGTGATGACCTCTTGCCACTGCCCTGGTCTGACAAGCCTGGGCCACAATGCCTGCTCTAAACACATTGTCTCCTGTTTCTCTTTCTTCTTCTTCTTCTTCTTCTTCTTCTTCTTCTTCTTCTTCTTCTTCTTCTTCTTCTCCTTCTTCTTCTGTTGGAGATCTCAACAAATACTTACTGCACAAATGGAGAAGTTCACTGTCAGACTCTGAAGGGTATGAAAATAAAGCGGGCCAGGCAAAGTGTCTCATTGTAATTGTGCATGTGTGGAGATGTGTGTGTGTGTGTGTCTGTGTGTGTGAGATGTGTCTGTTTGTGGGTACATGCTTGTGTCTGTGGGTGTTCATGTGTGTGCATGTACATGTGAGTGTGTGTGTTGACCTCTTAACTGCTGAGCCATCTCTCTCCTGAATTGCTGGTTTCTTGTGTGCTTCGTTTACTACTTTCAGATATGCTTCGACTACAACCAGAGAGAGCAAAGCCATGGATAAAGAGTGGGGGAGCTTCTGTATTTACAAAACTGCCTTTCAAAGATGTTTGCATACCTGCCACTTATGTTCAGCTACTACTAACCAACCTGACAGCTTAGGACAGACTGGAAAATAAATCATCACATGGACTAGCTGGTCAGAACAGAGCCAGCGCTTCCAGTTTTCAGGAAGGGATGTTGTACTTCTAGGTAGTCATTGAGTCCCTGGTCTCACGTGTTTCAGAAATACTTCAGGGTGTTACTTATGTGCCTGAGTCCTTGAATTTCATTCTCTCTTTCTTAACTAGACATCAATCTGTCTGAGAAATATTCCTGAGAATTTGCATTGAAATCTGCCTTAGTTTATCCATGTAAGTGGCTGTTCACGTATTTTGCTTATTTTCCCCCATTTGCTTATTTGTTTTTGAGATAGTATCTCACTTTAGAGCCTGGTGTGGGACTCACAGTCCCCCTGCCTCGGTGTCCTCAGTGCTGGGTGACAGGCCTGTACCAACGCAGTGAGTGGCTTCCATTTTCCACAGACAGAGTTTCCTCACTGTTTACATTTTTCTCCTGGTTCCTAAGAAACTCAAGTCCAAGTGGATCGGAGATCTCAACATAAAACCAGACACACTAAACCTGTTAGAAGAAAAAGTGGGGAAAAGCCTTGAACTCATTGACACAGGAGACAACTTCCTGAACAGAGCACCAACAGCACAAGCTCTAAGATCAACAATCAATAAATGGGACCTCATGAAATTGAAAAGCTTCTATAAAGCAAAGGACACTGTCACCAGAACAAAACAACAGCCTACAGATTGGGAAAGGATCTTCACCAAAGCTACATCTGACAGAGGGCTAATATCCAGAACATATAAAGGACTTAAGAAGTTAAACAGCAACAAATCAAGTAATCCAATTGAAAAATGGGATACAGAGCTAAATAGAGAATTCTCAATAGAGGAACACTGAATGGCATAAAGAAATGCTCAACATCTTTAGTCATCAGGGAAATGCAAATCAAAATGACCTTGAGATTTCACCTTACACCCATCAGAAAGGCTAAGATCAAAAACTCCAGTGACAACACATGCTGGAGAGGATGTGGAGAAAGGGGAACCCTCCTCCATTGCTGGTGGGAATGGAAACTTGTACAACCACTTTGGAAATCAATCTAGTGCTTTCTCAGACAATTAGGAATAGTGCTTCCTCAAGACCCAGCTATACCATCCCTAGGCATATATCTAAAATATGCTCAAGTATACAACAAGAATAATTGCTCAACCATGTTCGTAGCAGCTTTATTTGTAATAGCCAGAATCTGGAAACAACCCAGATATCCCTCAACAGAGCAATGGATACAGAAATTGTGGTACATTTACACAATGGAATACTACTCAACAAATAAAAGCAAGTAAATCATGAAATGATTCCTTGCAAATGGTGGGAACTAGAAAAGATCATCCTGAGTGAGGTATCCCAGAAGCAGAAAGACACACAACGTATATACTCGCTTATAAGTGGATATTAAACATAGTCCAATATATAGGACAATCATATTAAAATCTGTACATCTAAGGAAGCTAATCAAGACGAGGACCCTGAAATCTTCATTCAGAAAGGCAAATGGAATGGACATCAGAAGAGGGAGAAAACAGGAACAGGACAGGAGTCTACCACAGAGGGCTTCTGAGAGACTCTACCCAGCAGGGTATCAAAACATCTGCTGAGACTCATAGCCAAACTTTGGGCAGAGTGCAGGGAATCTTATGCAAGAAGGGGGAGATAGAAAGACCTGGAGGGGACAGGAGCTCTACAAGGAGGGCAACAAAACAAACAAACAAACAAACAAACAAACAACTGGGCACAGGGGTCTTTTCTGAGACTGATATTCCAACCTAAGACCATGCATGGAGATAACCCACAACCCCTGCACAGATGTAGCCCATGGCAGCTCAGTGTTCAAGTGAGTTTCCTAGTAATGGGAACAGGGACTGTCTCTGACATGAACTTAGTGGCTGGCTCTTTGATCATCTCCCCATGACGGGGGGGGGGGGGGGGAGCAGCCTTGCCAGGCCACAGAGGAAGACAATGCAGCTAGTCCTGATGAGACCTGATAGGCTAGTGTCAGAGGGAAGGGGAGGAGGAGCTCCCCTATCAGTGGACTTGGAGAGGGGCATGGGAGAAGAAGAGGGAGAGAGGGTGGGATTGGGAGGGGATGAGGGAGGGGGCTACAGCTGGATACAAAGTGAATAAATTGTAATTAATAAAAAATAATTAAAAAGAAATGTTCTGAAATAGAACTTGATGTGCTAATTCTTGATGTGAAGTTCTGATAGTGTTAAGAGAGCAAAGTCAAGGGAATTTGTGTTGCAAAATACACAGGTAGCTCTTGCTTTTGTGAGTTTTTTTTTTTTTTTTTTTTTTTTTAAGAATGTTCATCTGTCCTCCTGGAACTGAGAGGAGATAAATTCCCACTCTGGACTGAAGAGATGGTTCAATGGCTAAGGGCACTTGTTGCTCTTCTAGAGGATTTGGGTTCTGTTCCAAGCAGCTGAATCGGATGGCTCTACTACCTGAAACTCTTAACTTCTCCTGCCTCTTCTGTCTCCTCAAACACCCAGACATATGTGGCATACATTGCCAGACACACATAAATAAATAAATAAATAAACAATGTTTTTGTTTGTTTGTTTTTTAAGACTTCAGCTGGAGAGTTCCTGCCTGCCTGGTGAAATCCAGGGGTTGGGACCGGAACTGATACTTGCCAGGCAGCAGCTGCAGGTCGGGCACATGTAAAGGCCTCACAGTGAATATGCGGTATTCAAGCTGTTGGCTTCCCTCTGTGCTAGACTCTGAGTTTGAAATAGCTTCAATGCAGAGGGTGAGTGGGATGATCCGTGGTCTTCTCCAGCATGGAAAGCGAGTTCTAGGGTGGCCAGTCGGAGCAGACGACTACCCTGGCCTTAGACAATGCCTTCTAGTTTGCTCATGTAAGGTGTGCTAGCTGACAAGCTCTCTGAGCAGAAGGATTGGCTGGCAATGGACAACTGACCAGAAACAAATGTGCAGGAGTTGTGTGGAGGCTTTGCAGAGTTCAGGGTTCTGGAGAGTAAGTGATCCTTGCAGGGTAGATCCTGTATCAAAGCATGTCTTTTCTCTCCCCAAGAGAGGTGCATATAGAAAAATATGCCCTTTTATTCTTTGTTTAGATGTTTTCTTTTCTATTTATGTGCATGTATATGTGTGTCTATGTGAGTGTATGCTACATGTGTGCAGGTACATGTGGAGGTCAGAAGAAGGTGTCAGATCTCTTGGATCCGGAGCTCAGGTGGCTGTAACCTAGGAACTGACTTCAGATACTGGGGAGAGCAGCCAACACACTTAAACTCAATGCATCATTTTAGCTTCTTTAGGTCTGTAGATGGCTAGTCTATATTATATGTCTAATATCTGCTTATAAGTGAGTATATACCATGTGTGTCTTTCTGCTTCTGGGTTACCTCACTCAGGATGATCTTTTCTAGTTCCCACCATTTGCCTGCAAATTTCATGATTTCCTTGTTTTTAATAGCTGGGTAGTATTCCATTGTGTAAATGTAGCACAATTTCTGTATCCATTCTTCAGTTGAGGGACATCTGGGTTGTTTCCAGATTCTGGCTATTATGAATAAAGCTGCTATGAACATAGTTGAGCAAATATTCTTGTTGTATACTTCAGCATATTTTAGATATATGCCTAGGAATGGTATAGCTGGGTCTTGAGATAGCACTATTCCCAGTTTTCTAAGAAAGCTTTAAGTCTCTGAAAAGAAATTGGAGAAGATGTCAGAAGTTGGAAAGATCTCCTGTGTTCATGGGTTGGTAGGATTAACACAGTGAAAATTGTTATTTTACCAAACGCAATCTACAGATTCAATGTAATTCCCATCAAAATACCAACATGATTCTTTACAGACCTGGAAAGAAAAACTCTCAATTTTATATGGAATAACAAGAAACCCAGAATAGCTAAAACAATCCTCTATGATAAAAGATTTTCTGGAGGTATCTCCATCCCTGATCTCAAGCTGTACTATAGAGCAAGAGTAATGAAATCTGCATGGTACTGGCATAGAAACAGAATGGTGGATCAATGGAACCGAACGGAAGACCCAGAAATAAACCCACACACTTATGGACACCTGATTTTTTTCAAAGAAGCTAAAGTGGTAAAATGGTAAAAAGATAGCATCTTCAATAAATGGTGCTGGTCTAACTGGATGTCTACATGTAGAAAAATAAAAATAGATCTGTACTTATTACCCTGCACAAAAATGAAGTCCAAGTGGATCAAAGACCTCAACATAAAACCAGATACACTAAATCTCTTGGAAGAAAAAGTGGGTAAGAGCCTTGAACTCACTGGCACAGGAGACAACTTTCTGAACAGAACACCAACAGCTCAGGCTGTAAGATCTACAATTAATAAATGGGACCTCATGAAACTCAATGCATCATTTTAAATCAAGCAGTTTAAATGTGTGCATGTATGTGTGCTCATGTGTGTGCAAGTTCATGTGTGTGCAGTGTATATGCCTCTCTCTCTCTCTCTCTCTCTCTCTCTCTCTTTCTCTCTCTGAGTCTGTGTACATGTGTAAGTCAGGTCAGTTGTCATTTCTCAGGTGCAGTCTGCCATGTTTTCAATCAGGCAGTTTTTTTTTTTTTTTTTTGAGACAGGGTTTCTCTGGTAGCCTTGGTTCTCTTGGAACTCACTCTGTAAAGCAGGCTGTCCTGGATCTCACAGAAGTCCACCTGCCTCTGCTTCCACACTCAGCTGTGATGTCTGTCTTTAAGGGGTCAGGTTTTGAAGAGAACACTGTACTGTGTCATGGGCAAGAGTGGCAGCATGTGCCTCTATCCCTAGCACAAGGGGGCTAGAGGCAGGAGGATCAGGATCAGGATGCCTGCCTGTCTTAAGGGCGGTGGGGCAAACTGGACAGATAGCCCTATGGTTAAGAATAGCAGCACCCATGTGGCAAGTCATACTGTCTGTAGCTCCAGTCCAGGGGATCCAGCATCTTTTCTGCTGTGAGAATGGAAATCAGAGCAGAATCCATGCTGGCGTTCAGGCGGCCCATGTTCGAGCCCCAGCACAAGGGAAAAGAAAGAGTCAAATGATGAGCAAAGCATCTGCAACTTTAGAATATATATTTCCTACTCTTCTCCTTGGAAAAAATTTGTTTAAAATAATGCTACAGTAAAATGTCCTAAATTATCAAATACAAATACTAAGAGGCTTAAGGATGAGTAATATAAAAAAGAAAATAGTGTTTCTTTACTGTTCTATGAATGGGGGGTTATATTTATCACATTTGAAATTTATTTTTAAAACAACAATTTTTTTTTCAATGCAGTTTATTCAGGAACATTGAACAATCCTCGGACCCCGGGGAAAGCCAGCCCACAGCTTAAATAGCCTCTGGGTAGCCAACCCAGGCGTGCCACGGGGGCAATGCAGATAGGTCCACATACATGGAAGCAAGCCAGATCCTCGGCCTTAGCCAAATGTGGAGTTGTTCGTGACAGAGAGCAAACAACAATTTTTATCTTAAAACACAGGTTGTATTTGTCACATTTGAAATTTATTTGTAAAACAACAATTTTTATCTTAAAACACAGGTTGTATTTGTCACATTTGAAATTTATTTGTAAAACAACAATTTTTATCTTAAAACACAGGTTGGGCCTGTGCCACAGACCTAGAATCCAGGTAGTTAGGAGTTGTGGTAGGAGAGGTAACAATGTCACAGCCTCCCTGAGCAATATTTGGAGACCCCATCTCAAAATAAAAAAGCAAAATGAGGGACGTGGCTACAGCTCAGACTTGGGGAGCCTGTGAGGCAGGCATGAAGGCCTGGGTTCCATCCCTGGAACTGCAGGAGAGAAGAAAGAAGACAGAAAAATAGGTGCCAGAAATTTGACAGCACTTTATAATGTAGTAGTTATGCAATCAAATTGTGCTATCTATGTGTGTGGACACAAAAATAATTTCTCAGAATTACAGCCAGAGATGCATTTTAATAGAACCTGTTTTATGCATATTTTACCTTTGGTTTTGATAAAAGATTTGTAAAGTATAATTTTGGTCCAGATAGGCTGTCAAGCATCTCAAAGCTTTCTGTTGTTTTACTAACATCCTGATTCCTTTTTCTACACAGCTGACATGGTAGAGGTGAACGGACAGCTAAAGTAGTGAAGGTTGTCTTCTACCACCGAGATTTCTAAGTGCTGTCCTGGAGAAAGAGTAACAAACCAACCACTTCTTAAAGGTGCGACATGTGACCTAGTTGCTTGTGTGATACTTGGGCTCAAGCCCTGGAACCAAAAAAAAGAAAAAGGAAGCAATATATCTTTTAATAGTTCTACTGCTAAGAAATCACAAAAAGAAAACAAGACACTGTGGGGTTTATTTTCTATATTATGCAAATCATACTTATGGGCCATACTTTCTAACCTCATAAAACTGAAATAAAAGTTTACATTTTTAACTTTAAAAATGATTTATTTTATTTTATTTCAGTTTATTTTATTTTATGTCTGTGTGTTTTGCCTGCATGTGTGTAAATGCACAGTGTCAATGCTGGGTACCTGTGGAGGCGTGGTGAGAGAGGTTCTGCAGCCTATGCCCTAGTTTGTCTAGTCTCTGTGTGTGCATGTACCCTCAGAAGCCAGAAGAGGGCGTCTGATCCCCTGGAATTGGAATTTCAGGATTTTATGTGAAACTTGATGGGTTCTTGGGATGGAATCTGTGTCCTCCAAAAGTTGGCAGATGCTCTTAGCTTCAGAGCCTTTTCTCCAGGACCAAGCATTCCCTATCTCTTTTTGGCCATTTTATGGAAAAGAAATGAGTCCCTTACTGAGGTTTACATCCAGTGATGTCTGACAGAGCCCTTCATAAAGTGTGCAAGCGTCTGGGAATTATGACTGGTAAATATGCTTTCCTCAGACTATGGAGCACTGATAGGCAGTCACTATCAGCCACAAATGCTACTAAAGTAAATTTTTATGCCATGTGGAAATGCTTCCAGTATGTGAAAAGAGAAAATCTCGATTCAAAATTACATATACAAGATAATTTCAAACATATTGAAAAAAAAAAAAAGACTGGTAGGAAATACAATGGGGTGTAGTTGCCCAAGGAAGAAATTCAGGAGGGTGTTTTTATCTATTTTTTTGAGACAGTGTCTGACTCTTATAACCCTAGCCTGCCTTTAATCCATGGCACTCCCCAGTGTCCTGAGCACTGGGATTACCAGTGTGACTCTCCACACCCAGCTAACCTTATTTTTAAAACAGAGGGGAGAGGCCTCAAAAAAACAAACAGATGAAAAACAAAATAGCCACCACAGAACAGTCTGTTATAGCAGAGGTGGCCTAAGCTGTAGCCCCAGCACTGGTGATGTTGAGGCAGGAGGCTGGCAAGTTTGGGTGGCACAGCCAATTTGAGGCTAGCACAGTCGACACTGTGAGACTTTCTTTTTTTTTTGTGGGGGTGGAGGGGTTTCAAGATAGGGTTTATGTATACTTTTGGCTGTCCTGGAACTTACTCTGTAGACCAGTCTGGCCTTGAACTCGGAGATCCACCTGCCTCTGCCTCCTAAGTGCTGGGATTAAAGGCCTGCGCCACCATCTCCCTGTGAGACTTTCTTAAAAAGAAAAAAAAAAAAAAAAAAAAAAGAAAAAGCTGTGCTCATGGGCTCTTTTTTTTTTTTTTTTTCAAACACAGTAATTACTCTTAGATCATTGTTAATAGTAACCTGTTTGGAGCAAACAAGGTGTTCAAGAAACATCATTAAGATGTAGAGTATTTCTTGTATAGTTATTAAAATTATTTTTCCATTGAGAGAATTCTGACATAACTTAAAACCATGCCAGTGTAAAGTAAGATCTTCCTGTATGCAAGATAATAAAACCATAAGAAGAGAAAAAGAGAACAGGGCAGCATGTCAAGTTGATCACAATAAGGAGGTGTCATTGTCTCTAGATGCTTCCGCATTTTCTAATTCTTACAATGCCTGTATCATTGCTTCCATAATTGGAAATATATAGACACTACAATTTCTTGTAAACAATATTTCCAAAGGTTTTGAGTTTTAAAAAAGTGTCTCTCTGAAGTGCAATAATTTAAGTAATACAATATATTTCTTAGAAGTCAATAATTTCCAAGAGTAGTAGCAGCTTTTTGGTTTCAAGTCAGAATTTTTACCTGTAGAAGCTGCTTTTCCTCAGAACTTGAGTCAAGGGGTAACAGATGCATATAATCGTGTTAGTGACTAGGAGTTGATGAGTGTCACCAGCTCAACACTGGGTTCCATTGTTCAACAACATACTCACAAGAGAGTAGTGTGCTGAATCAAGAAGGCAGGTAAATGTGCCTGCCGGTGGCTCCACAATTCTCCTCACAGCAGACTTCAGGCCCCAGGATGACCCAACAGCTGTGACTATCACAGGGCTCTCCAAATTTGAAGGAAAGTTTGCAGAAGCAGCTCCAGGGGAGAGTATGGCTGTGGCAGCCAGGAGGCAGCTACTGGGGTATCAGGACCATCAAAACTCAGCCAAGCCATTCATTCATTCATTCATTCATTATTTGTTCGTCTTATTTTAATATAATTTTTAATTTATTACAATTTATTCATATTGTATCCCAGCTATAGCCCCACCCTTGTCCCCTCCCAATCTCACCCTCTCTCCCTCATCTCCTCCCATGCCACTTCCCCAGTCCACTGATAGGGGAGGTCCTCCTCCCCTTCCATCTGACCCTAGCCTATCAGGTCTCACCAGGATTGTCTGCATTGTCTTCCTCTGTGGCCTGGTAAGGTTGCTCCCCCCTCAGGGGGAGGTGACCAAAGAACCAGCCACTGAGTTCATGTCAGAGACAGCCCCTGTTCCCCTTAGTAGGATGCCCATTTGGAGACTAAGCTGCCACGGGCTAGCTCTGTGCAGGGGGTCTAGGTTATGTCCATGAATAGACATATAATATAGGATAATCATATTAAAATCTGCACACCTAAAGAAGATAGGCAAGAAGGAGGACCCTGGGTAAGATGCTCAATCTTCATTCAGAAAGGCAAATGGGATAGACATTGGAACAAGGTGGTTAGTGTGAGACCCACCCTAGGAAATGGGGACACAGACTCTCAGAATTAGCTACCATAGGTTGTAGATTACTAAACAAAGATCAGTTGTTCTGACTCAAATAACCCACAATGGGTGTCTGGGATGATCAGTGTCAGGGAGGTGTAAGTCAGCAAAGGGGTTAACACAGACTGCCAGGTTTTCTCTGTGGATGTGAGTGCTTGCAGATAAACTAGCTCACCAATTTGAGAGTTCCTAAGAAGAACTAAAATACTCTTGCTCTTTATATAAGTGATTAAAAGGGAGAGTAAGGTAAAAGCAGAAAATAAAATCATTTGAAATGTAAAACAACATTGTTGCCTTCATGCTGAAAATTCTAAATAAAAAAAATATAAACACAGTAGCAGGGTAAGTCCAAATCTCATGACTAACGAGGCAAATCACCTTGAGCTCTCTAGAATTACATTCTTACTTCTTTCCCAGCATATATCCACACGCCATCAGCTTAGCTCCACTGGAGTGCTTTCCTGTCTCACCTGATGTACATGTCTTACGGCTGAAAATGCTCAAGTTGTTGCGGTCACTTTTGTCTTTCTGAATGAAATGGCTCTGTTCCTCCTGGAAAGGGAGTGGTTCAGATTGCAGAGACCTGTGGACTTAGCGTTTATAGCTGTCTAATGGGGAAAATATGTTGAAGACTATATAACAATCTATTGTTATATAACTCAACATTTCCCTCCAATTTAGTTTCTGCTACAGAAAAGGAGCCCAGATCAATTAAGAAAAAAAAAATCCCATCCATAACCTCTTCTGCCCCAACCCCCCACAACCTTCCCAAAGCCCCTCAACCAATTTTGTTCATATGATATTTCCCTTGAGGTCTTAATGGGTTTAGTCTGTAGGATTTCCTCTTCGGTGACATTATCAGAAGAAATTACCCTGTTTCATTACCTACGGTCAATGAGGTCTGACGGGCTTTCCTCCTTGCTGCTCTGCTGTGAGCGGAGGTCGAAAGCTTTCTCTAAGACAGGAAGGTGTCGTCTAGACGGAGCCTTTGAAGTTTCCTGCACTTCCATCCCCAGGTCATGAAAACGCTGGTTAGGGGTTCGTGTGTGTCAAACCCTCTTGTGGGTGCTGCTCGTGGATGAACCGTGCGCCGAGCTGCCCTGTCCAGGAACAAAGCCTGTGGCATCTGCCTGGGGGTCTGTCACTGTCCCTTCGGGTGCCCAGCCTGGAGGAAAGTTGGAGAAGTGGGCGAGGGCCTGGGGAAGCTTGGCTACAGGAAGGGCTGTCTTGGTCAGACAGCACAAATGATTGGACTGTTTGCTGGGAAACAGTGTTCAGTCTTGGTTTGTGGTTTGTGCCAGGAAATTGTTGATGATGGCAGGAAAGACTGGCCTCCCAGGAGCTTCCAAAGAGACTTTTAAAAGCTTGCTTTGTCTTTACCTTCTACTTCTTTAAAAAAATTTTAAAGTTTATGTATACAAGTGCTCCATATTCATGTACACCTGCTTGCCAGAAGAGGGCACCAGATCTCACTATAAATGGTTGTGAGCCATCATGTGATTGCTGGGAATTGAACTCAGGACCTCTAGGAAGGGCAGCCAGTGCTCTTAACCGCTAAGCTATAAATTCTTTCTACTTCTTACATGGGCCTGACAAGCAGTACAGCAGAGTGAACGTTTGCCCCTTCAGATGAAGAGCCAGGCCCATGATGGATGTGGAAGAGGCGCTGTGCTTCCGGTTCAGCAGGCGCTGCGCTGTTTATGGTGAGCGTGCGATCTGAGAAAGAACTTCAGCCAGAGACACGCAGGTGGGTGAACAATGGTGCTGAGCTGGACTTGGACCCCAAACAGAAAACACATGTGCGCCCACGTGATCTTTCACTTCAGAACTGGGACACACACAAGCAGAGCCCACGGCCTTGCTCTGTTTGCTGCTAGTGAGCTGCTTGCACTTGCCTCAGTGAGCACACCTGCACACAATCCGTGCACACACACTTGCAGCACACCTACACACTGTTATGCCCAGTTCTCGAACCGCAGGAGACCAGGAATAAATAGGGCAATTCCTGCCTGGCAAGCATCTGTTGGTCGAAATGCAAAGGGGATGTTGCGTTTTGAATTGCAGTGAGCACACCTGCACACAATCCGTGCACACACACTTGCAGCACACCTACACACTGTTATGCCCAGTTCTCGAACCGCAGGAGACCAGGAATAAATAGGGCAATTCCTGCCTGGCAAGCATCTGTTGGTCGAAATGCAAAGGGGATGTTGCGTTTTGAATTGGTTGGCTATAGGAAGGTCCCTAAAGCATTAATGATCTGGTGTCCCTCCCTAGGAAGGGACAGTTCCCTAGCAACTGTATTGCTATTGGATGGGCAAAGAATGCAGTATGGGGAGTTCTTCCCCTCAGGGCATTACTGGACTTGTCTCCACCCAGCTAGCCTTAGTTCAGGCCTTAAACTTTAAAATAATAGCCACCGATTTTTAATAATTTTCGTCTCTCACACACAGTCCCTGCACATACACATATGGCACACCCCCTTGAGAAGTGGAAATGACCTGCTGCTCTTTCAGCAGGCTCCGGAGTGTGTCCTGGGCAGACACCGCTCCTGTGGGGTGGGGTTCACTGAGGAGCTCTCGACCTTTCTGTCCTGTTAACTTGCAAAGCAGTTTCAAGTCTCGTCCTCACTATCATGTGCTGGATCCACACCTGCCTTACCTGGGTGAAAGCGTGAAAGTGATCTTAGAGGAGACCCTTGCAAAGCTGGAGGTGCCCTTCCCTGGGGGAAGCCACTAATAGGTGTGATCCTTTGGAGGCCAGCACCCAGGCTGAGCTCTCGGCCTCAGCCAGGGGGAAATGAAGGGTGAGGAGCTGCACCACCCTGGTGCTGATGCGCGCATTTCATCTCAAGTACTGTGGCCTGGGTTGATGTGCCCCAGGCCGACCCTGCTCCCACAACCACCATCACGTGGCTTTTCACGTCTCAAGACAGGGACTTGTACTTACAAGCACGCTTACATCTGAACACTTATTAGAATTATCGGATCAAAGCACAGAACTTGGGGCCAGGCGGTGCACACCTGTCATGGCAGCACGTGGGAGAGCCAGGCTCATCTCCAGTTCGAGGCCAGCTTGGGCTGCCCTCGTTGCACAGAGTTGCATGCCTATATCCAGAACAGCCATGAGTCTTGAAGTGATGAAATGTGGCCACTGCAGCTGAGCTTAACAGAAATGCCCTGAGCTTTTTACTGCAGTGCAAACCTGTGTACTATAGGAATAAATCAGCCCCACAGAACACAGGATGAGTTCACTTTCTTTTATACACTCACATACTGATTTATAGCACTTTAACATTCTCCAGCAAGGCCTTTTGCAGATGTTTTATTTTAATTTCTCAGAGTCTCTACTCTTCCTACTTGTATGCAGAACTAGTCAATAGATGAGGAAAGTCACTCCCAGTTATACTTATTTAGAAGGAATTTCTCCAGCGAGTTTCCAGAACAACCTTTGTAACATGTGCGATAAAGCCAGGTTTTAAAGCAACATTTGCATTTGGTGGCTGAGAAAGACAGTTTGACACATGGATGAAAATATACAGTCACTCACATAATTAAAACATGATTTGTATTGTAGACTTTGTAATGCAGATCAGTTTTCTATTCTTTTAAGGATTAGACTCTAAATTTATCTTATTCCTTAAATTTTTCTAAGATTATTAAAACTTACCTATAAAATATCACTGTTTTTTAAATGAACAATTATTTGTTGATTAGCAAATGATGTAGAGTCAGAAGCATTGAAAATTAAAAGAAAATATTTTAAAAGAAAAGACAAAACATTTCAATAGGAATATCTTTTATTTTTATTTCCCAAGAAGTATAATTCCCTTTTTATTTTTAATTTAATTTAATTTAATTTTGTTTGGTTTTTCGAGACAAGGTGTCTCTTTTTATCCCTTGCTGTCTTAGAACTCACTCTGTAATCTGTGCCGTCCTCAAAGTCACAGATCCGCCAGCTTCTGCCTCATGGGTGTTGGGATTAAAGGTTCATGTCACCACTGCCTGGCTAAGAAGTCTTATTTCTAATATTAGAATTAAAATTATTTGTAACTATGTAAAATTTAAAGCTAAAGATAAGTTAATGAGAAAATAACTTTAAAGGAGAGAATTCTGTTATAACTGTTTTAACTGTTTCTTGTCACTAGTATACCTTTTCTTGGACCACTACTTCTTCCTTCTCCTCCTTCTCTTTTTGATTTTTCAGGAAAGGGTTTCTCTGGCTGTCCTGGATCTCACTTTGTAGACCAGACTGGCCTTAAACTTAGAGATCCACCTGCCTCTGCCTCCCAAGTCCAAGTGTGTGCTACCATGTCAGGCTCCAGCTTATTTTTTATTTTCTGATTTTAAAAATTAATAAGACATTTCATTAATCCTCTGTCATCTAGTAACATTCATGAATGTGGATGGCAACAACACATATACATACACAGACACATATGCACACACAGAAAGACACATGTGGGCTCATACGTGGACACACACAGAAGCATACTCAGAGAGACACCAAATACACACACACAGACATATATAGGCACATACATGAATAGACACGTATGCACACACAGACACCTACACGTGCACACACACGCACGCACACACACACACACTCACACACACTCGCACACACACACACACACACACACACACACACACACACACACACCACAGAAATCTTGATCACCCTCAGCGGTGTCACTGAGCTTCACAGCATTCTGCGCCTGGAGGAAGTGCTCCGTGTAAAACTCGTGGCTTCATCTGGTAGTAATTTGTAATTTACCATGTTTTGGGCTCACAGCCAGGTCAGCTATTGCCAAAAGAAGGCAGACAGGGGAATACAGTTATTATCAGGAGAGGAGCTGGAATGTACTGAATGGAGCAAGCTGAGACAAACTAAAATAAAATCTTGGGAGTAACCGACTCCCCTAAAACAATGTTTGGGGGCTGCAGAAAGAAGAGGACCAGGAGCACTTTGGAGCCCAGCTCTGCCCTGCCCAGTGCAGGTTGGTCTGTGGGTCTGTTCACTAGCCGGAAAGCAAGGGACAGATTTCCTCAAATGTGGGGAGAACGGGGTCTCTGACTGGGAAGTCTGCTGCTGGGTTAGTTTGGGATATGGTCCCTGCCAAGCTGACTCCATGGACTCCTCAGACTCAGTCAAGAGTGCACAGCACTGCAGTGAGAAGCATTTAAGATCTTACGTAAATCTGACAAGAAGTTACAGCATTTATGTACGAGATGAGAGTTTCAGAAGTCACTGAGTGGCAAACGTTTTTTAAAAGCCCTAAAAACTGAAAAGATCTCAAATACAGATAAAAAGGTGATGTGCAGATATGGCCCTGAAGTATGAACTCAGAGGTATTTCTAAAAGACTTGAAGTTGAGGGTCATAAGCCTCTAGGTCTGAAACAATTTTCCGTATGGGTTTAGCAAATTCATCAGTTCTTTGAGTTCCTTTTCTTGAGGTGTTTGTTAAAACCATGAGTGTGTATCAAGAATCTAACCGGCAACTCTCCTTCCAGGGCTCAGGGTAGAGTTAGCACATCCAGTCAGCGCATGCTCATGGCGCTTCCTGTTCTACAAAGACTCGGCAATAAATCACAGTATTGATGATCTTGAGATAGCACACAGGGCATCGGCTGTTCTTGCAGAGGACCGGGGTTCAGATCCCAGCACTCCTGTGAGGTAGCTCACACCCTTGAGTCCAGCTCCTTCAGACTCAACCCCTGTCCTCGCAGGGCTCCTATGCCAGTGAGACACATATACACGCTCTCTCACACAAATACAAATCTTGAAAAATTTGATACATAAGTTATTTTCAAAGACGAGACAATTTATATGTGCATTAAAAATCAATAAAACAGGTTAGAAGTCCAGCCCACACAGAAACACTTCAGTGACAAGTTTACACTAACCTTTTCAATTCTTAGCATTCCACAGTGAAGAAAGAAACCCCATGCTTCTTTTCCTTTTAAAAATGTTGTGTATGTGTGTGCATGTATGGTGTGTGTGTTCATGTTCGTGGGTGCGTGCCTGTGTGTAGGTGTGAAGATAATCTTGTAGGTTGCTTTTTGCCCTCTACTATGTTCTCAGCTGCTTGTGCAGGGCTGTCTGGCCTGTGAGTTTCTGAGGATTCTCCTGCCTCCAGCTTGCATTTTTCCACAGAAGGGCTGGCATTAGAGGTGGCTCACCTGTGATTCAAGCCCAGGCTCTTCTGCTTGCAGGGCAAATGCTTTGCCCAGTCTGCAGTGCTTCATCTGTGGTGTGAAGTTTTCTAGGATGCTCTTGACTGGTCCTTGGCCATCATGAGGTAGGTTTGTGGAGTAAGTATAGGCCTGAGGTTGTGTTGCTGGTGTTTTCAGGGCAGTTCATGTGGGCTGCTTTGCTTTTAAAGCCAAATTTATAGCTCAGGGCTTCTGAGTCTGGGTACAGAAAAGGCCAAAGTATAAATGGCAACTGTTGGGAAGGCTGAAGGAAAACAGGACAACTTGATAACACTCTACTGTTGTCTTGATCACTGAAACTGTGGGTGCAGCATGCTCTGGGGTGCTAAGGTAAGAGCTTTGTTTGAAAATGGATTTCTAGAAATTAGTCTTTTCACTCTGTCCATGCTGCAAGCTAGCATCCATAAACACTCCAGACAAAATAGGACCTATCAAACAGTGACTAGATGGAGGCCCTGTAAATACTCTACATTTCTGAGTATCACACATACCCCAAACATAAGATGATGCAAGAACTCTAAATAAACAGTCTGCTCGAACCAAAAGAGCTCCATGTCCCAGACAAGGCAGAGAAAGCAGAGGCTGAGTTATGTCAAAGCCAGCACAGACTGTCGTCTAAGGTATGGGCTTTGTGGCAGTGAACGTTTTCCGTTGTTGTCTTATTGAAATAGCGAAGAGAATGCTCACTTGGGAATATCTGGAACTACAAATGTCATGCCTTGTCCAGCACATCACACAGGCCATACTCCAAGCTGGTGTAGGCCACGGTGGCAGCAAAGCCAGGCTGCTGTAGAGTTTGAGCTAGTGACACGTGGGTGCACAGAACTGTGTAAGTTTACATAGGCTGAAGCCATAAGAAGCCCGCACCTGCTTCTCTTTCCTGAGATGGCACACAGAGAAGCCCAAGGTGGTTGTCCAAAGAAAGCAAGGCTCTGTGGCTGAAAGAGCATATAAAAATGCAACTGGATTCCAGTGACTTAGCCTCCATAGCTTGGATTGTTAGAGGAGTCATGCCATCTTGGATTCTTTGGCCTGGTGAAGCTGTGAGCCAAGTACCACAGGCTTGGGCGACACTTCCCTCTGCACCAGTCTCCACGGCACACCCTGCCCCTGCGCCGAGTCTACCCTGCACAGTGTTGTCTTAACCTCTATCCCTGGGCACAGTGTACAATGTGGCAATAGATGACTATTGCATTCTGCACAAGAAGCTTTCTTCTGAGTGCAAACCCACCATCGATACTTAAGTTCAATTCATACTGTGAACTTACCATCTCCTTTTTCTCATTAAACACTGTATTTTACATATTTTCTAGGTAATTCACCTATCACAATATTTAGATTTTGTAAGAGAAAAGAAAAGCCATAGCTAAAACAGAAACATAAAAATTTAAGGGTGGCCTTAAAAAGTGCTGTGTTCCTACCCCCACTCTCCTCTTCCTCCCTTTCTCCCTCCTTCCTAACCTTCTTCCCTCTCTCCCTCCCTTCCTTCCTTTCCTTCTTCCTTTCTTCCCTTCAGGGTATTATTATGTAGCTCAGGCCTGTCTTGGCCTCTGAAATACTAGGAATTCAGGAACATGCCAGCATAGCTGGATGTTTCTTTTATGTTAATAATCACATGTGTCAAATCTGGATGGATTTTTCCTTGTATACAACACACCCAAATTTAGTGCCTTAAAGTAACAGAAAACATTTATTATTTCTCAGTTTCTCTTGGACAAGAATTCAAGAGTGTCTTCTCTTGACTCTGGCTTGGGTCCTCCATGAGGTGGAGGTGGGGATGTTGGCTGAAGCTCAGACATCTGAGAGCTTGCTAGAGTTGGCACCCTCTCTTCCCATGTGCCTTGCTCAGAAGCTACTCAGCTCAGCCCTGTGTGGCGAGAGCCTTGTACAGTTTCTTGAGTAGTGTGTTCCAGGGCTGTCTGAGTTCTCAGCATTTAGGGCTAGCTTCCTCACTCAGCCCTGAGGAGCCAAGGTGAACGGTTTTGCCTTTTATAAGTGACAGCTCATTACTCTGCTACTGTCATGCAGACAGTCTTTCAACCAAGCATGCTGTGGAGGCCGGTAATTCCATCACCTGAAAGGCCAAGGCAGGAGGTTGTTGCAAGTTTGAGGCCATCTTTGGCTACAAACAAGCCCTGTCTCAAACAACCTACATACAATGAATACAACCTACATAAAGCCAAACAAACCTAATAACTAACTTCACTTTGCCTGTGTTTTGTTACATAGGCAAGATCTAGGCACAGATGGCGTTTACTGTAACTGCCTGTGTTTCCTTTTGAATTCATTTTGCTGCACTTACCTAATAGAAACCTTACTTTGGAAACACAACCTGGAAAATAGCTTGCTTTTGTGTGATGCAACTTGGAGTCAACGTGGCATGAAACTGTCAACTCCGTGAACAATGAGCAGGCTAGGTAATTTTACTCAATATTGTCTTTCTGTTACCAGCTAAAGTGCTGAGCACCTAATGAACTTGCTCACTAGTGAATGAGGTGCAGCTTGGGCATATGCCTGCTTGCTTGATCTGGGTCATATTATTATATTTTAAAATATCAAGATGGTGCTTCCAGCAAAGCAGAAAAATGTGAACTTTCAAAAATGCAACTAAAACCAGTCAAGGTTGCACACGGCTGTCATCCCAGCACTCTGGGAGGCAGAGGAAGGAGGATGTCTGAATTCGAGGCCAGGCTGGTCTACAAAGTGAATCCAGAATAGCCAAGGCTATAAGAAGATACCTTGTTTTGAAAAAACAAAATATATAAATAAATAAGAATAACAATATAAAGTTCCACTGAGCATTTCAAAATGCTTTATAAACAATTAGTGAGCCATCCCTCGTCATTGGAGAAAGTCTATCTTGGCTGAATTAATGCCCCAATGCCCTGACAGCATTTCTTTAAAACAATGAAAAGGAAAAAAAAAATGCTACATTTCCACAGAGAAATGGCCACATGTCAAGGACAGCTTCCCAGCCCTCACAGCAGCTCTCCACGGAGTTTATAATTACTTTTTGAAAAATATAAAAAAAATCCTGCCACCCTCCCATACATCAGTGATTTCTATGCTTTAGAACCGTTTCAAAATAAGACCTTGTCACTGTATTATTGCACGCGCTAGTTATAAATTGTCTACTGTAGATTCAAGGGCAGTTGTGAGTATACTGTAATCTGAATTGTAGTGAGGGAGAACCAGTGTCAAAGGTAAGAGGTTAACTGTACAGTGAAGCTCTTTGTTAGAATTGGCTGGGGTGGTCTTAGCTGTCATGTCTTGATAAGTGGAACAGACTTGCTCTTGTCTCTCAGTAATTGCCATAAAGCTGCTGAAATTCTGAGATCAGAAAGTTCTGGCTCACTGATTTGATTGCAGCTCAGTTAGGCCAGGTATAGTCCATAGACTGGAGCAAGGACTTGGGGCCTCCAAGCTGTGGAGAAGGGGCTACTTCCACAGTGGAAGCCAAATCAGAAAGCAAGAGCACCTTAAAGGAGCAATGTAGACAGAGAGCTTTTCAAAACCTCCCATACTCCACTTGCTCACATTCCTTTCTAGAAGAAAAGCTCCATTTGTGGTTAGATAACCTCCAGGAGGAAAGGTTCTACTATTGTCACTGGAAATAAAACCAAACAAACAACACCCCTCCATTTCACTCTGCGTGAACATGGTACCTTAGAGGTCAGGCTCCCAGGAGCTCAGGCAGCTGATGGCAGTACTGAGCCTGTTTGGTTGAGGTGCACTCTAAACAGCCATTGGCCTGCTAGGCAGAATGGTACAAATGCTGTGCTGTTCTCAGTCAGTCTGGTCTGGGGGACCGGCACCTCTTCCTGTGTTTTATTCCAACCTCTCATTTAGACTTAATCTGGATACTCAGTTTCAGCTGACGATATAATGATCAAATATGATAGCACCCTGATTTGAGGAAATTTTAATTTAGCACACACTAGCTGGTTCAGCGCATCACATTTCTGAGATACATGCTGAGCCTCCTGGAGGAATACAGGCTAGGCTGCCAAATGCGGTGTTAGCCTGGGGTTTGAGGCCGTTCAGCTCAGCTAAGTGTAACAAAGCAGATCCCCATAACATCTGTAGAGAAAAAGTTCACAATTACACAAGATTATCCTGTTCCAGGATTTAAATAGGAGATTTACCAGAGGGAGTGGAAATCCTAAGAAATGTAGTCAAACTTGGAATTTCAGATAGAAAACAAAAGATTCTGATGTTGACAATAACAATATTTGCTAGCAGAAAATACTTGTGGGTGGGACACAGCTCAGTGTGGAGAGTATACACAAGGACACAAGGACACAGCTCAGTGTGGAGAGTATACACAAGAACACAAGGACACAAGGACACAGCTCAGTGTGGAGAGTATACACAAGGACACAAGGACACAGCTCAGTGTGGAGAGTATACACAAGGACACAAGGACACAGCTCAGTGTGGAGAGTATACACAAGGACACAAGGACACAGCTCAGTGTGGAGAATATACACAAGGACACAAGGACACAAGGACACAGCTCAGTGTGGAGAGTATACACAAGGACACAAGGACACAGCTCAGTGTGGAGAGTATACACAAGGACACAGCGCAGTGGTGCCGGGCATACTCAGGGCACAAGGACACAGCGCAGTGGTGGAGGGCATACAAAAAGCACAGGGCTTTGATTCTGGGCACAGAAACTATGAAAAACAAATGAGACGTTGTTCTGTCTCTTATTTTACCTAGGATGGAAGGCTGAGAAATGATTCTTTTATACATGGTTAAGAAACCAGCGTTTCTGATGCCTCTGGCTATTTTGTGGGTTGTGAGCTGTTAAAAATTTAGAGGGAGGTGTTAATGGGCTATGAGAAACTATTTGTGATGATGATATATTGAATAAAAATATCACAAGAATACATATATCCCAACTTCCAAACCCGCATGGCTATGGGGAAAGGCTTTGCTTTGCTCAGAATTACCTGGCAAGGAGAGGGAGATTTTCTGGATTCTCAGGGTATTTTATCTTCTTGTCACCAACAGCCAAGATATGTGCAAATAATTTTTTATATGTCTTCCCAAAGTGAATATATATTTGCATTGTTTCAAAATATAAATTACTGTCGCTGGAAAGTTTAGAAAGTTGTTGGGACCTGGGCCAAGTGGGTTAGCACAAATGATAAAAAGGCATGTTTTACTTTAAAAAGATAAGGAGAGACTAAAATTTCCTCATTCTTCTCTATATTACTGTAGGGACTGAGAGAGAAAAATAAGTGATAAGTGATATTTTAAATCAGCAGGAAAATGCCCAAATGTAGCTTGCCAAATGGATACTGATATACAAAGGAAGATTTGTGTTTTTAGGGGTTGAGGTTGAGCAGGAGGAAGAAAAGATGAGGATGGAAGAAATTAACCAAGAATAGCCTGCAAACAACAGAGATGGAGCCAAGAATCAAGACTTGCTCCATCCCCAAATAAAGGCCTTCCCCGAACAGCTGAGGACACAGTTAACTCATCAAACCCTGTGTGGCGCATGTCATATGAAGTTAGTCAGAATAGACAATGATGGCTTTTGAATTTTAAGTTCTAGCTTGCGTCATGTGGCTGTGGGCCATCGGGTGGGCTACCATGTTGCTTCTCACTCTCAGGAGGTGGGGCATCAGGAATGTTTGGGGTAGTTTTCCCTGTTCTCCCCTCCCCTGAGGCTGCAGTATTGATCACTTCACAAGTGCTGTCTGTATTCAGGACCAGCTCGAGCAGCAGGACCAGCTCGAGCAGCATTCAGTACTTCCCGAGGAGGCCTGATTCTGTTGCTCAGCCTGCTTCCATGATCCCTGGTTCAGTCTCCCTTTTCTGCCTTTCCACCTCATGGCCGCCCTTCCCAGGACCTAGAAAGTGGGATCCTCTCATCCCTTTTCAACTAGCTGAGGCTTTCGGGCTGCAGCCCAGCAGGAGGCCAGTGCTGTGGGAAGCCTGCCCTGGGAGAAGCTAGCTTATATCTTCTGGGTCTCAAGTTTCTTATCTTTTTGTTTTCCTGGGGGCAAATCATCTTTTTTTAATTTTTTATTTATTACAGTTTACTCACTTTGTATCCCAGCTGTAGCCCCCTCCCACATTCCCTCCAAATCTCGTCCTCCCTCACTTTTCTCCCATGCCCCTCCCCTAGTCCACTGATAGAGAGTCCTTCCATCTGACCCTAGCCTATCAGGTCTCATAAGGACTGTCTGCATCGTCTTCCTCTGTGGCCTGGTAAGGCTGCTGCCCCATCAAGGGGAGATGATCAAAGAGCCCACCACTGAGTTCATGTCAGAGACAGCCCCTGTTCCCATTACTAGGGAACCCACTTGGACACTGTGCTGTCATGGGTTCTAGGTTATCTCCATGCATGGTCCTTGGTTGGAGTATCAGTCTCAGAAAAGATCCCTGGGCCCAGATTTTTTGTTATATTGCCCTCCTTGTGGAGCTCCTGTCCCCTCCAGGTCTTTCTGTCTCCCCCTTCTTTTATAAGATTCCCTGTACTCTGCCAAAGTTTGGCTATGAGTCTCAGCATCTGCTTTAACCTCAAGATCCAGCTATATCACTCCTAGGCATATATCGAAAATATTCTCAAGTATACAACAAGGACATTTGCTCAACCACGTTTGTAGCTGCTTTATTCGTAATAGCCAGAATCTGGAAACAACCCAGATGTCCCTCAACAGAGCAATCGATACAGAAATTGTGGTACATTTGCACAATGGAATACTACTCAGCATTTAAAAACAAGGATATCATAAAATTTGCAGGCAAATGGTGGGAACTAGAAAAGATCATCCTGAGTGAGGTATCCCAGAAGCAGAAAGACACACATGGTATATACTCACTTATAAGTTGATATTAGACATATAATATAGGATAATCATACTAAAATCTGTATACCTAAAGAAGCTAAGCAAGAAGGAGGGCCTTAGGTAAGATGCTCAATCCTCATTCAGAAAGGCAAATGGGCTAGACATAGGAAGAGGGTGAAAACAGGGAACAGGACAGGAGCCTATAACAGGGGACTCTGAAAGACTCGGGTTTCTTATTAATAAAATGGGATGTGCTGACATTTTGTCCTGACTTACAGGAGGAAAGTATTATTCTTGGCTTATAGTTTCAGGCCATGATTTCTCATGCCCATTACCGTGAGTCTGTGGTGAAACAGAGCACACAGTAGCTTGTCCTTCAGGAGGCTGCTCACCTCAGGTCAGCCAGAAAGTGAGGAAGGAATTGTCGGCATCCCAAAGTCCCCTCCAAGGGAATGTCCCAAATGACCCAGGATGTACTCCTAAAGGCTCCAGCCACCTTCCTATGCGGAGATCGAGCCTTTGCGGCCTGTGGATGACATTTGAGATGAAAGCAAAATACAGAAAAAATAATAGGACTGAACCTCTGGGTGGTAGGTTGTGGCCAGCATTAGGTGAGTTAACACAGGTAATTAGGAGCTTAGAATAACACCATGTTTAGTGTTTCTAGCGATCACTGATAAATGGCAGTCACTCAGAGCTTTAGTTCTACTTCAAAGGATAGCAACGCTGCCTGAAAGGTGGTATTAGGCATGTGGAAGGGCAGTCCTTCAGTTATTTGCCCTGCATAGTTTGCTAATGCTTCACACTGCCTGTAAGAAATTACTCAGCGTCCATGACAGAGACAGCCTCTGCTTCCTGGGCTAGACCCACATGGAGACTGAGCCACCTAGGGGCTTCCTCTGAGCAGGAGGTCTAGGTCCTCTCCATGCATGGTCCTTGGTTGGTGCATCAGTCTCTGCAGGCCTCCCATGAACCCAGATTTGTTGGCTTAGTCGCTCTTCTTATGGAGCACTTGCCAGGCCATAGATGAAGAGGACCCAGACAATCCTGATGAGACTTGATAAGCTAGGGTCAGATGTTAGGGGAGGGGAAAAGGGGAGAAGAGCGAGGAAGGGTGGGACTGGGAGGAGATAAGGGAGGGGGGCTTCAATCAGGATGTAAAGTGAATAAATTATAAAAAAGAAAATGCCCTATGAAACTTAAGCTGATAAAAATTAAGTCATTAATTAAAAATTAAGAAAAGAAATTACTTGGGGCTGGAGAGTGTCTGGTGGTGCAGTGCTGGATGCCTTGCTTTGTGAATGAAGCAGAAGTGAAGGGAGGGAAAAGGAGGGGAGGGGAGGGGAAGGGAAGAGAGGGGAGAGGAGGGGTTACTCAAGAATACAGAGCAGAACAATCTTGATGCCTGAGGATCTGGAGCCATTCCCTGGCGAGAGGTGGGCACAGGCTGACTATGGTGAAGTTCTTTTGGTAGCAATTTTATCTCAGAATTCAGCTCTAAGCTGATTTTTCAGACAGGCTGAATTGATGGCTTATCTCTGTTTGTGGATGCAGCGATGGTGACAGGCAGCCAGGTTAAGCTGGCCCACAGACAGTGACAGCCCTAAAGACCTGCTGCATCATCTCTAGAAAGAGACACTGGGCTGGTTTTGTTTCTAGAAGAGAATTTCAAAGAATGAGTGGCATTTGCTTGAGAGCAGTTTGTGGTCCATGTGAGGCTAAAATTTTTAACTACAGAAAGTGTGTGTGTGTGCGTGCGTTGTGTGTGTGTGTGTGTGTGTGTGTGTGTGGTCACCCACACGGCGAACATGTGGACCACCTGGAGCATTAGTCCTTCCACCTTGTTTAAAGACAGGGTCTCTTATATGGCTGATGTCTACACCAGGGCAGAGGTGAAGTCACAGGGAATCCTGAATGAGCCTGTGTGGACATCTACAGCAGGGATACCAAGCAGCTCGACAGGAGCCAAGGCAGAGCAGAGGAGCTGTGTATGGCCACTTCAGACTTGACACTAAGAAACATTTACCAGCAGGTTAACGTTCCCCTGTGGCCCCATCGCCACCCCCAGCAGATCATCGCCCCTGGAGTGGATGGGGACTGCAGCGTCCGCTGAGGCTGGAGTAGAACGGAAATCTTAGCAGACACTTTTCAAGCTGCCTTTCTACCCAGGAAGTTTTAGGCATTGGAAAGGCGGCACCGTCCGATTCGTGGGGTGCACGTTGCTGTCGGTGTTTATTATGCTAACTCCTTCGACCGCTCCATTATTTATTATTCTCAGCTTTATTTAGAACGGTTTAACCTGTGTATAGCTCAGCTGTATTCTTTGTTATTATAGCAATTATGGATTTTTCCTCAGTTTATAAAGATGAAAAGCGGATGGGGAAGGGCAATGAAAAAGTTTGAAGTTTAAATACCGGGTTTTCATTTTCCGGCTGGTCAGCTG